>NW_027514415.1:0-600000 GCF_048772815.1 Callospermophilus lateralis
AGACAAAACAACAAACCCACACCCACTCCCACAAAGGCACCTCCTTCCCCCAAGTACGTCTGTGACTATCCGGAGTGTCCTCTGACTGGTGGGCCATACTATGTTCCCCCGAAATGGCCTGTCTTCTCTCAGATCTTCATTCCTTGACCAACTCTGTGAAGATGTCAGGAAAAAGTGGTTAGCCACTACCTGTTTTCTCAGGAAAGGTCCATCTTCAGAGCTCTCCTGGCATTTGGCCATCCTCACATCATTAGGTACCAAGAAAACTGACTCTGTCCTTGGTAAATCCAAACAAGTGAGCCCACTGGGACTGGGACTGGGACTGCCTCTGGGTGTCTGGCTTCTTGGATACCAAGTTCAGAGAGTTCCATCACCAAGGAAATGAGGTATTTCACATTCTTTGGAACTGAATGAGGTCACTGCCTTGGCAACCACTTTGTCCTAACAGTTGCTTCCAAGGGTAACATAAGATGGAGGTTGCCAGAACTTCCTGTGACACTTTCATAAGGTAGAATGTATATCACCATTGGCACCCGGGAACAGCTCTCCACTCAGCCCTGGTTTGGTCCATCTTCTGTACAATAAGAAGAGAGAGAGGCAGATTCAGACACATCCCTTCATCCTGACCAGGTTGTTTGCCATGGAAGATGACTTTTGCTCTCTCAGGTGCTTCATACCTGCCTACAACTTCTCCAGGTACCATTTGTGCATGGACATTTGAGGTTCTCATCAGGTTGAAGGTCCCCAACTTTCCTGTATTGTACGAACCACTCTGTCTCTGCTCTTCTGTAAAATGATTGAGGGAACAGTGTATACTTGGGGTTAAAAACAGGTTTGATTTGGATTACGAGTGATTCTGTGTGCTGAATAATGGTATTGGGAACCTGCAATATTTACAAGAATATAGAGGTGAAATATAAGTAGGAAAACAGAAATCTAGGTATGATTTGAAGCCCAGAAGGGTTTTGCCCTTGATTGGGATACTTAGCTTTGAATGATGTTCTGCAAAGATGCCTCAGATAATTCCATATACAATGGCATAGGACCTTGTACATTGGATGATTGAATTTAGAAGAGAACATGCAGTCAAAAAGGGATATTCAGTAGGATTAGGAAGATAGTCGGTAGGTTTAGGAAGAAGAGTGAGTATAGGATTTGGACCAAAAGTTCTTTAGCAATAGACTTTCGGTTGTTGAGTGAATGTAAATGTCAGCACATATGAAGAGTCAGTCACTATGTTGAACTGGGGAAAATATGTAGAAAAGCTGATATCAATAGAAACATTACGAAATCAGGCAAAGTATAAAGTGAGTGATAGAATTAGACATTTTCAACAGGGTTGAGTTTGAATATATAAATTAGGAAAAAAACAAATATGTAGTCACCAATAGGATTGACAATTGACAGCATTAGGCAACCTGGACAAGGATGTTTTTAGAAATCCATGTTCACTTTCCATTTAGGCTTTGGTACAATCATAAGTGTGACCTTTCCATTTTTTGTCCAGAATATTACTGTGATAATGAGGTGACATGAGTATTTCTTTCACCATTTCTGGGAGCAATATATTGAAGATGTAAATGAGAATCGGGGGTACAAAGAGGTGTACCCTGTTTCTAGGAACATAGAGAAAAAGCATGAATAGACCATACTGTGAATAAATAATATAACTTTTTTGAACTTTAAATAATGAATTGAACTGATATCTGAAAAATTAAAGGAAATCGTATATTGATATACAATCATTCATTCCAACCAGGTATATATGTAATGGAAATATTTGTGTTTTGGTTTATCATGAAGAGTGTGTGAGTTTTGCTTCAATATGATTATGGAAATTCAAAATAATGTGTTTGGAAAGAAGTCTCATGAAAAGACCAGTCAAGAAACCCTGACAATACATGTGTTCTGAAGCAAGAAGTGGTGAAAGTTGAAACAAATGCATATTAATTTGTGAACTTGTGGATGAAATGTATATCCTGTGATGTGCAAAAACTGAAGAAACAATAATGTTCCAGTGTCGAATACAAATGAATGACAAATTACATATCATGTCCCATAGGAGTCTACTTGCATTGATGTTAGACTGGGTCAGTTACTGTAGAATAATTAGGATTTGTATGCACCATTCACTGAAGTTAGTTTTCAGTACTAGGAAACAAATATGTATTTCAGGTGGATGAATATTTCTGATTATAATCTTGTGAAATGTGGATTATAAATCCACATATATGAACATGAATGAATTTAGAGAGTGTATATTAGACACATATATTTCATATTTTGAAAAATTTGGAGAGTATATCTATATCTATATCTATACCTATACACACACACACACACACACACACACACACACACACACACACACACAACTCACAGACATTAAAAATTACCAATATAAATGCCAATCGAAATTCATCAGTAAATATGTATCATCCACAAATGCAAAAATATTTATTTTACTGAACATGAGTTAATGTATAATGTTGTTCTACTAGGACGCTCTCCTAGAAGTTGAATTTTCATTTCCAACAGCATTTAGGAGGAGTGAACTCTTCTCACAATTTGTATCTGCCAAGACAGCCACCTCACAAAAATGTACGTGTGATACCTGGTAGGATTCTATATATGCATATAAATATACATGTGTGAATAGACTACAGAAAAAGGAAACAAGAATTCACATATTTGTTAAGTTTAAAACACATGGAGAATATTTCAATTAAAATTTGACTAGATTTATAACTCCTACCTTATATAATGCAAATGTCAAGTCCAACTATACAACATGTCTCCTCTGAAGTACTTGTATTTCTACTGTGTTGGGTTAATTTTCTCCATTATATTAGGATGAATAGTCTGAGTCTACTAGGTATGGGTTAGTGTCAGGGATTCAGTATTTCGAATGGAAAATTGGAAAATGAATCCAATGTGTATGTAAATATATGCTGCACAAATATCATCCCGCTCTCATCCAGAACAATGCCTTGACATTACCTTCACCCCAAGTAAGACACAATTAGAGGAGAAGAGTTACAAAATCAGTGAATACATATCTGGAATGGAAAATGCTCAGGAGTTCACAACCTTGGAGGTGGTAGAGGAGTTTCCAAAACTAAGGGACAGGGTAAACACTCCACAAACATGGAGCTCTGCTGGCCTAAAAACTTTTTGAGAAACTGCCTCTGAGCTTCCACACTTGAAATATATGTTGTTTTCAGGAGATTTGGCTTCCTCTGTAGTGAGAACATCAAAGCTGGGTCTGCATCTATGTGACCTGGAGGACATGGTTTCTTATTTTCCAATGAACAAGATGAAGCAGTGCTGAATCCTCTCTTTGTAGGTAAACTGAGGCCACTGGGGACTAAGTGTCTCCCCGTGTGGACTGTGAAGCCATTTGGTCCTCTTCCACTTTTTGTGGTGTTTTTGCTGCTGCACTGTGAGTTTGGTATTTGTTTCACGAAATACTAGGAGCTAAACTGGGACACAGTGCTGGAGGGAGTTCTGTCACGTGTGGTGGGTCAGGGTCTGCAAGAGAATGCACCAAATAGGCTCCTATCTCTCACAGCTTGCCCCATTGCCCCCTTGTCCATATTAACCTGATTCTTAATTTTCCTCTGAAAACTCTCCATATAACAAGATGCCTTTACATATAAGGGTCTGTTGGCTGCACCATGTCAGTTACAAGCCATTTGGAATCCAATGGTAGATCCACATGGCCCTACCACGGATGTTTTATCAAACACCTCCCCACCACTGCTCTAGACCCACTACTCAGCAGGCTCCAAATTTCTGGCATCTCTGTTCTACACCATTTTCATGAAACTCAGTAAATCAAGGCACTGTCTGGTATACTCATGATCAGCAACAGGACATCCAATGTTTCTCCAGTGCCACCTGGTCATAGGAATTTCAAAAATTTCATGGTATTTATCTAGCCATTTTTCAAGCATGAAGTTGGAGGCACTGTGGGTTTCAGTTCATTCAGCAAACATTAAATGGTGAGGAAGCTCATTTCAATGAAATCTCTGGAGAACTCTCACAGGCACGGCTTCCCAAAGAGTGGACAAAAGGTCACATTAGGCCAGGCCCATTGAGGTCTACAATGTGAGGTCCATGTGTGTTTTGACTCTCAACTATGGCTGCCATTTCTTTAAGAATAAAATCATGTGATATCCTTGCTGAGATTCCCAGGCCTCTGTGGAAATCCACCCGGGGCCTAGGTCTCAGTTTCCAAGAGCGACTTTCATGCGTGGCCTCTTAAAATCCCAACAAAATTCATGGCAATGCTTCTCTGAGTTCAGTTCCAAAACCCAGTCTCTAAGGGGAATCACACCAGAGTTCAAGCTCACGTGGACCCAGTCATTTTTTCCAATGCAACACAAATGACCAAAATTAAAACCAAACACTCCCACATGACCTTCATCTTATTCCATATAGTCAATCATCTTAACCTCTGGCTGGAGGTTTCCATGAGGGGCGCAGCCCAAGACAGTGTCCAAAATCAGCTCGTTTGCCCCTCATTTGCCTAAAGTCAGGGTAGCCTGGACACCGTTTCTCTGAAACAGGAGCGAACAAATAAGCCTGCCGTTAATACTTCTTTGTTTCTCCAATTTGAGGCCTACTGATTTTAGGTATCGATTCTTTAGGTGATTTAGAGTCAGGCGAAAACACAAGCACCTCTGCAGGGCTTTGAAGAACTCATTTGACCCAAAGAATCCCTATTGTCATTTGATGGAGTGCAGGAACCTAACAGAGGAAGGCAAGAGACTTCATCCACAATGAATGATATTTTTTGCCATTTTGGTTTTGGAAGCTCACGTGGGATCATTCTTAAGATCCATCAGGTGCTGAGAATCTAAGTCACAGCCACACACAGGTCCAAGAGGCTGATAAAGAGCCACAGGTGAGGCCCATTCATTTCCATTTGAAAACTGTTTTCTTCAGGCTTCACAAAGGGGTGGCCTGAGGCAAAGACCTTCCTGACATTCAGTGCAACACAACAATAAGTAAGCAAAAGGCCCAAAGCAGGGTTTCTGCACTGAGACTTTCCTGGTCACACTGATATCTGAGTTTTTTGAGATGCTCACCATTCTCTTCAGCTATCCAGTACATGGCCATGTCACAGAGCTTGGAGGTGGTACATATTTTGGACACAAATCCATGAGCCTATTCTGGAGAGTGGCCAGAATTCAGGAAGAAAACAACAACTTAGAAAGATAGCAGGTATTGCACATTGATAAGACAAGCTGCAGTCCATTCATATATTGTGCAGGATGAATTATGGGAAGATTTATACTAGACAGGACACATCCATTAATGCATTCTCTTTTCTAATGTCTACAACAACGGACACAGTGGGATACACAGAAAGAGAAACACTCGCCATGTCAAATGACTTACTAGAAACTGTCCACTCCAAACCAAACAAACCGCCTTTTCTATCTATTCTCAGAACATGAGACAAAACAACAAACCCACACCCACTCCCACAAAGGCACCTCCTTCCCCCAAGTACGTCTGTGACTATCCGGAGTGTCCTCTGACTGGTGGGCCATACTATGTTCCCCCGAAATGGCCTGTCTTCTCTCAGATCTTCATTCCTTGACCAACTCTGTGAAGATGTCAGGAAAAAGTGGTTAGCCACTACCTGTTTTCTCAGGAAAGGTCCATCTTCAGAGCTCTCCTGGCATTTGGCCATCCTCACATCATTAGGTACCAAGAAAACTGACTCTGTCCTTGGTAAATCCAAACAAGTGAGCCCACTGGGACTGGGACTGGGACTGCCTCTGGGTGTCTGGCTTCTTGGATACCAAGTTCAGAGAGTTCCATCACCAAGGAAATGAGGTATTTCACATTCTTTGGAACTGAATGAGGTCACTGCCTTGGCAACCACTTTGTCCTAACAGTTGCTTCCAAGGGTAACATAAGATGGAGGTTGCCAGAACTTCCTGTGACACTTTCATAAGGTAGAATGTATATCACCATTGGCACCCGGGAACAGCTCTCCACTCAGCCCTGGTTTGGTCCATCTTCTGTACAATAAGAAGAGAGAGAGGCAGATTCAGACACATCCCTTCATCCTGACCAGGTTGTTTGCCATGGAAGATGACTTTTGCTCTCTCAGGTGCTTCATACCTGCCTACAACTTCTCCAGGTACCATTTGTGCATGGACATTTGAGGTTCTCATCAGGTTGAAGGTCCCCAACTTTCCTGTATTGTACGAACCACTCTGTCTCTGCTCTTCTGTAAAATGATTGAGGGAACAGTGTATACATGGGGTTAAAAACAGGTTTGATTTGGATTACGAGTGATTCTGTGTGCTGAATAATGGTATTGGGAACCTGCAATATTTACAAGAATATAGAGGTGAAATATAAGTAGGAAAACAGAAATCTAGGTATGATTTGAAGCCCAGAAGGGTTTTGCCCTTGATTGGGATACTTAGCTTTGAATGATGTTCTGCAAAGATGCCTCAGATAATTCCATATACAATGGCATAGGACCTTGTACATTGGATGATTGAATTTAGAAGAGAACATGCAGTCAAAAAGGGATATTCAGTAGGATTAGGAAGATAGTCGGTAGGTTTAGGAAGAAGAGTGAGTATAGGATTTGGACCAAAAGTTCTTTAGCAATAGACTTTCGGTTGTTGAGTGAATGTAAATGTCAGCACATATGAAGAGTCAGTCACTATGTTGAACTGGGGAAAATATGTAGAAAAGCTGATATCAATAGAAACATTACGAAATCAGGCAAAGTATAAAGTGAGTGATAGAATTAGACATTTTCAACAGGGTTGAGTTTGAATATATAAATTAGGAAAAAAACTAATATGTAGTCACCAATAGGATTGACAATTGACAGCATTAGGCAACCTGGACAAGGATGTTTTTAGAAATCCATGTTCACTTTCCATTTAGGCTTTGGTACAATCATAAGTGTGACCTTTCTATTTTTTGTCCAGAATATTACTGTGATAATGAGGTGACATGAGTATTTCTTTCACCATTTCTGGGAGCAATATATTGAAGATGTAAATGAGAATCGGGGGTACAAATAGGTGTACCCTGTTTCTAGGAACATAGAGAAAAAGCATGAATAGACCATACTGTGAATAAATAATATAACTTTTTTGAACTTTAAATAATGAATTGAACTGATATCTGAAAAATTAAAGGAAATCGTATATTGATATACAATCATTCATTCCAACCAGGTATATATGTAATGGAAATATTTGTGTTTTGGTTTATCATGAAGAGTGTGTGAGTTTTGCTTCAATATGATTATGGAAATTCAAAATAATGTGTTTGGAAAGAAGTCTCATGAAAAGACCAGTCAAGAAACCCTGACAATACATGTGTTCTGAAGCAAGAAGTGGTGAAAGTTGAAACAAATGCATATTAATTTGTGAACTTGTGGATGAAATGTATATCCTGTGATGTGCAAAAACTGAAGAAACAATAATGTTCCAGTGTCGAAATCAAATGAATGACAAATTACATATCATGTCCCATAGGAGTCTACTTGCATTGATGTTAGACTGGGTCAGTTACTGTAGAATAATTAGGATTTGTATGCACCATTCACTGAAGTTAGTTTTCAGTACTAGGAAACAAATATGTATTTCAGGTGGATGAATATTTCTGATTATAATCTTGTGAAAAGTGGATTATAAATCCACATATATGAACATGAATGAATTTAGAGAGTGTATATTAGACACATATATTTCATATTTTGAAAAATTTGGAGAGTATATCTATATCTATATCTATACCTATACACACACACACACACACACACACACACACACACAACTCACAGACATTAAAAATTACCAATATAAATGCCAATCGAAATTCATCAGTAAATATGTATCATCCACAAATGCAAAAATATTTATTTTACTGAACATGAGTTAATGTATAATGTTGTTCTACTAGGACGCTCTCCTAGAAGTTGAATTTTCATTTCCAACAGCATTTAGGAGGAGTGAACTCTTCTCACAATTTGTATCTGCCAAGACAGCCACCTCACAAAAATGTACGTGTGATACCTGGTAGGATTCTATATATGCATATAAATATACATGTGTGAATAGACTACAGAAAAAGGAAACAAGAATTCACATATTTGTTAAGTTTAAAACACATAGAGAATATTTCAAATAAATTTGACTAGATTTATAACTCCTACCTTATATAATGCAAATGTCAAGTCCAACTATACAACATGTCTCCTCTGAAGTACTTGTATTTCTACTGTGTTGGGTTAATTTTCTCCATTATATTAGGATGAATAGTCTGAGTCTACTAGGTATGGGTTAGTGTCAGGGATTCAGTATTTCGAATGGAAAATTGGAAAATGAATCCAATGTGTATGTAAATATATGCTGCACAAATATCCTCCCGCACTCATCCAGAACAATGCCTTGACATTACCTTCACCCCAAGTAAGACACAATTAGAGGAGAAGAGTTACAAAATCAGTGAATACATATCTGGAATGGAAAATGCTCAGGAGTTCACAACCGTGGAGGTGGTAGAGGAGTTTCCAAAACTAAGGGACAGGGTAAACACTCCACAAACATGGAGCTCTGCTGGCCTAAAAACTTTTTGAGAAACTGCCTCTGAGCTTCCACACTTGAAATATATGTAGTTTTCAGGAGATTTGGCTTCCTCTGTAGTGAGACCATCAAAGCTGGGTCTGCATCTATGTGACCTGGAGGACATGGTTTCTTATTTTCCAATGAACAAGATGAAGCAGTGCTGAATCCTCTCTTTGTAGGTAAACTGAGGCCACTGGGGACTAAGTGTCTCCCCGTGTGGACTGTGAAGCCATTTGGTCCTCTTCCACTTTTTGTGGTGTTTTTGCTGCTGCACTGTGAGTTTGGTATTTGTTTCACGAAATACTAGGAGCTAAACTGGGACACGGTGCTGGAGGGAGTTCTGTCACGTGTGGTGGGTCAGGGTCTGCAAGAGAATGCACCAACTAGGCTCCTATCTCTCACAGCTTGCCCCATTGCCCCCTTGTCCATATCAACCTGATTCTTAATTTTCCTCTGAAAACTCTCCATATAACAAGATGCCTTTACATATAAGGGTCTGTTGGCTGCACCATGTCAGTGACAAGCCATTTGGAATCCAATGGTAGATCCACATGGCCCTACCACGGACGTTTTAGCAAACACCTCCCCACCACTGCTCTAGACCCACTACTCAGCAGGCTCCAAATTTCTGGCATCTCTGTTCTACACCATTTTCATGAAACTCAGTAAATCAAGGCACTGTCTGGTATACTCATGATCAGCAACAGGACATCCAATGTTTCTCCAGTGCCACCTGGTCATAGGAATTTCAAAAATTTCATGGTATTTATCTAGCCATTTTTCAAGCATGAAGTTGGAGGCACTGTGGGTTTCAGTTCATTCAGCAAACATTAAATGGTGAGGAAGCTCATTTCAATGAAATCTCTGGAGAACTCTCACAGGCACGGCTTCCCAAAGAGTGGACAAAAGATCACATTAGGCCAGGCCCATTGAGGTCTACAATGTGAGGTCCATGTGTGTTTTGACTCTCAACTATGGCTGCCATTTCTTTAAGAATAAAATCATGTGATATCCTTGCTGAGATTCCCAGGCTTCTGTGGAAATCCACCCGGGGCCTAGGTCTCAGTTTCCAAGAGCGACTTTCATGCGTGGCCTCTTAAAATCCCAACAAAATTCATGGCAATGCTTCTCTGAGTTCAGTTCCAAAACCCAGTCTCTAAGGGGAATCACACCAGAGTTCAAGCTCACGTGGACCCAGTCATTTTTTCCAATGCAACACAAATGACCAAAATTAAAACCAAAACACTCCCACATGGCCTTCATCTTATTCCATATAGTCAATCATCTTAACCTCTGGCTGGAGGTTTCCATGAGGGGTGCAGCCCAAGACAGTGTCCAAAATCAGCTCGTTTGCCCCTCATTTGCCTAAAGTCAGGGTAGCCTGGACACCGTTTCTCTGAAACAGGAGCGAACAAATAAGCCTGCCGTTAATACTTCTTTGTTTCTCCAATTTGAGGCCTACTGATTTTAGGTATAGATTCTTTAGGTGATTTAGAGTCATGCGAAAACACAAGCACCTCTGCAGGGCTTTGAAGAACTCATTTGACCCAAAGAATCCCTATTGTCATTTGATGGAGTGCAGGAACCTAACAGAGGAAGGCAAGAGACTTCATCCACAATGAATAATATTTTTTGCCATTTTGGTTTTGGAAGCTCACGTGGGATCATTCTTAAGATCCATCAGGTGCTGAGAATCTAAGTCACAGCCACACACAGGTCCAAGAGGCTGATAAAGAGCCACAGGTGAGGCCCATTCATTTCCATTTGAAAACTGTTTTCTTCAGGCTTCACAAAGGGGTGGCCTGAGGCAAAGACCTTCCTGACATTCAGTGCAACACAACAATAAGTAAGCAAAAGGCCCAAAGCAGGGTTTCTGCACTGAGACTTTCCTTGTCACACTGATATCTGAGTTTCTGAGATGCTCGCCATTCTCTTCAGCTATCCAGTACATGGCCATGTCACAGAGCTTGGCAGTGGTACATATTTTGGACACAAATCCATGAGCCTATTCTGGAGAGTGGCCAGAATTCAGGAAGAAAACTACAACTTAGAAAGATAGCAGGTGTTGCACATCGATAAGACAAGCTGCAGTCCATTCATATATTGGGCATGGGAAGATTTATACTAGACAGGACACATCCATTAATGCATTCTCTTTTCTAATGTCTACAACAACGGACACAGTGGGATACACAGAAACAGAAACACTCGCCGTGTCAAATGACTTACTAGAAACTGTCCACTCCAAACCAAACAAACCGCCTTTTCTATCTATTCTCAGAACATGAGACAAAACAACAAACCCACACCCACTCCCACAAAGGCACCTCCTTCCCCCAAGTACGTCTGTGACTATCCGGAGTGTCCTCTGACTGGTGGGCCATACTATGTTCCCCCGAAATGGCCTGTCTTCTCTCAGATCTTGTTTCCTTGACCAACTCTATGAAGATGTCAGGAAAAAGTGGTTAGCCACTACCTGTTTTCTCAGGAAAGGTCCATCTTCAGAGCTCTCCTGGCATTTGGCCATCCTCACATCATTAGGTACCAAGAAAACTGACTCTGTCCTTGGTAAATCCAAACAAGTGAGCCCACTGGGACTGGGACTGGGACTGCCTCTGGGTGCCTGGCTTCTTGGATACCAAGTTCAGAGAGTTCCATCACCAAGGAAATGAGGTATGTCACATTCTTTGGAACTGAATGAGGTCACTGCCTTGGCAACCACTTTGTCCTAACAGTTGCTTCCAAGGGTAACATAAGATGGAGGTTGCCCCTACTTCCTGTGACACTTTCATAAGGTAGAATGTATATCACCATTGGCACCCGGGAACAGCTCTCCACTCTGCCCTGGTTTGGTCCATCTTCTGTACAATAAGAAAAGAGAGAGGCAGATTCAGACACATCCCTTCATCCTGACCAGGTTGTTTGCCATGGAAGATGACTTTTGCTCTCTCAGGTGCTTCATACCTGCCTACAACTTCTCCAGGTATCATTTGTGCATGGACATTTGAGGTTCTCATCAGGTGGAAGGTCCCCAACTTTCCTGTATTGTAAGAACCACTCTGTCTCTGCTCTTCTGTAAAATGATTGAGGGAACAGTGTATACTTGGGGTTAAAAACAGGTTTGATTTGGGTTACGAGTGATTCTGTGTGATGAATAATGGTATTGGGAACCTGCAATATTTACAAGAATATAGAGGTGAAATATAAGTAGGAAAACAGAAATCTAGGTATGATTTGAAGCCCAGAAGGGTTTTGCCCTTGATTGGGATACTTAGCTTTGAATGATGTTCTGCAAAGATGCCTCAGATAATTCGATATACAATGGCATAGGACCTTGTACATTGGATGATTGAATTTAGAGAGAACATCCAGTCAAAAAGGGATATTCAATAGGATTAGGAAGATAGTCGGTAGGTTTAGGAAGAAGAGTGAGTATAGAATTTGGACCAAAAGTTCTTTAGCAATAGACTTTCGGTTGTTGAGTGAATGTAAATGTCAGCACATATGAAGAGTCAGTCACTATGTTGAACTGGGGAAAATATGTAGAAAAGCAGATATCAATAGAAACATTACGAAATCAGGCAAAGTATAAAGTGAGTGATAGAATTAGACATTTTCAACAGGGTTGAGTTTGAATATATAAATTAGGAAAAAAACAAATATGTAGTCACCAATAGGATTGACAATTGACAGCATTAGGCAACCTGGACATGGATGTTTTTAGAAATCCATGTTCACTTTCCATTTAGGCTTTGGTACAATCATAAGTGTGACCTTTCCATTTTTTGTCGAGAATATTACTGTGATAATGAGGTGACATGAGTATTTCTTTCACCATTTCTGGGAGCAATATATTGAAGATGTAAAATGAGAATCGGGGGTACAAAGAGGTGTACCCTGTTTCTAGGAACATAGAGAAAAAGCATGAATAGACCATACTGTGAATAAATAATATAACTTTTTTGAACTTTAAATAATGAACTGAACTGATATCTGAAAAATTAAAGGAAATCGTATATTGATATACAATCATTCATTCCAACCAGGTATATATGTAATGGAAATATTTGTGTTTTGGTTTATCATGAAGAGTGTGTGACGTTTGCTTCAAAATGATTATGGAAATTCAAAATAATGTGTTTTTAAAGAAGTCTCATGAAAAGACCAGTCAAGAAACCCTGACAATACATGTGTTCTGAAGCAAGAAGTGGTGAAAGTTGAAACAAATGCTTATTAATTTGTGAACTTGTGGATGAAATGTATATCCTGTGATGTGCAAAAACTGAAGAAACAATAATGTACCAGTGTCGAATACAAACGAATGACAAATTACAGATCATGTCCCATAGGAGTCTACTTGTATTGATGTTAGACTGGGTCAGTTACTGTAGAATAATTAGGATTTGTATGCACCATTCACTGAAGTTAGTTTTCAGTACTAGGAAACAAATATGTATTTCAGGTGGATGAATATTTCTGATTATCATCTTGTGAAAAGTGGATTATAAATCCACATACATGAACATGAATGAATTTAGAGAGTGTATATTAGACACATATATTTCATATTTTGAAAAATTTGGAGAGTATATCTATATCTATATCTATATCTATACACACACACACACACAAACACACACACACAACTCACAGACATTAAAAAGTACCAATATAAATGCCAATCGAAATTCATCAGTAAATATGTATCATCCACAAATGCAAAAATATTTATTTTACTGAACATGAGCTAATGTATAATGTTGTTCTACTAGGACGCTCTCCTATAAGTTGAATTTTCATTTCCAACAGCATTTAGGAGGAGTGAACTCTTCTCACAATTTGAATCTGCCAAGACAGCCACCTCACAAAAATGTACGTGTGATACCTGGTAGGATTCTATATATGTATATAAATATACATGTGTGAACAGACTACAGAAAAAGGAAACCAGAATTCACATATTTGTTAAGTTTAAAACACATGGAGAATATTTCAAATAAATTTGACTAGATTTATAACTCCTACCTTATATAATGCAAATGTCAAGTCCAACTATACAACATGTCTCCTCTGAAGTACTTGTATTTCTAATGTGTTGGGTTAATTTTCTCCATTATATTAGGATGAATAGTCTGAGTCTACTAGGTATGGGTTAGTGTCAGGGATTCAGTATTTCGAATGGAAAATTGGAAAATGAATCCAATGAGTATGTAAATATATGCTGCACAAATATCCTCCCGCACTCATCCAGAACAATGCCTTGACATTACCTTCACCCCAAGTAAGACACAATTAGAGGAGAAGAGTTACAAATTCAGTGAATATATATCTGGAATGGAAAATGCTCAGGAGTTCACAACCTTGGAGGTGGTAGAGGAGTTTCCAAAACTAAGGGACAGGGTAAACACTCCACAAACATGGAGCTCTGCTGGCCTAAAAACTTTTTGAGAAACTGCCTCTGAGCTTCCACACTTGAAATATATGTAGTTTTCAGGAGATTTGGCTTCCTCTGTAGTGAGACCATCAAAGCTGGGTCTGCATCTATGTGACCTGGAGGACATGGTTTCTTATTTTCCAATGAACAAGATGAAGCAGTGCTGAATCCTCTCTTTGTAGGTAAACTGAGGCCACTGGGGACTAAGTGTGTCCCCGTGTGGACTGTGAAGCCATTTGGTCCTCTTCCACTTTTTGTGGTGTTTTTGCTGCTGCACTGTGAGTTTGGTATTTGTTTCACGAAATACTAGGAGCTAAACTGGGACACAGTGCTGGAGGGAGTTCTGTCACGTGTGGTGGGTCAGGGTCTGCAAGAGAATGCACCAAATAGGCTCCTATCTCTCACAGCTTGCCCCATTGCCCCCTTGTCCATATCAACCTGATTCTTAATTTTCCTCTGAAAACTCTCCATATAACAAGATGCCTTTACATATAAGGGTCTGTTGGCTGCACCATGTCAGTTACAAGCAATTTGGAATCCAATGGTAGATCCACATGGCCCTACCACGGATGTTTTAGCAAACACCTCCCCACCACTGCTCTAGACCCACTACTCAGCAGGCTCCAAATTTCTGGCATCTCTGTTCTACACCATTTTCATGAAACTCAGTAAATCAAGGCACTGTCTGGTATACTCATGATCAGCAACAGGACATCCAATGTTTCTCCAGTGCCACCTGGTCATAGGAATTTCAAAAATTTCATGGTATTTATCTAGCCATTTTTCAAGCATGAAGTTGGAGGCACTGTGGGTTTCAGTTCATTCAGCAAACATTAAATGGTGAGGAAGCTCATTTCAATGAAATCTCTGGAGAACTCTCACAGGCATGGCTTCCCAAAGAGTGGACAAAAGGTCACATTAGGCCAGGCCCATTGAGGTCTACAATGTGAGGTCCATGTGTGTTTTGACTCTCAACTATGGCTGCCATTTCTTTAAGAATAAAATCATGTGATATCCTTGCTGAGATTCCCAGGCCTCTGTGGAAATCCACCCGGGGCCAGGTCTCAGTTTCCAAGAGCGACTTTCATGCGTGGCCTCTTAAAATCCCAACAAAATTCATGGCAATGCTTCTCTGAGTTCAGTTCCAAAACCCAGTCTCTAAGGGGAATCACACCAGAGTTCAAGCCCACGTGGACCCAGTCATTTTTTCCAATGCCACACAAATGACCAAAATTAAAACCAAAACACTCCCACATGGCCCTCATCTTATTTCATATAGTCAATCATCTTAACCTCTGGCTGGAGGTTTCCATGAGGGGCGCAGCCCAAGACAGTGTCCAAAATCAGCTCGTTTGCCCCTCATTTGTCTAAAGTCAGGGTAGCCTGGACACCGTTTCTGTGAACCAGGAGTGAACAAATAAGCCTGCCGTTAATACTTCTGTGTTTCTCCAATTTGAGGCCTACTGATTTTAGGTATCGATTCTTTAGGTGATTTAGAGTCATGCGAAAACACAAGTACCTCTGCAGGGCTTTGAAGAACTCATTTGACCCAAAGAATCCCTATTGTCATTTGATGGAGTGCAGGAACCTAACAGAGGAGGGCAAGAGACTTCATCCACAATGAATGAAATTTTTTGCCATTTTGGTTTAGGAAGCTCACATGGGATCATTCTTAAGATCCATCAGGTGCTGAGAATCTAAGTCACAGCCACACACAGGCCCAAGAGGCTGATAAAGACACATCCCTTTCCAAAGCAATTAAGCAAAGAGCCACAGGTGAGGCCCATTCATTTCCATTTGAAAACTGTTTTCATCAGGCTTCACAAAGGGGTGGCCTGAGGCAAAGACCTTCCTGACATTCAGTGCAACACAACAATAAGTAAGCAAAAGGCCCAAAGCAGGGTTTCTGCACTGAGACTTTCCTGGTCACACTGATATCTGAGTTTTCTGAGATGCTCGCCATTCTCTTCAGCTATCCAGTACCTGTCCATGTCACAGAGCTTGGAGGTGGTACATATTTTGGACACAAATCCATGAGCCTATTCTGGAGAGTGGCCAGAATTCAGGAAGAAAACTACAACTTAGAAAGATAGCAGGTGTTGCACATCGATAAGACAAGCTGCAGTCCATTCATATATTGGGCAGGATGAATTATAGGGAAGATTTATACTAGACAGGACACATCCATTAATGCATTCTCTTTTCTAATGTCTACAACAACGGACACAGTGGGATACACATAAACAGAAACACTCGCCTTGTCAAATGACTTACTAGAAACTGTCTGCTCCAAACCAAACAAACCGCCTTTTCGATCTATTCTCAGAACATGAAACAAAACAACAAACCCACACCCACTCCCACAAAGGCACCTCCTTCCCCCAAGTAGGTCTGTGAGAATCCGGAGTGTCCTCTGACTGGTGGGCCATACTATGTTCCCCCGAAATGGCCTGTCTTCTCTCAGATCTTGTTTCCTTGACCAACTCTGTGAAGATGTCAGGAAAAAGTGGTTAGCCACTACCTGTTTCCTCAGGAAAGGTCCATCTTCAGAGCTCTCCTGGCATTTGGCCATCCTCACATCATTAGGTACCAAGAAAACTGACTCTGTCCTTGGTAAATCCAAACAAGTGAGCCCACTGGGACTGGGACTGGGACTGCCTCTGGGTGCCTGGCTTCTTGGATACCAAGTTCAGAGAGTTCCATCACCAAGGAAATGAGGTATGTCACATTCTTTGGAACTGAATGAGGTCACTGCCTTGGCAACCACTTTGTCCTAACAGTTGCTTCCAAGGGTAACATAAGATGGAGGTTGCCCCTACTTCCTGTGACACTTTCATAAGGTAGAATGTATATCACCATTGGCACCCGGGAACAGCTCTCCACTCAGGCCTGGTTTGGTCCATCTTCTGTACAATAAGAAGAGAGAGAGGCAGATTCAGACACATCCCTTCATCCTGACCAGGTTGTTTGCCATGGAAGATGACTTTTGCTCTCTCAGGTGCTTCATACCTGCCTACAACTTCTCCAGGTATCATTTGTGCATGGACATTTGAGGTTCTCATCAGGTGGAAGGTCCCCAAGTTTCCTGTATTGTAAGAACCACTCTGTCCCTGCTCTTCTGTAAAATGATTGAGGGAACAGTGTATACTTGGGGTTAAAAACAGGTTTGATTTGGGTTACGAGTGATTCTGTGTGATGAATAATGGTATTGGGAACCTGCAATATTTACAAGAAGATAGAGGTGAAATATAAGTAGGAAAACAGAAATCTAGGTATGATTTGAAGCCCTGAAGGGTTTTGCCCTTGATTGGGATACTTAGCTTTGAATGATGTTCTGCAAAGATGCCTCAGATAATTCGATATACAATGGCATAGGACCTTGTACATTGGATGATTGAATTTAGAAGAGAACATCCAGTCAAAAAGGGATATTCAGTAGGATTAGGAAGATAGTCTGGAGGTTTAGGAAGAAGAGTGAGTATAGGATTTGGACCAAAAGTTCGTTAGCAAGGGTCTGTTGGCTGCACCATGTCAGTTACAAGCCATTTGGAATCCAATGGTAGATCCACATGGCCCTACCACGGATGTTTTATCAAACACCTCCCCACCACTGCTCTAGACCCACTACTCAGCAGGCTCCAAATTTCTGGCATCTCTGTTCTACACCATTTTCATGAAACTCAGTAAATCAAGGCACTGTCTGGTATACTCATGATCAGCAACAGGACATCCAATGTTTCTCCAGTGCCACCTGGTCATAGGAATTTCAAAAATTTCATGGTATTTATCTAGCCATTTTTCAAGCATGAAGTTGGAGGCACTGTGGGTTTCAGTTCATTCAGCAAACATTAAATGGTGAGGAAGCTCATTTCAATGAAATCTCTGGAGAACTCTCACAGGCATGGCTTCCCAAAGAGTGGACAAAAGGTCACATTAGGCCAGGCCCATTGAGGTCTACAATGTGAGGTCCATGTGTGTTTTGACTCTCAACTATGGCTGCCATTTCTTTAAGAATAAAATCATGTGATATCCTTGCTGAGATTCCCAGGCCTCTGTGGAAATCCACCCGGGGCCAGGTCTCAGTTTCCAAGAGCGACTTTCATGCGTGGCCTCTTAAAATCCCAACAAAATTCATGGCAATGCTTCTCTGAGTTCAGTTCCAAAACCCAGTCTCTAAGGGGAATCACACCAGAGTTCAAGCCCACGTGGACCCACTCATTTTTTCCAATGCCACACAAATGACCAAAATTAAAACCAAAACACTCCCACATGGCCCTCATCTTATTTCATATAGTCAATCATCTTAACCTCTGGCTGGAGGTTTCCATGAGGGGCGCAGCCCAAGACAGTGTCCAAAATCAGCTCGTTTGCCCCTCATTTGTCTAAAGTCAGGGTAGCCTGGACACCGTTTCTGTGAACCAGGAGTGAACAAATAAGCCTGCTGTTAATACTTCTGTGTTTCTCCAATTTGAGGCCTACTGATTTTAGGTATCGATTCTTTAGGTGATTTAGAGTCATGCGAAAACACAAGTACCTCTGCAGGGCTTTGAAGAACTCATTTGACCCAAAGAATCCCTATTGTCATTTGATGGAGTGCAGGAACCTAACAGAGGAGGGCAAGAGACTTCATCCACAATGAATGAAATTTTTGCCATTTTGGTTTAGGAAGCTCACATGGGATCATTCTTAAGATCCATCAGGTGCTGAGAATCTAAGTCACAGCCACACACAGGCCCAAGAGGCTGATAAAGACACATCCCTTTCCAAAGCAATTAAGCAAAGAGCCACAGGTGAGGCCCATTCATTTCCATTTGAAAACTGTTTTCATCAGGCTTCACAAAGGGGTGGCCTGAGGCAAAGACCTTCCTGACATTCAGTGCAACACAACAATAAGTAAGCAAAAGGCCCAAAGCAGGGTTTCTGCACTGAGACTTTCCTGGTCACACTGATATCTGAGTTTTCTGAGATGCTCGCCATTCTCTTCAGCTATCCAGTACATGGCCATGTCACAGAGCTTGGAGGTGGTACATATTTTGGACACAAATCCATGAGCCTATTCTGGAGAGTGGCCAGAATTCAGGAAGAAAACTACAACTTAGAAAGATAGCAGGTGTTGCACATCGATAAGACAAGCTGCAGTCCATTCATATATTGGTCATGGGAAGATTTATACTAGACAGGACACATCCATTAATGCATTCTCTTTTCTAATGTCTACAACAACGGACACAGTGGGATACACAGAAACAGAAACACTCGCCGTGTCAAATGACTTACTAGAAACTGTTCACTCCAAACCAACTATACAACATGTCTCTGGAGAACCTTTGGATGTCCTGTTGTTTATCATGAGTATACTAGACAGTGCCTTGATTGACTGTGTTTCATGAAAATGATCTAGAACAGACATGCCAGTAAGTTGGTGCCTGCTGAGTAGTGTGCCTAGAGCAGTGGTGTGTATGTGTGTCATAATACATCTCTGATGTGGCCATATGGATTTGCCATTGGCTTCCAAATGGCTTGTGACAGACATGGTGAGGCCAGCAGACACTAATATGTAAGGGCGTCTTGTTATATGGAGAGGTTTCATGGCAATGTTAAGAATCAGGTTGCAATAGACAAGGGAAAAAGCTATGTGGGATAGAAGCCTGGTTGGTGCATTCTCCTGCAGACCCTGACCCACCACATGTGGCAGAACTCCATCCAGCACTGTGTCCCTTTTGAACTCCTTGTATTTCATGAAGCAAATACCAAACTACCAATGCAGGAGAAGAAAAACCATGAAAAAGTGGAGGATGACCAAATGGCTTCACAGCCCAGATGGGGAGAGACTTAGCACGCACTGGTCACATTTTACTTAAAAGAGAGAATTCACCACTGCTGCCTCATGTTCATTAGAAAATAAGAAACCATGTCCTCCAGGTCACATAGAATCAGACCCAGCTTTGATGGTCTCACGACAAAGGAAGCTAAAGCTCCTGAAAACAACATATATTTCAAGTGCCCAACCTCAGAGGCAGTTTATCAAGAAGTCCTTTAGGCCAGCAGAGCTCCATGTTTGTGGAGTTTTTAACCTGTCCCTTACTTATGGAAACTTCTCTACCACATCCAAGGTTGTGAACTCATGAGCATTTTCCATTCCAGTTATATATTCACAGATTTTATAACTCTTCTCCACTAATTGTGTCTTACTTGGGGTGAAGGTAATGTCAAGGCATTGTTCTGGATGAGAGAGGGAAAATATTTTGTGTAGCACATATTTGATAGACATTGGATTCTTTTTCCTATTTTCCATTCAAAATACTGAATCCCTGACACTAACACATACCCTACTAGACTCTGACTACTAATCCTAATATGATGGAGAAAAATAACCCAAATAGAACAGAAATACAAGCAGGTCAGAGGAGGCATGGTGTATTTTTTAACTTTTCTTTTGCATAATAAATGGTAGGTGTTATAAATCTAGTGAATTTTTATTTGGAATAGTTTTTCATGTGTTTTTAAAATTAACAAATATGTGAATCCCTGCCTCCCTTTCTCTCTAGCCTATACAGCACATGTATTTTTATATGTACATATAGAATCCTACCTGGTATCACACGTACATTTTTGTGAGGTTGCTGACTCGGCAGATATAAATTGTGTGAAGAGACTACCCCTCTTAAACGCTGTTGGAACTAAAAATTCAACCTATGGGTGAGCTTCCTAGTACAACAACATTATACATAATTTCATGTTCAGTAAAGTATATATTTTTGCATCAGTAGATGTTATATATTTCATTATAAATTTCATTTGGCATATATTGCTACTTTTTTATGTTTCTCTGTGTGTTTTTTTGGTATATATATATATATATATATATATATATATATATACTCTCCTGATTTATCAAAACATGAAATATATGTGTCTTATATACACTCTCTACATTCATACATTCATTCATGTTCATGCATGAGGAAATATAATCAACTTTTCTCAAGATTATTATTGGAAATATTCATCCACCTGAAATACATATTTGTTTCCTTGTACTGACAACTCACTTCTGTGAATGGTGCATACAAATCCTAATAATTCTACAGTATCTGACCCAGTTTAACATCAATGCAAGTAGATTCCTATGGGACATGATGTGTATTTTGACGTTCATTTATATTCCACACTGCTACATTAATATTTCTGCAGTTTTTGCACATCATAGGATATATATTTCATCCACAAGTTCACAACTTTATAGGTATTTTTTCACTTTTAATCATTTCCTGCTTCAGAACACATGTATTCCTCCCGGTTTCTTGACTGGTCTTTTCATGAGACTTCTCTGCAAACACATTTTTTTTTAATTTCATAATCAGTTTTGAAGCAAAACTCACACACTTTTCATGATAAACCATAAATCTAATATCACCATTAGATGCATAACTGTTTGGAATGGATGATTGTATATCAATATTAGGTTTCCTCTATATTTTCAGAAATCAATTCAATCCATTATTTAAAGTTCGAACCAGTTATATTATTTATTCACAGTATGGTCTATTCATGCATTATCTCTATATTCATAGGCACAAGGTACACCTATTTGTACCCCCAATTAATTTATACGTCTTCAAAATATTGCTTTCCTACATATTTTACCCAGTTCATCATTGTGACTCACTCTTCACATGTGCTGACATTTACATTCACTCTCTACCTGAAACCCTATTGCTAAAGAACTTTTGGTCCAAATCCTATACTCACTCTTTTATCTAAACCCACCGACTATTTTCCTAATCCTACCGAATATCCCTTTTTGACTGGATGTTCTCTTCCACATTCAATCATCCAAATTAGAAGGTCCTATGCCATAGTATATTGATTTAACTGAGACAACTGTGCAGGACATAAATCAATGCTAAGTATCCCAATCAAGGGCCCAATGCCCTTCTGGGCTTCAAAACTTACCTAGATTTCTGTTTTCATACTTATATTTCACCTATATATTCTTATAAATATCGCAGGTTCCTAATACAAATATTCATTCCAGAGAATGATTCCTAACCCAAATTGAACATGTTATTAACCCTAACCATACACTTTTCCCTCAATCTAATTTTACAGAAGAGCAGGGACAGAGTTGGTCTTACAATACAGGAATATAGGCGATCTTCCAGCTGCTGAAAACCTAAAAGGTCCATGCTGAAATGATCCTTGGAGAAGATGTAGGCATCTATGAAGGACATGAGAGAGCAAAAGTCATCTTCCATGGCAAACAACCTGGTCAGGTTGATGGGATGTGTCTGAATTAGCCTCTCTCTTCCTAATGTAGAGAAGATGGACCAAACCATGCCTGTGTGGAGAGCTGTTCCCCGGTGCCTATGGTTGATATACCATTCTAACATATGAATGAGTCACAGCAAGTAGAGGCAGCCTCCATCTTTTGGGAACCATGTAAGCAACTGTTAAAACAAAGTGGTTTCCAAGGCAGTGACTTCATTCAGATCTTGAAGAAAGTGACATCACCTTACAGTTTTGGTAATGAAAGTCTGTGATCTTGGGATCCAGGAAACCAGGCACACAGAGTCAAACCCACTCCATGTCCCAGTGGGCTAACTTGTTTGGATTTAACAAGACAGAGTTACTCTTTCTTTGTACCTACTGATGTGAGGACAGCCAAATGCCTGGAAACTATGAAGACTGGCCTTTCCAGAGAAAGCAGGTAGTTTCTCACCATGGGCTCCTGACAACTTCACAGAGTTGGCCAAAGAGAACAGATTGGAGACAGGACACGCCATTTGGGGGGAACATAGTATGGCCCACAAGACAGAGGACACTCCGGATAGTCACAGACCTACTTGGGGAAAGGAGGTGACTTTTTGGGTGTGAGTGTGAGTTTGTGGTTTTGTCTCATGTTCTGAGAATAGTTAGGAAAGCTGGTTTGTTTGTTTTGGAGTGGACTGTGTCTAGTAAGTCCTTTGACAAGGTGAGTGTTTCTGTGTCTATATATCCTACTGTGTCCGTGATTGTAGACATTAGAAAAGAGAATGCATCAATGGATGTGTCCTGTCTACAAGAAAGCTTCAAAGCATTCATCCTGTGCAATTAATGAATGGACTGCAGGTTGCCGTATGGATGGGCAACTCCTGCCATCTTTCTAAATTCCTGTTTTCTTCCTGAATTCTGGACACTCTCCAGAATACGCTCATGATTTTGTGTCCAAGATATGTACCACCTCCATCTCTGTGACATGGCCATGTACTGGATAGCTGAAGGAAATGGCAAGGTTCTCAGAAAACTCAGATATCAGTATGCCCAAGAAAGTCTCAGTGGAGAAACCCTGCTTTGGGCCTTTTGCTTACCTATTCTGTTGCCCTGAATGTCAGGAAGGTCTTTGCCTCAGGCCACACTTTGTGAAGCCTGCAGAAAATAGTTTTCAAATGGAAAAGAATGGTCATTACCTGTGCCTCTTTGCTTAATTGCTTTGGAAATGGATGTTTCTGAATCAGCCTCTCAGCCCTATGTGAGGCTGTGGCTTAGATTCACAGCACATGATGGGTCTAAAGAAAAATCCCATGTGTGCATCCCAAACCAAAATGGGCAAAAGAGCTGTCAGAGTGGTTCTTAAAATACAGGAAAGTTGGGGACCTTCCACCTGATGAGAACCTCAATTGTCCATGCACAAATGATACCTGGAGAACTTGTAGGCAGGTATGAAGCACCTGAGAGAGCAAAAGTCATCTTCCATGGCAAACAACCTGGTCAGGATGAAGGGATGTGTCTGAATCTGAATCTCTCTGTTCTTATTGTAGAGAAGATGGACCTAACCAGGCCTGAGTGGAGAGCTGTTCCCGGGTGCAAATGGTTGATATACATTCTACCTTATGAAAGTGTCACAGGAAGTAGGGGCAACCTCCATCTTATGTTACCCTTGGAAGCAACTGTTAGGACAAAGTGGTTGCCAAGGCAGTGACCTCATTCAGTTCCAAAGAATGTGAAATACCTCATTTCCTTGGTGATGGAACTCTCTGAACTTGGTATCCAAGAAGCCAGGCACCCAGAGGCAGTCCCAGTCCCAGTCCCAGTGGGCTCACTTGTTTGGATTTACCAAGGACAGAGTCAGTTTTCTTGGTACCTAATGATGTGAGGATGGCCAAATGCCAGGAGAGCTCTGAAGATGGACCTTTCCTGAGAAAACAGGTAGTGGCTAACCACTTTTTCCTGACATCTTCACAGAGTTGGTCAAGGAAAGAATGTCTGAGAGAAGACAGGCCATTTCGGGGGAACATAGTATGGCCCACCAGTCAGAGGACACTCCGGATAGTCACAGACCTACTTGGGGCAAGGAGGTGCCTTTGTGGGAGTGGGTGTGGGTTTGTTGTTTTGTCTCATGTTCTGAGAATAGATAGGATAGGCGGTTTGTTTGGTTTGGAGTGGACAGTTTCTAGTAAGTCATTTGACACGGCGAGTGTTTCTGTTTCTGTGTATCCCACTGTGTCTGTTGTTGTAGACATTACAAAAGAGAATGCATTAATGGATGTGTCCTGTCTAGTATAAATCTTCCCATAATTCATCCTGCCCAATATATGAATGGACTGCAGCTTGTCTTATCGATGTGCAACACCTGCTATCTTTCTAAGTTGTTGTTTTCTTCCTGAATTCTGGCCACTCTCCAGAATAGGCTCATGGATTTGTGTCCAAAATATGTACCACTGCCAAGCTCTGTGACATGGCCATGTACTGGATAGCTGAAGAGAATGGCGAGCATCTCAGAAAACTCAGATATCAGTGTGACCAGAAAAATCTCAGTGCAGAAACCCTGCTTTGGGCCTTTTGCTTACTTATTGTTGTGTTGCACTGAATGTCAGGAAGGTCTTTGCCTCATGCCACCCCTTTGTGAAGCCTGAAGAAAACAGTTTTCAAATGGAAATGAATGGGCCTCACCTGTGGCTCTTTGCTTAATTGCTTTGGAAAGAGATGTGTCTTTATCAGCCTTTGGACCTGTGTGTGGCTGTGACTTAGATTCTCAGCACCTGATAGATCTTAAGAATGATCCTATGTGAGCTTCCAAAACCAAAATGCCAAAAAATATCATTCATTGTGGATGAAGTCTCTTGCCTTCCTCTGTTAGGTTCCTGCACTCCATCAAATGAGAATAGGGATTCTTTGGGTCAAATGAGTTCTTCAAAGCCCTGCAGAGGTGCTTGTGTTTTCACATGACTCTAAATCACCTAAAGAATTGATACCTAAAATCAGTAGGCCTGAAATTGGAGAAACAAAGAAGTATTAAAGGCAGGCTTATTTGTTCACTCCTGGTTCACAGAAACGGTGTCCAGGCTACCCTGACTTTAGGCAAATGAGGGGCAAAGGAGCTGATTTTGGACACTGTCTTGGGCTGTGCCCCTCATGGAAACCTCCAGCCAGAGGTTAAGATGATTGACTATATGGAATAAGATGAGGGCCATGTGGGAGTGTTTTGGTTTTGATTTTGGTCATTTGTGTGGCATTGGAAAAAATGACTGGGTACACGTGGGGTTGAACTCTGGTGTGATTCCCCTTAGAGACTGGATTTTGGAAGTGAACTCAGAGAAGCATTGCCATGAATTTTGTTGGGATTTTAAGAGGCCACGCATGAAAGTCGCTCTGGGAAACTGAGACCTAGGCCCCGGGTGGATTTCCACAGAGGCCTGGGAATCTCAGCAAGGATATCACATGATTTTATTCTTAAAGAAATGGCAGCCATAGTTGAGAGTCAAAACACACATGGACCTCACATTGTAGACCTCAATGGGCCTGGCCTAATGTGACCGTTTGTCCACTCTTTGGGACGCCGTGCCTGTGAGAGTTCTCCACAGATTTCATTGAAATGAGCTTCCTCACCATTTAATGTTTGCTGAATGAACTGAAATCCACAGTGCCTCCAACTTCATGCTTGAAAAATGGCTAGATAAATACCATGAAATTTTTGAAATTCTTATGACCAGGTGGCACTGGAGAAACATTGGATGTCCTGTTGCTGATCATGATTATACCAGACAGTGCCTTGACTTACTGAGTTTCATGAAAATGGTGTAGAACAGAGATGCCAGTAAGTTGGAGCCTGCTGAGTAGTGGGTCTAGAGCAGTGGTGGGGAGGTGTTTGATAAAACATCCGTGGTAGGGCCATGTGGATCTACCATTGGATTCCAAATGGCTTGTAACTGACATGGTGCAGCCAGCAGACCCTTGTATGTAAAGGCATCTTGTTACAAGTAGAGTTTTCAGAGGAAAATTAAGAATCAGGTTGATATGGACAAGGGGGCAATGGGGCAAGCTGTGAGAGATAGGAGCCTAGTTGGTGCATTCTCTTGCAGACCCTGACCCACCACACGTGACAGAACTCCCTCCAGCACTGTGTCCCAGTTTAGCTCCTAGTATTTCGTGAAACAAATACCAAACTCACAGTGCAGCAGCAAAAACACCACAAAAAGTGGAAGAGGACCAAATGGCTTCACAGTCCACACGGGGAGACACTTAGTCCCCAGTGGCCTCAGTTTACCTACAAAGAGAGGATTCAGCACTGCTTCATCTAGTTCATTGGAAATAAGAAACCATGTCCTCCAGGTCACATAGATTCAGACCCAGCTTTGATGGTCTCACTACAAAGGAAGCCAAATCTCCTGAAAACAACATATATTTCAAGTGCAAAACTCAGTGGCAGTTTTTCAAAAAATTTTTAGGCCAGCAGAGCTCCATGTTTGTGGAGTGTTTACCCTGTCCCTTAGTTTTGGAAACTGCTCTACCACCTCCAAGGTTGTGAACTCCTGAGCATTTTCCATTCCAGATATGTATTCACTGATTTTGTAACTCTTCTCCTCTAATTGTGTCTTACTTGGGGTGAAGGTAATGTCAAGGCATTGTTCTGGATGAGAGCGGGAGGATATTTGTGCAGCATATATTTACATACACATTGGATTCATTTTCCAATTTTCCATTCGAAATACTGAATCCCTGACACTAACCCATACCTAGTAGACTCAGACTATTCATCCTAATATAATGGAGAAAATTAACCCAACACATTAGAAATACAAGTACTTCAGAGGAGACATGTTGTATAGTTGGACTTGACATTTGCATTATATAAGGTAGGAGTTATAAATCTAGTCAAATTTATTTGAAATATTCTCCATGTGTTTTAAACTTAACAAATATGTGAATTCTTGTTTCCTTTTTCTGTAGTCTCTTCACACATGTATATTTATATGCATATATAGAATCCTACCAGGTATCACACGTACATTTTTGTGAGGTGGCTGTCTTGGCAGATACAAATTGTGAGAAGAGTTCACTCCTCCTAAATGCTGTTGGAAATGAAAATTCAACTTATAGGAGAGCGTCCTAGTAGAACAACATTATACATTAACTCATGTTCAGTAAAATAAATATTTTTGCATTTGTGGATGATACATATTTACTGATGAATTTCGATTGGCATTAATATTGGTACTTTTTAATGTCTGTGAGTTGTGTGTGTGTGTGTGTGTGTGTGTGTGTGTGTGTGTGTGTGTATAGATATAGATATAGATATAGATATACTCTCCAAATTTTTCAAAATATGAAATATATGTGTCTAATATACACTCTCTAAATTCATTCATGTTCATGTATGTGGATTTATAATCCACTTTTCACAAGATGATAATCAGAAATATTCATCCACCTGAAATACATATTTGTTTCCTAGTACTGAAAACTAACTTCAGTGAATGGTGCATACAAATCCTAATTATTCTACAGTAACTGACCCAGTCTAACATCAATGCAAGTAGACTCCTATGGGACATGATATGTAATTTGTCATTCATTTGTATTCGACACTGGTACATTATTATTTCTTCAGTTTTTGCAAATCATAAGATATACCTTTGCCAAGGCAGTGACCTCATTCAGTTCCAAAGAATGTGACATACCTCATTTCCTTGGTGATGGAACTCTCTGAACTTTGTATCCAAGGAGCCAGGCACCCAGAGGCAGTCCCAGTCCCAGTCCCAGTGGGCTCACTTGTTTGGATTTACCAAAGATAGAGTCAGTCATTCTTGGTACCTACTGAAGTGAGGATTACCAAATGCCTGGAGAGCTCTGAATAGGGAGCTTTCCTGAGAAAGCAGGTAGTGGCTCTCCACTTTTTCCTTACAACTTTACAGAGTTGGCCAAGGAAAACAGATCTGAGAGAGGACAGGCCATTTCGGAAGAACAGAGTATGGCCACCAGTCAGAGGACACTCTGGTTAGTCATACACCTATGGGGAAGGAGGTGCCTTTTTGGGAGTGGGTGTGGGTTTGTGGTTTGTCTCATGTTCTGAAAATAGGTAGGAATGGCGGTTTGTTTGTTTTGGAGTGAACTGTTTCCGGTAAGTCGTTTGAAGAGGTGAGTGTTTCCATGTCTGTGTATCCCACTGTGCCTGTGGTAGTAGACATGAGAAAAGAGAATGCAGCAATGGATGTGTCATGTCTAGTATAAAGCTTCCCAGCATTCATCCTGCCCAATTTATGAATGGAGTGTGGCTTGCCTTATGCACGGGCAACACCTAATACCTTCCTAAGTCCCTGTTTTCTTCCTGAATTCTGGCCACTCTCTAGAATAGGCTCATGGTTATGTGTCCAAGATACGTACCAAATCCAAGGTCTTTGACATGGCCATGTACTGGATACCTGAATGGAATGGCCAGCATCTCAGAAAACTCAGATATCAGTGTGACCAGGAAAGTCTCAGTGGAGATACCCTGCTTTGGGCCTTTTGCTTACCTATTGTTCTGTTGCCCTGAATATCAGGAAGGTCTTTGTCTCATGCAACCCCTTTGTTAAGCCTGAAGAAAACAGTTTTCAAATGGAAATGAATGTGCATCACCTCTGGCTCTTTGCTTAATTTCATTGGAAAAGGATGTGTCTGATTCAGGCCCTTTGCCCTGTTTTAGGCTGTGACTTAGATTCTCAGCACCTGATGGAAGTAAAGAAAGATCCCATATGTGCATCTAAACCAAAATGGAAAAACGTTCAATCAATGTGGATGAATTATATTGCCTTCCTTTGTTAGGTTTCTGAAATCCATCATGTCAGAATAGGGATTCTTTGGGTGAAATGAGTTCTTCAAATCTCTGCAGAGGGGCTTGGCTTTTCTCATGACTCCAATTCACAAAAAGAATCTAGACCCAACAGTCAGAGAGCCTCAAATTGGAGAAGCGATGCAGTATTAAGGGCAGGCCTATTTGATCACTCCTGGTTCACAGGAAGGGTGTCCAAGCCACCCTGACATTCGGCAAATGAGGGGCAAGGGAGCTTATTTTGGACACTGTCTTGGGATGTGCCTCTCATGAAAACCTCCATCCAGATGTTATGATGAGTATCTTTATGGTAGAAGATGAGGGCCATGTAGGAGTGTTTTGGTTATAATTGTGGTAATTTGTGTGGCAGTTGGAAGAGATGACTGGGTAAACCTGGGCTTGAATTCTGCTGTGATTCCCCTTAGAGACTGAGTTCTGGAACTGACCTCAGAGAAGTATTGACATGAATTGTGTTGGGATTTTAGGAGGCCATGAATGAGAGTTGCCATTGGAACCTGGGATCAAGGCCCAGAGTGGCTTTCCACAGAACACTGGGAATCACAGCCAGGATATTACATGATTTTATTCTGAAAGACTTGGCAGGCATAATTGAGATTCAAAACACACTTGGACCTTGCTTTGTAGACCTCCATGGGCCTGGCTTCATGTGACTTTTTGGCCACTCTTTGGGTAGACTTGCCTGTGAGAGTGCTCCAGAGATTTCCCTGAAATTAGCTTCCTCACCATTTAATGGTTCCTGAATGAATTGAAACCAACATTGCCTCCAAATGCATCTGTGAAAAAATGCTAGATAATTACCATGAAATTTTAGAAATTCCGATGACCAGCTGGCACTGGAGGACCTTTGATGTCCTGTTGATGATCATGAGTATAACAGACAGGGCCTTGATTGACTGGGTTTCATGAAAATGGTGTAGAACAGAGATGCCAGTAAGTTGGGGCCTGGTAAGTAGTGGGCCTAGAGCTGTGTTATGCAAATGTGTGATAAAACATCTGTGGTGGGGCCATGTGGATCTTCCATTGGCTTCCAAATGGCTGTGACTGACATGGTGCAACCATCACACCCATATATGTAAAGGCATATTTTTATATGGAGAGGTTTCAGGGCAATGTTCAGTATCATGTTGCTATTGTCAAGGGGGCAAGCTACTTGAGATAGAACCCTGGTTGGTGCATTCTCCTGGAGACCCTGCCAACCACACCTGACAGAACTCCCTTCAGCACTGTGTCCCATTTGAACTCGTTGTATTTCATGAAGCAAATACCAAACTCCCAGTGCAGCAGCAAGAAACACCACGAAAATTTGAGGATGACCATTGGTTTCACAGTCCACACGGGAAGACCCTTAGCCCTCAGTGGCCAAAGTTTACCTACAAAAAGAGAATTCATCACTGCTGCCTCATTTTTATTTTAAAATAAGTAACCATTTCCTCCAGGTCACATAGATGCAGATCCAGCTTTGATGGTTTCACTACAAATAAAGCTAAAGCTCCTGACAACAACATATATTTCAAGTGCCCAACCTCAGAGGCAGATTCTCAAAAAGTCTTTTGGCCAGCAGAGCTCCATGTTTGTGGAGTGTTTACCCTGTCTCTTACTTTTGGAAACTCCTCTACCACCTCCAAAGATGTGCAATCTGGAGCATTTTCCATTCTAGATATGTATTCACAGATTTTCTATTCTCCTCTAATTTGTGTCTTACTTGGGGCGAAGGTAATGTCAAAGGCATTGTTCTGGAGGAGAGTGGGAAGATTTTTCCGTAGCATATATTTGCATACACATTTGATTCAGTGTCTATTTTCAATTCAAAATACTGAATACCTGACTCTAACCCATACCCTACCAGACTCTGACTACTAATCCTAATATGATGGAGAAAAATAACCCATAAAGAATAGAAATACAAGCAGTACAGAGTAGGCATGGTGTATAGATGGACTTGCCTTTTGCATGATACAGAGTTGGAGTTATAAATCTAGTCAATTGTTTGTTGAAATAGTTGTCCTAGTATTTTAAGGATAACAAATATGTGAATTCCTGTCTCCCTTTCTCTGTATTCTTATATGCACATATAGATTCCTATCTGGTACCACACGTACATTCTTGTGAGGTGGCTGACTTGGCAGATACAAATTGTTAGAAGAGATCACTCCTACTAAACCCTGTTGGAACTGAATATTCAACCTATGGGTGAGCTTGCTAGTTGAACAGCATTATACATAAATCCATGTTCAGTAAAATGAATATTTTTAGATCTGTGGATGGTATATATTTTATAATGAATTTTGATTGACATATATATTGCTACTTTTTTGTCTGTGTGTGTGTTTTATGTATATGTATATATATGTATATATATATATAATGTATATATATATATATACATATATATATATATATATATATATATATATATATATATATATACACTCTCCAGATTTTTCAAAATATGAAATATATGTGTCTTATATTCACTCCCTAAATTCATTCATGTTCATGTATGTGGATTTATAATCAACTATTCACAAGATTATTCTCAAAATATTCATCCACCTGAAATTTGCCCAAAGCTCTCAAATGTCAATCCTATTTGTGACTACATATTTGTTTCTTCCTAAGATATATATTTAACTCAACCCTGTTCAAAATGTCTAATCCTATCACACACTTTATACTCTGCCTGATTTTGTAATGTCTCTATTGATATATGCTTTCCTACATATTTTCCCCACTTCATCATTGTGACTGACTCTTCACTTGTGCTGACATTTACATTCACTCTCTAATCGAAATCCTATTGCTAAGAAACTTTTGTTCCAAATCTTATACTCACCCTTCTTCCTAAACTTACTGACTATCTTCCTAATGCTACAGACTATCCCTTTTTGACTGGATGTTCTCTTCTACATTCAATCATCCAAGTAAACGTGGTGCGAGCTTCAGAGGAGGAGACTACCAACAGGCTATCTCATGCAACATCAAAGGGTTTATTGGGTGTCCAGAATGCTGGGGTTCAGAGCTCACCTGAATAGTGCAGATAGCCCTGAGAATAGCTGAAGTAGAGCTTATATACTTTCCCTGGAGAGAGAAGGGAGGGAATTGTATTGATGTGTCAGGGCGAGTGGGTGGTTTGCATGCAACTGGGAGAGGGAGTACATTCTGCAATTTGGCAGCTGGGGATAGAACATTCTGGGAACAAGTTTTGCAAACATTTCTCAAGATTTCAACAGTGTTCTGTTAAGCATACAGAAAAACAAGATGTGACAAGTACCTATTTTATTAATATTTCATTCCCCACTTCTTCTTCTGGCTAATTTTAATCATAAAAATGATCATTGGAGGGTGTCACATTCAATGTCTGCTAGTGGGGTATTACCATAAGTTTAACTCCTCCAATTTGAGCCTGGAGAAAAGACATTACACGGTTGAGCAAACAGGGTTTTATAGTTAGCAATAATATGAGGATTATTATTGGACCGGCCAGGGTTGATAAAAACGTAGTTAACCGGGGGGACTGTGTGAACCAAGACTCAAGCCACCCTTTTGGGCCCTCTCTCACTTGTTGATGCTCTTCAAGGTGTCTTTTAAATTTACTCATAGATTTTATTACGACTCCAGTATAGTCAGCATAAAAACAACATTCTTCCCTCAATGCAGCACAAAGGCCCCCTTCTCTAATGAAGAGGAGGTCCAACCCTCAACTGTTCTGTAAAACAACTTCAGAGAGAGAGGTTAAAGTTTCATGCAAAGCCCTGAAGGAGGTTTCTAATATCTTACTTTTGCTCTATTGCTGCTTCTAATTGGGTCATCTTTTGTGTCCCATGGACAATGCCACTGGTTCCTCTGCCCACCCGTGCAGCAACTCCTATTCCTAATAGGATGGCTAAAGTGAGGGATATATGTTCCCAGTGGAACCGGTTGTATGCCCCCACTATTTGATCTTCAAATGAACCTGCGTCATGATAGAGCACTCTGGGAAACATCTGCACCATTACACAATTTATCACATATCTTGATCATTTCATGAAAACATAAACGATGTTTAAGTATATAGAATTATGCTTTTGTAGGCACTGACAAAGCAAGGCACCTAAGATAGCACTCAAGAGAGGGAAACAGTCCTATTTGGTTGAAACCGGATTCAGAGGGCATTGCTTCTATTGTAATCAATTAATCCCATGAAACTCAAGTTTAGGTAGTTTCAGAATTTTGTACCCAACATATAAGGGATGGGGCTCAGAAGTTCACAGTCTTCAGAAGTTTAAAAAAGCAGTATTTGTTTCTGTTTTTCCTTCTGTTCTGGGCAAGTTAACTTTTCAAGGACACCTGGGAGGAGGAGAGCTTTTTCTTCCATTTCTTATTTTCCCCCTGCCAGCTGTTACCATGGAGCCCGGTTGGTAATTTCTTTATCTTAGAAATGTAGCCATCTCTGTGAAGCCCCAGCTGAAGGCCAGAGGACTTGTTCACATATTTTGTGAAAAACTAGTTAGGGGTTGTCTAGCTTAGAAGTACTGAGATTTTTAGCCAGTGGCCAAGTAGAACAGGGCAATACGAAAGAGAAAGTTTATCTACATTAAAGTCTTTATTGGGACTGTTTTGCTGAAAGTTCAAAACTCAGCCATGGTGAAGACTTCTGAAGAAGGTCATTTAAGACTTTTCTGTGGGCCTGGTACAGAGGGGGAAAGACGGGGAAGGTGGGGCTGAGAGCACCTCCGAGGATCTGAGAATGAGGGAAAAGAGAGATGTAAAAGAATAATGCGAAAGGGTATTGGGAATTTCCTAGCAGCAAACTTGAGCAGTAGATCAGGTAGAGCAGAGTGAAAGACGGGAGTGAGGATCCCAAAATCCTGTGAGGGACTTTAAATTTTAGTAACCTGTTTTCAGTGATGACAAAGCAACTTTAAAGGCCAATTATATTACATCTTGGATAAGGGTCTCAGGGCTCTCCTCAGCTCGTTTGAGCATTGGGTTAGCTGGTAAGAGGATCTGGTGGGACCCGGTGAGGGCACTGACAGGAGATGAGAGGAATGAGTCGGTGGAGCGGTACCTATGTACCTGCTACCTCAGCAAGGGGCCGATGGTCTGAGAACTGGTGGAGCTTTGGGTTTCTGATCTAGTTATTGGAGGGGAGAAATCAAGTTGCTGAGATGGGAGTGACATCAGAGGGTCTGGAGCAGAAGGCTGAGGATAATGATCTATTGGAGAAGCATAGTTCAGGATGTGAGTGAGGGAGGGAAAAGGCTTCCACATAGGGGAATTTCCTTTCACTCTTTTGAGCACTTGCAGAAGTTAAAAAGGTCACGCAAAATTTGAGGAGCTAGAGACCCATCTGGGTGCCATAGTTTTTGGTTGTCTAATTGGTAATGTGGCCAATGCTGTGTACTGAATTTGATGAAGAATTGGGGTTTCATCAGGCAGCTCCTGTATGCACACATTTCCATGACATACAGAAAAAGTCGGCTTTTCCCCCACACAGCCATTACTCTTTGTGGCTTTGATAGTCTGCCAGGCAAACTTAGTAATCTAGACTAGCCAATCTGCATCTGGCTCGCGTGTCCCTACATCCATAATGTTTGTTTCTATTATCTATGGTACAGAAGGGATTTAATGGTATTTTAGTGGGATCCTCTTCAACAGGGATATCACAATAGGAAATACCTATAGCCAGCTAACAAATGTCTGGGTGGAGAGATGGCCACCAGGTCCCTAAGGGGGCTGTATGCGAGATAGACCATACTTCTTTTCCAGTAGGATTTGTGATCAGCCATCACTGCTTAATGGGCTGATGAGGGTTAGGACTACTTGTAGCCAAGGGGAGAGTATATAACCTTATTCACATTGCGAATACACAATTTGAAACTGTTACCAGTCTTTTTCAGTTTCCAGAAAGATTCTGTATAGGCAGCAGGCTTGAGATGAGAGGTATGGATCCAGGAAGTGATTCTGTTTACGTTTACCACTGTAGGTGTTATAATAGCACCTGGTATGGTCCTTTTCAGCGGGGTACCAGGGATGACACCTGATATCATCTTACATAGATGAAATCTCTTACTTGATATGGATGTGGAATCCCCTGGTTCCCAGTTGGGTAGGCAGTGGCCAGCTGTTTTCACAGGTATTACTGAGTTCTTTCAAGATCTTTAAGTCTGTCAAGCAAGGGGGTGTGGAAAGGATCTTTAGGTCTTACAGTTGGGCTTAGGTCCCCTACTGGAGGAGGGCCACCATAAAGAATTTCACATGTGGTAAGGTTACTCAAAGAAACAAAGGGATTTTTTCTTGCATGAAACATTGCATAAGGCAGGAGCATAGTCCAATCTTATGCTGGTCTCTAAGCTTAATTTCGTTAAGGTCTCTTTAATGGTTCTATTCATTCTTTCTACTTGTCTTGAACTCTGTGGTCTATAAGCACAATTTAACTTCCAATTAATCCCCAGGTTCCTGGCTAACCCCTGACTTACCTGGGTCATGAACATCGGTCCATTGTCAGATCCTATTACCAGCTTAGCTTCCTCCAATGGTAGAGAGGCTTAGTCAGCAGCAGCGGAATCACTTAGAGTGTGTTGTGTGTTAGGGGACGAGGGCAGGGGATAAGGAGGGGGAGAAGAGTCCAGTAGAGTCAAATCTGTGACTCAGGGAGAACAGAGGGTGGAGGAAGAGGAGGTTGAGAGGGTTTGAGAGATCATGGGGGAAGGAGTAGGAGCAGAGGTAGGGGCAAGGAAAGGCTTCACCCATGGAGGAGGAGATTTGCAGAGGTCCTGCCAAGTTAAGATATATGGCTGTTGATCCGGATGGCTATGTGGCGCTGGCTGAAAGACAATACCTCTGACTTTTTAAATTAGTGGGAAGTAGAAAGATCCGTCTAGGGGCCATATGACTCCAAAGATGGGCCATTCTGAGGCACAGAGATTCTGCCAGGTCCAGCGTTTTACTAAAAAAAGAAAGATTCTGAGCCCTTAAGCAGACTTTGGTCCAGTGATCAAGGGTCAGGGACAGAGGCATTGACGTGCTCTGTTCCATAATGAAAGTTCCACAAACAGTAAAAGCAAGGACACACGACACAGATAAGACAAGACCATAAAGACAGGCAATGAACGTCCAACACTGAGACCAGGAATGAGTAGCCGGCAAAACCCAATGGTATGGCAATAACGAATCTAAAAGAAAATATCACTGAGTCGAGAAGACTATTGTTCCTTGATTTCCCGAGTTCTCTGCGGGGTCCTCCAGAGAGGTGCCCTTTGTCTCTGTGACATGTCTCTCAGCCACCGTCGGAGAGAGCCCAGGCTCTTCATCGCCAGCAATTTTGCCAAGCCCTAACAAGAAACCTGAAACCAGAAAGAGGCGCCTTACTTGCTCCGAGAGGAGCCCGTTGGGGTCTCTCATCCGCCACTGCTGGAACTCAGTGGAACCTCAATATGTAAAGGTCAGGCGAGTGTCAGAGGAAGATACTACCAAGAGACTGTCTCATGCAACAGCAAAGGGTTTATTTGTGGTCCAGCATGCTGGAGCTCAGAGCTAAATTAAATAGAGCAGAGACCTCTGAGAACAGCTTAAGCAGAGCTTATATACTTTCCTTGGAGAGGGAAGAGAGGGAAGTTCAGTGATGGGTAAGGGCGAGTGGGCGGTTTGCATGACACCGAGTGAGGGAGTACATTCTGCAGTTCGGCTGTTGGGAACAGTACATTCTAGAACAAGATTAGCAAACATTTCTCAAGATTTCAACAGTGTTTTGTTAAGCATACAGAAAAACAGGAAGTGACAAGTACCTATTTTATTAATTTTATTAACCTTTCACTACCGACTATGCCTTTTTGACTTGATGTTCCTTCTACATTAATTCATGCAACGTACAAGGTGCTATGCCATTGTATATCGATTTATCTGAGACAACTCTGCAGAACGTAATTCAACACCACGTATCACTATCAAGGGCCCAATGCCCTTCTGGGCTTCAAATCAGACTTAAATTTCTTTTTTCATACATATATTTCACCTATATATTCTTCTACACATAGCAAGTTCCCAATACGATCATTCATCCAGGAAAATGATTTCTAACCCAAATCGAGCATGTTTTTAACCATAACCGGACACTGTTCCCTCAATCTAACTTTACAGAAGAGCAGGGAAGGAGTTGATATTACAATACAGAAATGTAGAAAAACTTCCACCTGCTGAGAACCTCAAAGGTCCATGCAGAAATGATCCCTGGAGAAGATGTAGGAAGCAATAAAGGACCTGAGAGACCAAAAGTCATCTTCCATGGCAAATAACCCGGTCAGGATAAAAGGTTGTGTCTGAATCAGATTTTTTTTAATGTAGAGATCATGGACCAAACCAGGCCTGTGTGGAGATCTATTCCTGGGTGCCTTTGGTTGATATACCATTCTAACTTGTGAAAATGTCACAGGAAGTAGGGGCGGCCTCAATTTCTTGGGACCCTTGGAAGCAACAGTTAGGACAAAGTGGCTGCCAAGACAGTGCCCTCATTTAGTTCAGGAAGGAAGTGACCTCACCTCACTTTCTTGGTGATGGAACTCTCTGAACGTGGGATCCAGGAAGCCAGGCACACAGAGCCTGTCCCAGTCCCAGTCCCAGTGGTCTCACTTGTTTGGATTTACCAAGAACAGGGTCAGTATTTTTTGGTACCTACAGATGTGAGGAAGGCCAAATGCCAGGAAAGCTCGGATGCAGGGCTTTTCATGAGAAAGCAGGTAGTAGCTCACCGTTGGCTCCTAAGAAGTTCACAGAGTTGGCCAAGGAGACAAGATCTGAGACAGGAAAGGCCATTTTGGGGGAACATATTATGGCCCACAAGTCAGAGGACACTCTGGATAGTCACAGACCTACTTAGGGGAAGGAGGTGCCTTTGTGGGTGTGGTTGTGGGTTTGTGGTTTTGTCTCATTTTCTGAGAATAGGTAGGACAGTCGGTTTGTTTCATTTGAAGTGGACTGTTTCTAGTAAGTCTTTTCACAGGGCGAGTGTTTCTATGTCTGTGTATTCCACTGTTTCCGTGGTTGTAGACATTAGAAAAGAGAATCCATCAATGGATGTGTCGTGTCTAGTAGAAATCTTCTCAGCATTCATATTGCCCCGTTTATGAATGGACTGTAGCTTGCCTTATCGATGAGCAACACCTGCTACCTTCCTAAGTTTCTATTTTCGTCCTGAATTCCAGCCAATCTCAAGAATAGGCCCATGGTTTTGTGTCCAAGATATGTACCACCTCCAAGCTCTGTGACATGGCCATGTACTGGATAGCTGTAGGGGATGGAGAGCATCTCAGAAAACTCAGATATCAGTGTGACCAGAAAAGTCTCAGAGGAGAAACCCTGCTTTCGGCCTTTTGCTTACCTATTGTTCTGTTGCCCTGAATGTCAGGAAGGTCTTTGCCTCAGGCCACCCCTTTGTGAAGCCTGAAGAAAACAGTTTTCAAATGGAAATGAATGGGCATACCTGTGGCACTTTCCTTAATTGCTTTGGAAAGGGATGTGTCTGAATCAGGCCCTTGGCCCTGTGTGTGGCTGTGGCTTAGATTCTCAGCACCTGATGGATCTAAAGAAAGTTACCATGTGTGCATCCAAAAGAAAATTCGCCAAAAGAGCAATTATTCGGATGAAGTCTCTCGACTTCCTCTGTAAGGTTCCTGACTTCCATCAAGTGAGAATGGGATCCTTTGGTTCAAAAGAGTTCTACAAAACCTGCAGAGGCTAGCCCATTGTGCTTGGGTTTTCTCATGACTAAAATTCACATAAAGAATCTAAACCCCACAGACAGTAGTCATCAAATTGGAGAGTTATTAACGGCAGGCCTATTTGATCACTTTTGGTTCACAGGATGGGTGTCCAGGCCACCTTGACTTTAGGCAAATGAGGGGCAAAGGAGCTTATTTGGGACACTGTCTTGGTCTGCACCCCTCATGGAAACCTCCAGCCAGATTATGATGAGTGTCTATATGAAAGAAGATGAGGGCCATATGGGAGGGTTCTTGTTTTAATCGTGGTAATTTGTGTGGTAGTTGGAAGAGATGACTGGGTCCACCAGGGCTTGAACTCTGGTGTGATTCTCCTTAGAGACTGAGTTCTGGAACTGACCTCAGAGAAGTATTGCCATGAATAGTGTTGGGATTTTAGGAGACCACGCATGAGAATCGCTTTTGGAAACTGAGATCTAGGCCCAGGATGGCTTTCCACAGAGCTCAGGGATTCTGAGCCAGGATATCACATGATTTAATTCTTAAAGACTTGGTAGCCATAGTTGAGAGTCCAAACACACATGGACCTCACATTGTATAGCACAATGGGCCTGGATTCATGTGTCCTTTTGGCCACTCTTTGGGAAGGCTTGCCTGTGAGTGTTCTCCAGAGCTTTCATTGAAATGAGCTTCCTCACCATTTAATGGTTCCTGAATTAAATGAAACCCACAGTGCCTCCAACTTCATCCTTGAAAAATGACTAGATTAATACCATGAAATTTTTGAAATCCCCATGACCAGGTGGCACTGGATAACCTTAAGATATCCTGTTGCTGATCATGAGTATAACAAACAGTGCCTTGATTGACTGAGTTTCGTGAAAATGGTGTAGAACAGAGATGCCAGTAAGTTGGAGCCTGCTGGGTAGTGGGTGTAGAGCAGTGGACTATAGGTGTGTAAATAAATATTTTTGGTAGGACCACCTGGATCTTCCATTGGCTTCCAAATCTTGCGACTGACATGGTGCAGGCAGCAGACCTTTATATGTAAAGGCATCTTGTTATATGTAGAGGTTTCAGGGCAATGTTCAGAATCAGGTTGCTATAGTCAAGGGGAAAGCTATGTGGGATAGAAGCCTGGTTCGTACATTCTCTTGCCGACCCTGACCAACCACACATGACAGAACTCCCTCCAGCATTGTGTCCCAGTTTAACATATTGTATTTCATGAAGCAAATACCAAATTCCCAGTGCAGCAGTAAGAAACACCCTGAAAAGTGGAGGATGACCAAATGGCTTCACAGACCACACGGGAAGACACTTAGCTCCCAGTAGCAACAGTTTACCTACAAAGGGAGATTTCAGACCTGCTGCCTCATGTTCATTACAAAATAAAGAACCATGTCCTCCAGGTCACATAGATGCAGACCCAGATTTTTGGTGTCACTACAAACGAAGCTAAATCTCCTGACAATTACATATATTTCTTTTTCTTTTTTTAATTAATTTTTATTGTAGGTTGTTCAAAACAGTACATACTTCTTGATATATCAAATTTCACACTTTGATTCAAGTGGGATATGAGCTCCCATTTTTACTCCATATACAGATTGCAGAATCACATCAGTTGCAGAATCATTGATTTACATATTGCCATACATATATTTCTTGTGCCTATCCTCAGAGGAAGTTTCTCAATAAGTCTTTAGGTCAGCACAGCTCCATGTTTCTGGAGTGTTTACCCTCTCCCATACTTTTGTAAACTGTTTTACCACCTCCAGTGTTGTGAACTCCTGAGCATTTTTCATTCCACATATGTATTCACAGGTTTTCTAACTCCTCTCCTCTAATTGTGTCTTACTTTTAGCGATGGTTATGTCAAGGTATTGTTCTGGATAAGAGAGGGAAGATTTTTGTGTATCACATGTTTGCATACACATTAGATCCATTTTCCTATTTTCCATTTGAAATACTGAATCCCTGACACTAACCCATACCCTACTAGACTCTGACTACTAATCCTAATATCATGGAGAAAAAAAAACCTAACTGAATAGAAGTACAGTCCTTTTATAGGAAGCATGGTGTATATTTGTATTTGTCTTCCTCTTTATCAAGAGTATGTGTTTTAAATTTAGTAAACTTTTCATTTTAATATTTCTCCATGATTTTTTAAAGTTATCACATATGTAAATTCCTGTCTCCCATTCTCTGTATCCTATTCAGCACATGTAATTTTTTATGCATATACAATATCCTACCTGGTATCACACGTACATTCTTGTAAGATCACTGACTTTGGAATATAAAAATTGTGAGAAGAGATGACTCTCCCTAAATAATGATGGAACTGAAAATTCCACCTATGGGTGAGCTTCCTAGTGAAAAACACTATACATAAATCCATGTTCAGTAAAATGAATATTTTTGGATTTGTGAATGAATTATATTTCATGATGAATATCGATTGGCATATATATTGCTAAATATTAATGTGTGTGTGTGTGTGCATGTGTGTGTGTGTGTGGGCGTGTGTGTGTGTGTATATTCTACGGATTTTAAAAAAATATGAAAAATATGTGTCTTATTATACACTCCCTAAATTCATTCATATTCATTTATGTTCATTTAAATTCAAATTTTCACAAGATTATTCTCAGTAATATTCATACACCTGAAATATATTTTGGTTTCCTACTACTGAGAACTAAGTTCAGTGGATGGTGCTTAAAAATCCTAATATTTCTACAGTAACTAACCCAGTTTAACATCAATGCAAGTAGATTGCTATGGGACATGATGTGTAATTTGAAGTTCATTTTTACTCAACACTGGTACATTACTATTTCTTCAGTTTATGGACATCATAGGATGTATTTTTTCATCCACAACTTCACAAATTTTTTTGGCATTTGGTTCACTTTCAATTACTTACTACTTCAGAACACATGTATTCCTCCATGTTTCTTTACTGGTCTTTTCACTAGACTTCTTTCTAAACACATTATTTTCGATTCCATAATCATTTTTGAAGCAAAACTCACTCTTCACGATAAACCGTAACCCTAATAATACCATTGCATATATAACTCGTTGGAATGATGGTATATATATCAATATAAGATTTCCAATATATTTTCAGATGCAAACTCAATCCATTATTTAATGTTGGATCCAGTTACATACTTTATTCACAATATGGTCTATTCCTGCATCATCTCAATAATCATCAACACAAGGTACACCTATTTGTATCACCAGTACTAATTTATAAGTTTCCAGAATATTACTCCCCTTTATGGTGGAAGAAATACTTATGTCACCTGATCTACATATACATTTTACCACAGTAGTATTCTGGACACAAAATGCAAAGGTCACACATATGATTGTACCAAAGCCTAAATAGAAAGTGACCATGGATTACTAAAAGCATCTATGTCCAGGGTGCCTACTGCTCTCAAATGTCAATCCTATTGGTTACTACATATTTGTTTCTTCCTAAGATTATATATTTAACCTCAAGCCTGTTGAAAATATCTAATCCTATCACTCACTTTATACTTTTCCTGATTTCCTAATGCCCCTATTGATATCTGCTGTCCTACATATTTTTCCCAGTTCATCATTGTGACTGTCTCTTCACATGTGCTGATATTTACATTCACCCTCTAACTGAAAACCAATTGCTAAAGAACTTTTGGTCCAACTCCGAGACTCACTCTTCTTCCTAAACCTACTGACTATCTTCCTAATCCTACAGACTATCCCTTTTTGACTGGATGTTCTCTTCTACTTTCAATCATCCAAGGTATAGGATCCTATGCCATTGTATATCGATTTATCTGAGACCTCGGTGCAGAACATAATTCAATCTAAGTATACCAATCAAGGGCCCAATGCCTTTCTGGACTTCAAATCTTTCCTAGATCTCTGATCTCATACATATATTTCACATTTATATTCTTATAAATATCACAGGTTCCCAATACCATAATTCATCCAGCAGAATGACTCCTAACCCAAATCGAACATGCTATTAACACTAACCATACACTGTTCCCTCAATCTCACTTTACAGAAGAGCAGGGACAGAGTTGGTCTTAAAATCCAGGAAGGTAGGGTATCATCCACCAGCTGAGAACCTCAAAAGTCCCTGCAGAAATAATCCCTTGAGTCGGTGTAGGCAGGTATGAAGGATCTGAGAGAGCAAAAGTCATCTTCCATGGCAAACAACCTGGTCAGGTTGAAGGGATGTGTCTGAATTAGCCTCTCTCTTCCTAATGTAGAGAAGATGGACCAAACCATGCCTGTGTGGAGAGCTGTTCCCCGGTGCCTATGGTTGATATACCATCCTAACTTATGAATGAGTCACAGCAAGTAGAGGCAGACTCCATCTTTTGGGAACCTTGGAAGAAACTGTTAAAACAAAGTGGTTTCCAAGGCAGTGACTTCATTCAGTTCTTGAAGGAAGTGACCTCACCTTACATTATTGGTGATGAAAGTCTGTGATCTTGGGATCCAGGAAACCAGGCACACAGAGTCAAACCCACTCCATGTCCCAGTGGGCTCACTTGTTTGGATTTAACAAGACAGAGTCACTCTTTCTTGGTACCTACTGATGTGAGGACAGCCAAATGCCTAGAAACTATGAAGACTGGCCTTTCCAGAGAAAGCAGGTAGTTTCTCACCACGGGCTCCTGACAACTTCACAGAGTTTGCTAAAGAGACCAGATCAGAGACAGGACACGCCACATTTGGGGAACATAGTATGGCCCACAAGTCAGAGGACACTCCGGATAGACACAGACCTACTTGGGGGAAAGAGGTGCCTTTTTGGGTGTGAGTGTGAGTTTGTGGTTTTGTCTCATGTTCTGAGAATAGTTAGGAAAGCTGGTTTGTTTGTTTTGGAGTGGACTGTTTCTAGTAAGTCCTTTGACAACGTGAGTGTTTCTGTGTCTATATATCATACTGTGTCCGTGATTGTAGACAGTAGAAAAGAGAATGCATCAATGGATGTGTCCTGTCTACGAGAAAGCTTCAAAGCATTCATCCTGAGCAATTTATGAATGGACTGCAGCTTGCCGTATGGATGGGCAACTCCTGGTATCTTTCTAAATTCCTGTTTTCTTCCTGAATTCTGGACACTCTCCAGAATACGCTCATGATTTTGTGTCCAAGATATGTACCACCTCAATCTCTGTGACATGGCCATGTACTGGATAGCTGATGGGAATGGTGAGTATCTCAGAAAACTCAGATATTAGTATGCCCAAGAAAGTCTCAGTGGAGAAACCCTGCTTTGGGCCTTTTGCTTACCTATTCTGTTGCCCTGAATGTCAGGAAGGTCTTTGCCTCAGGCCACACTTTGTGAAGCCTGAAGAAAATAGTTTTCAAATGGAATTGAATGGTCATTACCTGTGCCTCTTCGGTTAATTGCTTTGGAAATGGATGTGTCTGAATCAGCCTCTTGGCCCTATGTGAGGCTGTGGCTTAGATTCACAGCACATGATGGGTCTAAAGAAAAATCCCATGTGTGCATCCAAAACCAAAATGGACAAAAGAACTGTCATGGTGGATAGAGTCTCTCGCCTTCCTCTGTAAGGTTCCTGACCTCCATTAAGTGAGAATAGGGATCATTTGGGTCAAGTGAATTCTTTAAAGTTCTGCAGAGGCTATCCCATAGGTTCGTGGGTTTTCTCATGACTCCAATTCACATCTATGTTTACAGAAGAGCAGGGACAGTGTTGGTCTTACAATACAGGAATGCAGTGGATCTTCCATCTGTTGAGAACCTCAAAGCTCCATGCAGAAATGATCTCTGGAGAAGATGTAGGCAGCTATGTAAGACCTGAGAGAGCAAAAATCATCTTCCATGGCAAACAACCTGGTCAGGATTAAGGGTTGAGTCAGAATGAGCCTACCTCTTCTTAATGTAGAGAAGATGGACCAAACCCGGCCTGTGTGGAGAGCTGTTCCCTTTTGCCTACGGGTGATATACCATTCTAACTTGTGAAAGTGTCACAGGAAGTAGGGGCAGCCCTCATCTCATGGGACCGTTGGAAGCAATTGTTATGACAAAGTGGTTGCCAAGGCAGTGATCTCATTCAGTTCCTGAAGGACGTGATCTCATCTCACTTCCATGGTGATGGAACTCTCTGAACTTGGGATACAGAAAGCCAGGCACCCAGAGCCAGTCTCAGTTCTAGTCCCAGTGGTCTCACTTTTTTGGATTTACAAAGGACAGAGTCAGTCTTTCTTGATACCTACTGATGTGAGGATGGCCAAATGTCAGGAAAGCTCGGAAGAGGGGCTCTTCCTGAGAAAGCAGATAGTGGCTCACTCCTGGCTTCTAACAACTTCACATTGTTGGCCAAGAAGACCAGATCTGAGACAGGTCAGGCCATTTCGGAGGATCATAGTATGGCCCATCAGTCAGAGCACACTCCGGAGAGTCACAGACCTATTTGGGGAAGGAGGTGCCATTGCGGGTGTGGGTTTGTGGTTTTGTCTCATGTTCTGAGAATAGTTAGAAAAGGCGGTTTGTTTGGTTTGGAGTGAACTGTTTCTAGTAAGTCGTTTGACAATGCAAGTGTTTCTATGTCTGTGTATCCCACTGTGTCCGTTCTTGTAGACATTAGAAAAGAGAATGCATCAATGGATGTGTCCTGTCTCATAGAAAGCTTCCCAGCATTCATCCAGCACAATTTATGAATTGAATGCGGCTTGCCTTATTGATGGGCGATACCTGCTACCTTCCTAAGTTGCTGTTTTCTTCCTGAATTATGGCCAATCTCCAGAATAGGCTCATGGTTTTGTGTCTAAGATATGTACTACCTCCAAGCTCTGTGACATGGCCATGTACTGGATAGCTGAATGGAATGGCGAGCATCTCAGAAAACTCAGATATCAGTGTGACCAGTAAAGTCTCAGTGGAGAATCCCTGCTTTGGGCCATTTGCTTACCTATTGTTCTGTTGCCCTGAGAGTCAGGAAGGTCTTTGTCTCAGGCCAACCCTTTGTGAATCCTGAAGGAAAGATTTTTCAAATGGAAATGAATATGCTTTACCTTTGGCTCTTTCCTTAATTGATTTGGAAAGAGATGTGTGTGAATCAGCCTCTTGGCCCAGTGTGATTCTTTGACTTAGATTCTCAGTACCTGATGGATCTAAAGAAAGATCCCATGGGTGCATAAAATCCAAAATGGCAAAAAGAGCAGTCATTGTTGATGAAGTATTTTGCCTTCCTCTGTAAGGTTCCTGAATTCCATCAAGTGAGAATAGGGATCTTTTGGGTCAAATGAGTTCTTCAAATGTATTCAGAGGCTATCCAATAGGTGCTTGAGTTTTCTCATCTTTCCAATTCACATAAAGAATCTGTACCCGACACTCTGTAGGACTCAAATTGGAGAAGCAGAGCAGTATTAAGGGCAGGCCTATTTGATCACTCCTGGTACACAGGAAGGGTGTACAGGCCACTGGGAATTTAGGCAAATGAGGGGCAACAGAGCTTATTTTGGACACTGTCTTGGGCTACGCTAATGCTATCAAATGTCAATCCTATTGTTGACTTCATATTTGTTTTATCCTAAGCTCATATATTCATCCTCAACCCTGTTGAAAATATTTAATCCCATCACTCACTTTATTCTTTTCCTGATTTCCTAATGTCTCTATTGATATCTGCTTTCCTACATATTTTGCCCTGTGCATCATTGTGACTGACTCTTCACTTGTGTTGATGTTTACATTGACTCTCTAACCAAAACCCTATTGCTAAAGAACTTTTGTTCCAAATCCTATACTCACTTTTCTTCCTAAACTTACTGACTATCTTTCTAATCCAACTGACTATAACTTTTTGAATGGATGTTCTCTTCTACATTCAATGATCCAAGTACAGTTCAGGTTTCTATTTCAACCGGGTGAGGGAGTAGATTCTGCAGTTTGGCAATTGGGGACAGCACATTCTGGCAACAAGATTAGCAAAGAGTTCTCAAGATTTCAACAGTGTTTCGTTAAGTGTACAGAAAAACAGGAAGTGACAAGTACATATTTTATTAACCTTTCATTCCCCACTTCTTTTTCTGGCTACTTTTAATCATAAAAGTGATCTTTGTGGGGTGTCACATTCTATGTCTGCTAGTGGGGTATTACCATAATTTTAATTTGTCCAATTTGAGCTTGGAGAAAAGAAATTACATGGTTGAGGAAACAGGGTTTTATAGTTAGTAATACTATGAGGATTATTATTGGACCGGCCAGGGTTGATAAAAACGTAATTAACCAGGGGGACTGTGTAAAAAAAGACTCAAACTACCCTTTTTGTGCCTGTCTCTCTCGTTGTTGCTCTTCAAGGCATCTTTTTAATTTACTCATAGATTTTTTTACAACTCCAGTATTGTCGACATAAAAACAACATTCTTCCCTCAAAGAAGCACAAAGGCCCCCCTCTGTCATGAAAAGGAGGTCCAACCCTCGACTGTTCTGTAAAACAACTTCAGAGAGAGAGGTTAAAGATTCCTGCAAAGCTGTGATGGATGTTTCTAAAATCTTTAAGTTTTGATGTATTGCTGCTTCTAATTGGGTCATTTGTTGTGTCCCATGGACCAGAGCAGTGGTTCTTGTGCCCAACCCTGCAGCAACTCCTATTCGTAATAGAATGGCTAAGGTGAGGGACATACGTTCCCAGTGGAACCGGGTTGTATGTCCCCCTCTTTGATCTTCAGATGAACCTGCGTCATGATAGAGCACTCTGGGAAACATCTGCACCATTTCACAATTAATCACATCTGTTGACCATTTCATGAAAACATAAACAATGTTTAAGTATATAGAATTATACTGTTGTAGGGACGGACAAGGCAAGGCACCTAAGATAGCACCAAAGACACGGAAACAGTCTTTTTGGTTTCAACCAGATTCAGAGGGCATTGCTTCTGTTGTAATCAATTAATCCCCTGAAACCCAAGTTACGTAGTTTCAGAATTTTGTACCCAACACGTAAGGGAAGGGGCTCAGAAGTTCACAGTCTGCAGAAGTTCACAAAAAGCAGTTTTTGTTTCTGTTTTTTCCTCAGTTTGGGCAAGTTAACTTTTCAAGGACACCTGGGTGGGGGTGTCTTCCCTTTCTTTTTTTCCCCCTTCCAGCTGTTTCCATAAAGCCCAGTTTGTAACTTCTTTATCTTAGAAATGTAGCCATCTCTGGGAAGCCCCAGCTCAAGGCCAGAGGACTTTTTTCCAAATATTTTGTGAAAAACTAGTAAGGGTGTGTCTAGATCAGGAGTGCTGAATTTTTTAGCCAGTTGCCAAGGAGACCAGGGCAACACAAAAATAGGAAGTTTATCTACAGTGAACTCTTTTATAGGGACTCTTTTGCTGAAAGTCCTAAATCAGCCATGGTGAAGACTTCTGGAGAAGGTCAGTTAAGACTTTTCTGTGGGCCTGGTACAGAGGGGGAAAATTTGGAAGGCAGGGATAAGAGCAGCTCTGTGGATCTGAGAATGAGGAAGGAGAGATGTAAAAGAATATTGGGAGAGGGCTTTGGGATCTTAATAGCAACAAAAACTTGAGCAGTAGAACAGATAGAACAGAGGGGGAGACGGGAGTGAGATTCCAAAAAGCCTGTGAGGGACTTTAAATTCTTAGTAACCTGTTTTTAGTGATGACAAAGCAACATTAAAGGCCATTTTCATTACATCTTGTATTAGGGTCTGAGGATTCTTCTCAGCGGGTTTGAGCTTTGCATTAGGTGGTAAGAGGACTGGGTGGGACCCGGTGCGGGCACTGACAGGAGAGGAGAGGAGTGAGTGAATGGAGTGGTACCTCAGTACCTGCAACCTCAGCAATGGAGCAATGGTCTGAGAACCAGTCGAGATTTGGGTTTTTGATCTAGATATTGGAGGGGAGAAATCAAGTTGCTGAGGTGGGAGTGACAGCAGAGAGTCTGGAGCACAAGGCTGAGGGTGAGCATCTATTGGAGAAGCATAGTTCAGGATGTGAGCAAAGGAGAGAGAAGGCCTCCAAATAGCGGAATCTCCTTTCACCCTTTTGAGCACTTGCAGAAGTTAAAAAGGTCACACAGAATTTGAGGATCTAGAGACCCCTCTGGGGGCCATCGGTTTTGGTTATCTAATTCGTAATATGGCCAATGCTGTGTACAGAATTTGATGAGGAGTTTGGGTTCCATCTGACAGTCCCTGTATGCTCACATCCCCATGACTTACAATAGAAGTCTGCTCTCCCCCCCCCACAGCCGTGACTGTTTGTGGCTTTGATAGTCTGCCGGGCAAACATAGTAATCTAGGCTAGCCAACCTGCATCTGGCTCACGTGTCCCTACATCTATAATGTTTGTTTCCATTATCTATGGTACGGAAGGGATTTAATGGAATTTTAGTGGGATCCTGTTAATCAGGGATATCCCAATAGGAAAGACCTATAGCCAGCTGACAAATGACTGGGTGGAGAGATGGCCACCAGGTTCGTAAGGGGGCTGTATTCGAGATAGGCCATACTTCGTGTCCAGAAGGATTTGTGATCAGCCATCGCAGCTTAAGGGGCTGATGAGGGTTAAGACTACTGGTCGTCAAGGGGAGAATAAATATCTTCCAGGATCTTCTTTACAACCATTTGCAATGTTTTTTTTTTCTTCTTTTTTATTTCTTTTTTTTTGTGTGTGTGGGGAAGGCTTCAATACATCCTGAAAATGTATGTTCAAAGACTAGGAGTTATTTAAGTCCATACCTTACTGGCTTAATTTCAGTAAAGTCCACTTCCCAGAATTGTCCTCGTCTGGTTCCTCATAGGTGCTTTCCTGCAGGAAGCTTGGAAGTGTAAGCTTTAACCAATTAATGGACCTGACAGGCTTTTGTTACCCATTCAGTTATTTCCTTTTGCTGTGAGTAGGTTAGTGGAAAACTGTGTTCTTGATCCTTCACGAATGAATGCAGTTTCTTTGAACAAAGGTGAGTGAGTTGATGAATATTTGCTACTGACATAGTTAGAGCCATGATTATAGGAGTAGTTACTGAAGAATTAAAAAATTCCACTTGAGGGCCTTCAGGGTTAAAAGTTATTTTGACCCAGAGCTTGGTGAGCAGAACTCTGCCCATCAATGGGGCCAGGCATTCTGGGATTACTAGGAAGGAGTGATGGATTTTTCCTTTTCCCTGGTCCATGGTCCTCGTAGTTGTCAAAGCCCGATATTTACTTCTGTTAGACTCTTGAATTAGAGACCTTTTATTCGGTAGAGGGCCCAATGGTCCTTACGGGCTGAGTATATTCACCCTGCATCTACTTCAAAGTTTATTGTGTTCCCCTCCACTTCAAAAGTTACCTTGAGGTCAGGGAGAGGATCTGAGCCCGGACTTTCTTAGTATTACTGCAGAGTCAGAATATCTGGCTGGCATGGCTGTCTCTTTCTAGGGCACTCTTTGGCCCAGTGTCCTTTTTCTTTAGAGTAGGCACATTGATCTGAGGCCAGGGGTGGCCTCTAGTGTGTGCCCAGGTATCCCTTCCTGTCTCTCTGTTTCTTAGTTTCTGGCCTATTTGTTGTTGTGACCAGGACCTTAGTCAATGCCTTAGTCTGTCTTTTGTTTCTTTTATCCTCACTCAGCTCCCTTCTCTTCCTCAGTTTCTTTCTTAAAGTATACCTTCTCGGGTTCTCTGACTAAATCCCTCAAAGTCATATCTTGTAATCCATCTAAGCATTGTAACTTTCTTTTAATATCCAGGGCAGCTTTCCCAATAAAGGCCATTGTGACAGATGCCTTTTGATCCTCTGCCTGAGGATCGAAAGGAGTATGTCTCTTATATACCTACATAATTATCTCTAGGAACATAGAGGGAGATTCATCAGGCCCTTAAATAATCTCTCTTACCTTGGCCAAATTAGTTGGTCACCTAGCGGCCACTAAGATACCCACTATTAGAGCCCGGCGATAAGTGGACAGATGCTCCCTACCTTCAAAGGTGTTGGGGTACCAGTTGGGTCGTTTCAAGAGAAAGCCGGCTTTGAATATATTGGGAAGTTTTGTCGGTCACGCATTTGGTCCGAGGATACTTTTTTCTAGCATCCAGGAGGATTCTCTTTTGTTCCTCTGTCATGAAGAGAGTACCTAGGAGTTGTTGGCAGTCATCTCAAGTAGGTTGGTGTGAAAACATCAATGACTTCACCAGACCTGAGAGCCAGGTTGGGTCCTCGGTAAAAGGAGGATTGTTATTTTTCCATTTATATAGGTCTGAAGAGGAGAAGGCCAATACTGGTAGGCTTGCATTTTTTCCCTATGGCCATCGTCAATCATTGGTCCTTAGGGATGGAGGGAAGCAACACGGGAGTTCCAGGGTTTTCAATCATTTGCCACCAGCGAGTTCCTTTAGCAACTCCAGCTTCCTCCAGGGGAGGAGGGGCTGTGTGTGACGCAGGGGAGTTATCTGGAGGGCCCTGGGCTGGCTTTGCTTCCTCCAATTGCGGAGAGGCTGAGTCAGCAGCTGGAGAATCCCTTAGAGGGTGCTGGGGGTTGTGGGACAAGGGTAGAAGATAAGGAGGGGGACGAGAGTCCAGTAGAGTCAAATCTTGTGACTCAGGGAGAACAGAGGGTGGAGGAGGAGGAGGAGCAGAGGGGTTGAGAGATCGTGGGGGAAGGAGTAGGAACGGGGACACAGCAAGGAAAGGCTTCACCCACAGAGGAGGAGATTTGCAGAGGTCCTGCCAAGTTAAGGTATATTCCTGTTTATCAGTATGGCTATGTGGCCCTGGCTGTAAGACAATATCTCTGTCTTTTTAAATTAGTGGGAAGTAGAAAGATCCTTCTAGGGGCCATCCGAATCCAAAGGTGGGCCATTCTGTGGCACACAGAGTCTGCCAGGTCCAGCGTTTTACTGAAAAAGAAACATTCTGAGCCCTTAAGCGGACTTTGGTCCATAGATCAAGGGTCAGGGACAGAGGCATTGAAGTGATCTGTCCCATAATGAAAGATACACAAACAGTAAAAGCAACGACACAGGACACAGACAAGAGAAAACAATAAAGACAGGCAATGGACGTCCAACACTGAGACCAAGACTGAGCAGGTGGCAAAACCCGATGGGCTGGCAATACCGAATCTGAAACAAAGTATCACTGAGTCGAGGAGACTATTATTCCTCGATTCCCGAGTCCTCTGTGGCGTCCCCCAGGGACTTGGCTTGTGGCTCTGTGACACGTCTGCCAGCCACCATCAAAGAGAGCTCACACACTTCATCGACAGCCATTTTGCCAAGCCCTAACCTGAAACCTGAAACCAGAAAGAGGTGCCTTACTTACCCTGAGAGTAGCCCATTGGGGTCTCTCGTTCACCACTGCTGGATTTCGGTGGAACCTCCATATATAAATATCGGAAGAGCATTGGGGGAAGAGACCACCAAGAGACTCTCTCATGCAAAAACAAAGGGTTTATTGGGGGTCCAGCATGCTGGGGCTCAGAGCTCATTTGAATAGAGCAGAGAACCCTGAGAACAGCTTAAGCAGAGCTTATATACTTTCCTTGAAGAGGGCAGGGAGGAAAGTTTATTGATGGGCCTGGGCGGGTGAGCAGTTTGCGTGCAACTGGGTGAGGGAGTACATTCTGAAGTTTGGCAGTTGGGGACAGCACATTCTGGGAAAAAGATTAGAAATCACTTCTCAAGATTTCAACAGTGTTTTATTAAGCATACAGAAAAACAGGAAGTGCCAAGAATCTATTTTATTAACATTTCACTACCAACTATACTTTGCCAGATTTCCTAAAGTCTCTATTGATATCTGCATTCCTACATATTTTCCCCAGTTCATCATTGTGATTAATTCTTCACATGTGCTGACATTTACATTCACTCAATACCCGAAACCCTATAGCTAAAGAACTTTTGGTCCAAATCCTATACTCACTCTCCTTTATAAACATACCGACTATCTTCCTAATACTACTGACTATCCATTTTGACTGGAAGTTCTCTTTGAAAATCAATCATCCAAGTTACAAGGTCCTATGCTTAATACCCAATCAAGGGCCCAATGCCCTTCTGGGCTTCAAATCTTACCTAGATTTTTGTTTTCAGATTCATATATTTTACCTATATATTCTTGAAAATATCGCAGGTTCCCAATACCATTATTCATCCAGCAGAATGATTTCTATTCCAAATCAAACCTGTTATTAACCGTAACCATACACTGTTCCCTCAATCTAACTTTAGAGAAGAGCAAGGACAGAGTTGGTCTTAAAATACAGGAATTTAGGGGATCTTCCAACTGCTGAGAAACTCAAAGGTCTATGCGCAAATGATCCCTAGAGAAGTTGTAGGCACCTATGAAGGAACTGAGAGAGCAAAAGTCATCTTTCATTGCAAACAACCTGGTCAGCATGAAGGGATGTGTCTGAATCAGCCTCTCTCTTCTTTATGTAGAGAAGAAGGACCAAACGAGGCCTCTGTGGAGAGCTGTTCCCGGTTACCAATGTTTGATATACCATTCTAACTTGTGAAAGTGTCAAAGGAATTAGGGACAGCCTCCATTTCATGGGACCTTTGGAAGCAAATGTTAGGACAACGTGCTTGCCAAGGCATTGACCTCATTCAGTTCCTGAAGGAAGTGACCTCACCTCACATTCTTGGTGATGGAACTCTCTGAACGTGGGATCCAGGCATCCAGGCACACAAATCTAGTCCCAGGCCCAGTCCCAGTGGTCTCACTTCTTTTGATTTACCAAAGACAGAGTCAGTCTTTCTTGGTATCTACTGATGTGAGGATGGCCAAATGCCAGGAAAGCTCTGAAGAGTGGCCTTTCCTGAGTAAGCAGGAAGTGGCTCACCGTTGTCTCCTGACAACTTCACAGAGTTGGCCAAGGAAACCAGATCTGAGACAGAACAGGCCATTTGATGGGAACATAGTACGGCCCACCAGTCAGAGGTCACACCCGATAGTCAGAGCCCTACTTTGGGAAAGGAGGTGAATTTGTGGGTGTGAGTGTGTGTTTGTGATTTTGTCTCATGTTCTGAGAATAGGTAGGAAAGGCAGTTTGTTTGGTTTGGAGTGGACGATTTCTAACAAGTGATTTGACAAGGCGAGTGTTTTTATGTCTGTGTATCCCACTGTGTCCATGGTTGTAGACATTAGAAAAGAGAATGCATCAAAGGATGTGTCCAGGCTAGTAGAAAGCTTACCAGAATTCTTTCTGCCCAATGTATGAAAGGAATGCGGCTTGCCTTATGGATGGGTAACACCTGCTATCTTCCTAAGTTCCTGTTTTCTTCCTGAATTCTGGCCACTCTCCAGAATAGGCTCATGATTTTGTGACCAAGTTATGTACCACCTCCAAGCTCTTTGACATGGCCATGTACTGGATAGCTGAATGGAATGGCGAGCGTCTCAGAAAATTCAGATATCAGTGTGACCAGGAAAGTCTCAGTGGAGAAACACTGCTTTGAGCCGTTTGCTAACCTAATGTTCTGTTGCCCTGAATGTCAGGAAGGTCTTTGCCTCATGCCACCCCTTTGTGAAGCCTGAAGAAAACAGTTTTCAAATGGAAATGAATATGGATCACCTGTGGCTCTTTGCTTAATTGCTTTGAAAAGGGATGTGTCTGAATCAGCCTCTTGGCCCTGTGTGAGGTTGTGGCTTAGATACTCAGCACGTGGTGGATGTAAAGAAAGATCCCATGTGTGCATCCAAAACCAAAATGGCCAAAAAGCAGTCCTTGTGGATGAAGTCTGTCGCCTTCCTCTTTAAAGTTCTTGAACTCCATCAAGTGAGAATAGGGATCCTTTGGGCAAATGGGTTCTTCAAAGACCTGCAGAGGAGCTTGTGTTTTCTCATGACTGCAAATCACATAAAAATATATACCTGACACTCAGTTTTCCACAAATTGGAGAAGCATAGAAGTATTAACGTCTAGCATATTTGATCACTCCTGTTTCACATGAAGGGTGTCCAGACCACCCTGAATTTACGCCAATGAGGGGCAAGGGAGTTATTTTGGACACTCTCTTGGACTCCGCCACTCATGGAAACCTTCAGCCAGAGGTTGTGATTAGTGTCTATATGGAAGAAGATGAGGGCCATATGGGAGGGTTTTGGTTTTAATTTTGGTCATTTGTGTCCGGTTGGAAGACATGACTGGGACCACCTGGGCTTGAACTCTGGTGTGATTCCCCTTAGAGACTGAATTCAGAGAAGTATTGCCATGAATTTTGTTGGGATTTTAGGAGTCCACCCATGAGAATAACCCTTGGAAACTGAGATCTAGGCCCAGGGTGGCTTTCCACAGAGCCCTGGGTATCTCAGCCAGAAGATCACATGATTTAATTCTGAAAGACTTGCCAGCCATTGTTGAGAGTCACAACACCCATGGACGTCACATTGTAGACCTCAATAGGCCTGGCTTCATGTGACATTTTGGCCACTCTTTGGGAAGCCTTGCCTGTGAGAGTTCTACAGAGCATTCATTGAAATGAGCTTCCTCACCATTTAAAGGTTCCTGAATGAATTGAAACCCACAGTGCCTGCAACGTCATCCTTGAAAAATGCCTAGATAAATACCATGAAATTTTTGAAATTCCCATGACCAGGTGGCACTGGAGAAACTTTGGATGTCCTGTTGCTGATCATAAATATGCAAGACAGTGCCTTGATTGAGTGGGTTTCATGAAAATGGTGTAGAACAGAGATGCCAGTATGTTGGAACCTGCTGAGTAGTGGGCCTAGAGCAGTGGTAGGCAGGTGTGTGATAAAAAATTTGTGGTGGGGCCATGTGGATCTGCCATTGGATCCCAAATGGCTTGTGACTTACATGGTGCAGCCAGCAAACCCTTCCATGTAAAGGCTTCTGGTTATATGGAGATGTTTCCGGGCAATGTTTAGAATCAGGTTACTATGGACATGGGGCCAAGCTATGTGGGATAGAAGCCTGGTTGGTGCATTCTCCTGCAGACCCTGACCAACCACACATGAAAGAATTGCCTCCAGAACTGTGTCCCAGTTGAACTTCTTTTATTTCATGAAGCAAATGCCAAAGTCCCAGTGCAGCAGCAAGAAACACCACGAAAAGTGGAGGATGACCAAATGGCTTCCCAGTCCACATGGGAATACCCTTAGCCCCCAGTGGCCACAGTTTACTTACAAAGAGAGAATTCAGCACTGCTGCCTCATGTTCATTGGAAAATAAGAAACCATGTCCTCCAGGTCACATAGATGCAGACACAGCTTTGATAGTCTCACTAAAAAGAAGCTAAAGCTCCTGACAACAACATATATTTCAAGTGCCCAAACTCAGAGGCAGTTTCTCAAGAAGTATTTAGGCCAGCAGAGCTCCATGTTTATGGAGTGTTTACCCTGTCCCATACTAGGGAAACTCCTCTACCACTTCCAAGGTTGTAAACTCCTGAGCATATTATTCACAGATTTTATTACTCTTCTCCTCTAATTGTGTCTTACTTTGGGCGAAAAAAATGTCAAGGAATTGTTCTGGATGAGAGTGGGAAGATTTTGTTTAGCACATATTTGCATACACATTGGATTCATTTTTCTATTTTACATTTGAAATACTGAATCCTGACACTAACACATGCCCTGCTAGATTCTGAATACTAATCCTAATATAATGGAGAAAAATTACGGAAACAGAATAGAAATACAAGCAGTTCAGAGGAGGCATGTTGTATACTTGGACTTGCCTTTTGCATTATATAGGGTAGGAGTTATAAATCTAGTCAATTTTTTGTTGAAATAGTTTTCCATGTGCTTTTAAAGTTAACAAATATGTGAATTCCTGTCTCCCTTTCTCTGTATTCTATTCAGCACATGTATTTTTATATGCACATATAGAATCCTACCTGGTATCACACGTACATTCTTGTGAGTTACATGACTTGGCAGATACAAAGTGTGAGAAGAGATCACTCCTCTTAAACGCTGTTTGACCTGAAAATTCAACCTATGGGTGAGCCTCCTAGTTGAAAAAAGTTATACATAAATCCATATCCAGTAAAATGAATATTTTTGGATCTGTGGATGATTCATATTTCACGGTGTAATTCGATTGGCATATATATTGCTAATTTTTAAAATCTGTGTGTGGATATATATATATATATATATATATATATATATATATATATATATATTCTCTCCAGATATTTCAAAATATTTAATATATGTGTCTTATTATACACTCCCTAAATTCATTCATGATTATGTATGTGGATTTATAATCAACTTTTCACAAGATTATTCTCAGAAATATTCATTCACCTGATATACGTATTTTTTTCCTAGTATTGAAAACTAACTTCAGTGAATGGTGCATATAAATCCTAATATTTCTACAGTAACTGATCCATTTTGACATCAATGCAAGTAGATTCCTATGGGACATGATAAGTATTTTGAAGTTCATTTTTATTGAAAACTAGTACATTACTATTTCTTCAGTTTATGCACATTATTGGATATATATTTCATCCACAAGTTCACAAATTTATAGGCATTTATTTCACTTTCAATCACTTTCTGCTTCAGAAAACACGTGTTCCGCCATGTTTCAAACTGGTCTTTTCATGAGACTTCTTTCCAAACACATTATTTTTGATTTCCATAATCACTTTTGAAGCAAAACTCACTCACTCTTCATGATAAACCATAACCGTAGGATTACAATTAGACGTATAACTAGTTGTTATGAATGATTATATATCAATATATGATTTCTTATGTATTTTCAGATATCAATTCAATACATTATTTAAAGTGGAACCAGTTATATTATTTATTAACTGTATGGTCTATTCATGCATTATCTCTATATTCATAGACACAGGGTACACCTATTTTTACCCTCAATACTAATTTATACGTTTTCAAAATATTCCTCAAAAAATGGTGGAAGAAATACTCATGTCACCAGTTCTATATATACATTTTATCACAGTAATATTCTGGACAAAAAATTCAAAGGTCAACCTTAAGGTTGTACCAAAGCCTAAATGGAAAGTGAGCATGGATTACTAAAACCTTCCATGTCCAGGTGGCCTAATGCTCTCAAATGTCAATCTTATTGGTGACTACATTTTTGTTTCTTCCTAAGATTATATATTCAACCTCAAGCCTGATGAAAATGTCTAATCCTATCACTCACTTTATACTTTGTCTGATTTAGTAATGTCTCTATTTATATCTATTTTCCTACATATTTTCCCCTGTTCATCATTGTGACTGACTCTTCACTTTTGCTGACATTTACATTCACTGTCTACCTGAAACCCTATTGCTTAAGAACTTTTGGTCTAAATCCTATTCTCACTCTTCTTTGTAAACCTACTGACTATCTTTCTAATCCTACCGACAATCCCTTTTTGAGTGGGTGTTCTATTCGACATTCAATCATCCAAGGTACAAGCTCCTATGCCATTGTATATAGATTTATCTGAGACATTTTTGCAGAAAATAATTCAAAGCTAAGTGTACCAATTAAGGGCCCAATGCCCTTCTGGACTTCATATCTTCCCTAGATTTCTGTTTTTATACTTATATTTCACCTATATATTCTTGTAAATATCATAGTTTCCCAATACCATTATTCGTCATGCAGAAGGATTCCTAACCCCAAATTGAACATGTTACTAACCCAAACCATACACTGTTCTCTCAATCGAACTTTACAGAACAGCAGGGACAGGGTTGCTCTTAAAATACAGGAATGTAGGGCATGTTCCACCTGTTGAGAACATCAAAGGTCCATGCAGAAATAATCCCTTGAGAAGATGTAGGCAGCTACGAAAGACCTGAGAGAGAAAAGTCATCTTCTATGGCAAACAACCTTGTCAGCATGAAGGGATGTGTATGAATCAGCCTCTCTCTTCTTAATGTAGAGAAGATGGACCAAACCAGTCCTAGGTGGAGAGCTGTTCCCGGGTGCCCATGGTTTATATACCATTCTAACTTGTGAAAGTGTCACAGGAAGTAGGGGCAGCCTCCATCTCATGGGACTCTTGAAAGCAACTGTTAGGACAAAGTGGTTGTCAAGGCAATGACCTCATTCAGTTCCTGAAGAAGTGATCTACCTCACTTCCTTGGTGATGGAACTCTCTTAACTTGGGATCCAGGAAGCCAGGCACCTGGAGCCAGTCCAGTCCCAGACCCAGTAGGCTCACTTGTTTGAATTTACCAAGGAGAGTGTCAGTCTTTCTTGGTACCAACATATGTGAGGATGGCCAAATACCAGGAGAGCTCTGAATAGGGGCCTTTCCTGAGAAAGTAGGTAGTGGTTCACCGCAGGCTCCTGACAACTTCACAGAGTTGGCCAAGGAGACCAGATCTGAGATAGGACAGGCCATTTTGGGGGAACATAGTATGGCCCACCACTCAGAGGAAACTCCGGATAGTCACAGAGTTACATGGGGGAAGAGGTGTCTTTGTGGGGTGGGTGTGATTTTGTGGTTTTGTCTCATGATCTGAGAATAGGTAGAAAAGACAGTTTGTTTGATTTGGAGTGGTCTTCTTCTAGTAAGTCGTTGGACAAGGCAAGTGTTTCTATTTCTGTGTATCCCACTGTGTCCGTGGTTGTAGACATTAGAAAATAGAATGCAACAATTCATATGTCCTGTATAGTAGAAAGATTCCCGGCATTCATCCTGCCCAATTTTTGAATGGACTGCAGCTTGCCTTATCCATGGGCAACACCTGCTACCTTCCTAAGTTCCTGTTTCTTCCAGAATTCTCACCACTCTCCAGAATAGTCTCATGGTTTTGTGTCCAAAATATGTACCACCTCCAAGATCTGTGACATTGCCATGTCCTGGATAGCTGAAGGGAATGGCGAGCATCTCAGAAAACTCAGATATCAGTGTGACCAAGAAAGTCTCAGTGGAGAAACCATGCTTTCGGCCTTTTGCTTATCAATTGTTCTGTTTCCCTGAATGTCAGGAAGGTCTTTGCCTCAGGCCACCCCTTTGTGAAGCCTGAAGAAAACAGTTTTCAAATGGAAATGAATAGGCATCACCTGTGGCTCTTTGCTTAATTGCTTTGGAAAGGGATGTGTCTGAATCAGCCTCTTGGCCCTGTGTGAGGTTGTGGCTTAGATTCTCAGCACCTGATGGATGTAAAGAGAGATCCCATGTGTGCATCCAAAACCAAAATGGCCAAAAGAGCAATTATTGTGAATGAAGTCTCTCGCATTCATTTGTAAGGTTCCTGACCACCATCAAGTGAGAATACGGATCCTTTGGTTCAAATGAGTTATGCACAGCCCTGCAGAGGCTAACCCATAGGTTTTTGGGTTTTCTCATGGCTCCAAATCATATAAAGAATCTATACCTGACAGTCAGTAGGCCTCAAATTGGAGATGCAGAGCAGTATTAACAGGTGGCCTATCTGATCACTCCTGGTTCACCGGATGGGTGTCCAGGCCACCTTGACTTTAGGCAAATGAGGGGCAAGGGAGCTTATTTTTGACACTGTCTTGGGCTGCACCCCTCATGAAAAACTCCAGCCAGAGGTTATGATAAGTGTCTATATGGAAGAAGATGAGGGCCATGTGGGAGTGTTTGGTTTTAATTGTGGTCATTTGTTTGGCGGTTGGAAGAGATAACTGGATCCACCTGGGCTTGAATTCTGGCATGATTCCTCTTAGAGACTGAGTTCTGGAATTTACCTCAAAGAAGTATTGCCATGAAATGTGTTGGGATTTTAGGAGGCCACGCATGAGATGCGCCCTTGAAAACTGAGATCGAGGGCCAGGGTGTCTTTCCACAGTGCAGTGAGAATCTCAGCCAGGATATCACATGATTTTATTTTGAAAGACTTGGCAGCCATAATTGAGAGTCTAAACACAAATGGAACTCATATTGTAGACCTCAATGATCCTGGCTTCATGTGACCTTTTGGCCACTTTTTGGGAAGCCTTGCCTGTGAGATTTCTCCAGAGATTTCATTTAAATGAGCTTCCTCACCACATAATGGTTCCTGCATTAATTGAAACGCACAGTGACTCCAACTTCATCCTTCAAAAATGGCTAAATAAATACTATCAAATTTCTGAAATTCCCATTACCAGGTGGCACTGGAGAACCTTTGGATATCCTGTTGCTGAACATGAGTGAAATAATTCCCCACGCAATGACACTTCACCGGGAGAATTCCAATTTTATTGCTAAAAGCTGTGTGCTTATATAGAACTAAGGGGGAGATGGTATGGCTTAGATAAATGGCAGCAACCCGTTTATTGACAAGTTCTTTCAAATATCAGCTCCAGAGCCCAGGAATTAGTTCTAATTGGGGCTAAGGTTCCCCACAAGCGAGATTTGAAATTGGCGCTGGCGGGAGAGTTCACAAGGGCGGGAACTTTTTGCACCACTGCAGAAATGAAGAAGGTAGGAAGAAGAAGTCCTTAGGCGCCATGTTGGGGTTTTTCTCTGCGGTATGGCTGCCATTTATTCTTTTCCCAACATTCCACCCTTTTTGTTTTCTTAGGAAGTGGGGCGTCGTTTGTCAGATCTGGCTGCTTCCTGCTGTGTGGGGCTAGTGTGGGGCCTAGAAAGAGAAGTGGAGGAATGCTCAGGGGGCAGGTATGGGGATATCATGGCAGCCAGAAATAAAACCCAGTGGCTATAGACAGCTATTTTCATAGGGGTGAAGTCAATGAATGTTCCCTGAAGCCAAAGATGTCGATGGCATGGAACCAGTCCTGGATGGAAGAGATTGTTGGTATCAGCCACTGGTCCTGTAACAGAGACTCAAGGAAATACTGGAAGCGTTGCCTGGACATGGTGTCGCCAGCACCTGAAGAAGATCAGAGCGAATAAAAACAGAATGAAGATAAAAATTAAAGCAAATGTCAATTTTTGGCAGAAGTTCCATGTGGGGGGACTGACATAGAAGAGGCCAAGGGCCATGAGAAAGCTTAGAAGGTGGTAAAGACTATGAATCCAGGATGGCAGATTAAGAGGTTCTCCGAGCTCGTTGTCTCCCGCTGTCTAATACCCGTTGCATTCCATCGTGCCTGGTAGTGAGCTTCATCACTGAGTGAACTGTTCTCTTGGAGATGTTGGGGATTCATCGGTCATCAGAGGCTGGTAGTGACTAAGCAAAAGCTGGTTGAAAGTTTGATTAGGAATTTTATGCAGTTGGGTTTGAAGGCACTTCATTATGCAGGGCAAGAGAGCACAAAAAAGGAGCATCCAAATAAGGGGACCCAAGATATGTAGTAAGTACATGGCAAGATAGGATTGGAAGAACCCCGTTATGGGATTGGAGGAGGTAGGTTTGAGCAATTGGGTCGATAATTCCTGCAATTTAACAACATTTTTTTTTATTAGCCCAGATTCATTAACATAATAGCAAAATTCCTCTCTGAGGAATAGGCATGTAACCCCTTTTTCTGCAGTGAGAAGATCAATTGCCCTTTGGTTCTGTAAAGCCACTTGTGCCAATGAAGTAACCTGCCGCTGCAAGGAACCCAGAGACTCAGCCATGGTATTGAGTGTTTCCTGCAGTTTTTGTTGAAGGTCATTGGATCCCATAGAGCATGACCTATAGCTCCACCAGAGAGTCTGAGACCCGTCACTGAGGTTGTTAAAATGAGGCCTACCAGAACCGGCAGAAAGACTACCCTACGGGTGCGGGAAGGTAGGGCCAACTGTCAGAATTCGGTGGGAGTATACAAAGATAGCTGAGAAACTACAGTAACCAAGAAACAGGCGCCAGAGACATTGATGGTTGAGGTACTTAAAGAACCATTACACCAGAGGAAATGTCCAGGTTGCATAAACACAGGGCTCTATGGAGTGCTGTAGCTCAAGGAACAAATGGGTAAAGGATTCATTATTGGCAGGTGGAAACAGATGAAAGGAAATAATGTATTGGTGGAATAACTTTCCCACAGTGGGATACGTGTCACATGTAGGGGTTGTCCTTTTTAGAGAAATTGTAGGGTTTTGCTGGAATATTTCCTGCCGCTAATGGGACTGCTGCTAGAAGTGGACGACTAAGTGAAGCACAGAGAAAGCACTGAGAAGTAGGCACAGAAAGAGGGGTGGAGTTTAATAATCAAAAAGTTTGGTGTAGCAAATTGAGCCATGTGGGAGGGGGACCTGAGAGGGTTGAAGGCTCTGAATCCTTTTTGGATGAGCTATGGATATGATCTCGAAGTTTTGATTCTGAGTCCTTAATGTGTTCAACTACCTGGATGGTTGCCTTAGGTTGCGTAATCAGGGTGCGGCCAATAGTCATCCACCCTGTGGGTCTGACTGAGGTTGTTCGAGCATAGACAGCAAACTCAACATAGCCCCATCGTTTGGCCTTGGGGTCAGGTTTATCTAAAGTATACCATCCATTGTTACTGGATGAAGAGCCTTTATGCCACTTTATGTAACTAGAAGTCCACCCTTCAGGGTAACCAAATGAGTTCATCATGGAACATGCATGACCAATAGGGGCACCCATTATATATCTCAGGCCACCAATGACAATAGTCTTTTGTTTGATCAAAAAGGAAGCAAATGAAAGGCCAGTTCCAGCTACCAGGGACGAAGGTCCTTGAAGGTGACAATTTTAGGGAAATAGAGGTGCAGTTGTGGATGAAGCAAGTAGTTGCATCCACTGCGCAGACCTTCTGCATGCCATGTTCTGAGTATCGTTCCCGAAAAGTGAATAAATGCATGATAGGTGAGGAGGGTAAAGACCAGTCCTGACAGAGCACAGAAAATAAGCAGAGCACAAAAAACAAGCAGTTAGAGAAGACTAGGGTGTTGGGAGAGCTCATTGTGCCTTCTTTAAGAGGAATTGGGCTGCAAGGAAAACCGTGTGAGCCACAACTAAAATGGGTGAGATGGGTGTGGAGAGCAGGAGTAAAGGGGAGGTTCAGTAGGTGATTCTTGGAGTTCCTCTGGGGTGGCCCTGTCTTCAGCAGGTGGGGCCTCCTGGTGATGTGGCTTCAACCTAGGCATGTGAATCCAGGGAGTGAGACAGTTGTCTGGTAAGGAGAGTTTGGCGGCGGTAAGGGTAAAGAGAATGACAGGATAGGGGCCTTCCCATTTTGCGGCAAGAGTCCCTTTTTCCTCTGGGGTATTATAATAGACTAGACTAACAGGTGTTAAGGGAGGAGTGTTTGGAGAGGAGACTGGGTCCGGAAGAAGCCAGTCCTGATATTTCCAGAGTTCCGAGCGGAGATGGAGCAAGAGAGGCAAAGACAAATCTCGGGTGAGAGGTCCTTGTGAAATGACCAACCCAGGGGTTATAAGAGGTCTTCCATACATTATCTCAAAAGGAGACAGTAAAGATGGTTTCTTAGGGAGAGCTCTGATTCGAAGCAAAGCCAAGGGAAGGAGTTTGAAACAGTCTATGTTTAATTCCATTGTCAATTTGGTAAGGACTTCCTTTAGAGTACGATTTACACTTTCCACTTTCCCTGAAGCCTGGGGGAAATATGGACAGTTGAAATGCCACTTGAAGGAGAGGGCTTGAGAGACCTTTTGTGTGATCCTAGAAGTAAACTCAGGGCCATTGTCATATTGTAGGGAAGTGGGCATACCAAACCTGGGGATGATGTCTGTCAGTAAGATTGAAGCTACAGTGGAAGCCTTTTTATTGGAAGTGGGAAATGCCTCAACCCAACCAGAGAAAGTGTCCACAAAGACAAGGAGGTATTTAGTGCGCCATACTGTGGGCATGTTGGTGAAGTCTACCTGCCAGTCAGCAGCGGGAATGTGTCCCCGGGCTTGGTGGAAAGGGAAAGGTTTGGGCCTTAAAGGAGTATGAGGGTTGGTCCGCTGACAGATCTGACAATTAGAGGCTATATTCTGTAGCATGGCTTGTCAGAGGGGGTGAGGGAAAAGAAACTCTGTAAAAAGAGGGTCAAAGACTGAGAATTGGAAAGGAATAGAGTATGAAGGAACTTGAAAAGATTCTTGTTCTTACTGAAAGACGTAGGGGCTTCAGATGAGCTGTCTAAAGTGGCCATTATATGTCCCCCATGGAGGCCATAATTGAAAGTGGTAGCAGCCATTCGTGCCGCCTGGTCAGCTTTGGCATTGCCCTCAGTGATAAGAAAGCCGTCCTTCTGATGGGACCTACAATGGACAACTCCCAACTGGGTGGGTAAGTGGCCTCTATTAGATTGGTTATAAAAGCTGAATTAGTGATCGCATTACCTTTGGTGGTAAGTAGGCCTCGCTACTTTCAAATATCAGCATGGGATAATAAGATATGGAAGACATATTTTGAATCAGTTTAGAGGGTGAGGGATTTGCCTTGTGCTAGAAGGCAGGCACGAGTGGATGCTATAAGTTCAGCCTACTTGTCTGTAGTTCCTGAAGGCAAAACTTTGGCCTCTATAATCTCAGTGGCTGAAAATACAGCGTATCCAGAGTAATGAGTTCCGTTCTCCCTAAAGGAACTGCTGTCAGTAAACCAGATAAGGTCAGGCTTGCTGAGTGGTCTCTCAGAAATGGAAGAATGACAGGGGAGGAAATCATCTAAGGTTTCCAAGCAATTATGAGTTGGTATGTGAGACATGGGAGTCATTGGGAGCAGTGAGGCAGGGTTCAGTGCAGAGCAGGGGAGGAAAATAATATTAGGGTTTTCCAGAAAGGAAGTGAGGGGCGACAGAAATCTGGATGTAGGGAGAGTTTGAAGGCCCTTTTAAGCTAAAAGATCCTTCAAGTGATGTGGGGAGTGGATAGTTCAAGGGGCCCCAAAAGTCAGATTAGAGGCTTCTTTGTGTAAAATTTGTCCAGTAGCCAGAGCTCTTAAGCAAGGGGCCCACCCACGGATGGTAGGGTCTAGTTGCTTGGACAAATATGACACAGGTGCAAATGTACGCCCATAGTTTTGACCTAAGACCCCAAGTGCTTGCCCCCCTTTTTTATGGACATATAGATGAAATGTTCTTGAAAGATCTGGAAGGTGAAGGGCAGGTGCCTTTAAGAGGAGTTGCTGAAGCCTGCGGAAGTGGTAGATGGGAAAGGAGGCAAGAGATTCACTAGGGGGTCCCTTTGCTAGGTCATACAGGGGTTTGGAGAGAAGAGAATAATTTGGGATCCAGGCCCTTAAATAACCTGCTAATCCTAGGAATGATAGTATTTTGGCTTTCGTATAGGGCACTGAAAGATCACAGAGGAGTTGCCTCCTATCCAGTGTTATTTCCTTTTTCCCGGGTGTAAGGCAAAAACCAAGATAGGTGACCGAAGACTGGGAAACCTGGGCCTTGTGGGGAGACTCCCTATATCCCTTGTCTTCTAGGAATTTATGAAGCTGAGCGGTGTGGGATTGAGAGTGTTCCAGAAAGACTACATAGAAGAAGGTCATAGACATATTGAAGTAGAGTAGAGTCAGGACAGGTCAGGTGAAAGGATGTGAGGTCCTGGGCAAGAAATTGGCCAAAGAGATGGGGGCTATCCCTGAATCCCTGTGGGAGGACAGTCCAGGTAAGCTGATGAGAATGGCGGGTGTGAGAGTCAGTCCATGAAAAAGCAAAGATATCCTGAGATTCTGAGAACAGGGGAATAGAAAAGAATGCATCTTTTAAATCTAGGACTGAGAAGTGAGTAGTAGTGGCATGGATCTGAGAGAGGAGGGTGTAAGGGTTGGGCACTAGCGGGTGGATGGGGTCCACAGAGGAGTTGACAAGGCGAAGTTCTTGAACCAGCCTGTAGGACACGTTAGGTTTCTTAACTGCCAGAATGGGTGTGTTGAAAGGAGAGTGTGTAGGCCTAAGATACCCCTTTCATAATAAATCCTGGATGATGGGTTCTAATCCAAGGAGAAATGTGGTTGTGAGTGGATATTGTGGTTGACTAACATATCTTGAAGGGTCCCGTAAGACAATATGAATAGAACTGCATTTAGCCATAAAGGGTGTAATTGTGTCCCAAACCTCAGGGTTAAATGGTTTAGATAGTCTTTGGAGAGTGCATGAAGGAGGTGTATCTGCCCCTAGGAATATCATGAGGAAATGAGAGGTAGGAGAGGTGTGGGTTGATAAGTGAATGGTGACTTTTAATAGTGAGAGTATGTCCCTTCCCAGAAAGGGAATGGGGCAATGGCTCATAACAAGAAAGGAATGAGTGAAGGACAAAAGGGATCGCTGCATATAACATGATTGGGGGGGGTTTGAGGAAAAATCTTTTTACCTCCTACCCTGACAATAGGAGTTTTTGAGGGTGTGGTAGGACCCTAATACTCCCTCAAATCGAAAAAGCAGCACCAGTATCCAAGAGGAAGTTAATGAAGCGTCCATCTACCAGGAAGGTGACCCTAGGCTCTTGATTCTTGATGGTAATAGTCTGGAGGGAAGGCCCAGGACTCCATCAATCCTCCTCTGCCAAGCCCAGGTGAGGCTGGGGTTGCTGGGCAGCAGACCAACCTTCCTTCTGGGTTGTTGGGCAGTCTGCCCCCCAGTGTCCACTTTGATGGCATTTTGCGCAGGGGTTGTAGGGTGTCCTCGGTGAAGAACAATTCCTGGTCCAATGTCCCTCCTTACCTCATTTGAAGCAAGCTCCAGGGGGGGTCATATTGGGACGGCATGGTGATGGCCTTCTCTGAATGAGCTGGGCCAACATTTGGAATTTGGCATTTTCAGCCCTCTGCCTACGGAATTCACTTTCATCCTCTCTACCATGAAAAACCTTGAAAGTGACAGCGAGGATTTTGGTCTGAGGAGTAGCAGGGCCCTGTTCAAACTTTTTAAGCTTGGCTTTAATGTAAGGGTAGCTTTGGGCCAGAATATATGTCATTAAGACATGACGGCCATCAGGGGTTTCTGGGTCGAGGTTTGTGTACTGCTGAAGGGACTTGGTTAGTCTATCCAGGAATTCTGAAGGTGTTTCCTCCTTCCTTTGAATGACCTCCTGCATCTTTTGAAAGTTAACAGCCTTGCGGGTGGCCTTTTTCAGTCCCGCCAAGAGGCAGGATGTAAAAAGGTCACTAGACTGTAAGCCCATAGGGGATCCTGCTCTGGGACAGCATGAGGGCCTGTGGGTGGTTATGATTGGTCCTATGATTTTCATCAGCATGGGCTTGGGCTAGCTCCCAGAACCATTGCCTTTCCTTGGGGAGAAGTTTATTGGCCAAGAGCATGTAGATGTCATGATGAGTGAGGCTATATGCTTGCAGTACCCATTGAAACTCCCGAATGTAAGTGGTGGGGTCAGTGGTGAAAGAGCCTAACTTCCTCTCTAGCTGAGTAATGTCCGACATGGAGAAGGGCACGTGGACTCTGATGACACCCTTGGGACCAGCTACCTCATTGTCTTGGGCATGGGAAGGAGTCCCTTAGACCTGATAACAGGAGGACTGAAAGAGGCAGGCGGTGGACAGGAAGGAGAGGGAGGGGAAGGGAATGTCTCTGTGGAAGAGGAGGAGGTGGAGCAGGCAGAAGAGTGGGGAAGGGAGGGGGATGAAATGGAAGGTTGAGGATCCGTGGAATCAGGCAGAGGAAGAGGAGGATTTTGCGGGAGAGAAGGGTCAGTTGGGGCTGGGGGATAAGGTGGGGGTTGATCTGCTGGGTCGAATGAGGAAGAATCTGCGAAGTCAGGAGTAGAACTAGGGGAAGAGAGGGGTTTGCAAGCAAGAAGGACCTGAGAGGGAGGGCAGGAGGAGCAGAGACAGGGTGCTGTGCGAGAAGGCTAAAACATTCAATACAGGGAATCTCACTCCACTTTTTCAGATGCTGGCAGTAATTAAAAAGGTCCAAGAGGAGGTTTGGATCTAAGGAGCCTTCTGGAGGCCAATGATTGCCATTATCCAGTGGATATGTAGGCCAATCTTGGGTACAGAATTTGATTAGAAGTTTGGGCTTGATGTCTGGTGTGAGGGAGAGTGTGGCCAGATTTTTTATTAAACTTTTGAGAGGTGAGGTTTCAGGTACAGATAAAGAGGTGTCCACAGTCACAAGGAGAGATGGAAGAGAGAGAGAGAGAGAGAGAGAGAGAGAGAGAGAGAGAGAGAGAGAGAGAATAAGTGTAAGCAAGAGAGACAAAGAGAAAACCCGGCCTGGAACGGACTCCAGGAAGCGCTCAGGGCGAATGGGGGTCAGGTGGGCATCCCCAAAATGACCAGCCATCATGAGGAAATACAGAGGGCACTACCTGATCGTCACCAGTGAAGTGCGATCTGTGAGACCCAATGGGTTCGGAGCCACGGGCAACCTGACATCAGGAAAGTTTTCGAACGCAGCAGAAGAAGTAAGTAATGAAAACAGAACTCCGGCTCCAGCAGAATGCAGTTCCAGGATGGGAGTTCAGTTTTCCCCGAGCAGAGAGGCAGCTTCAGCCAGACACAGCAGGCCCGCAGGAAACAGCAACTCTAGCCAGCAGTGGCAGCAGCAGCAGAGGAGGAAAAACCACAGAGCCTCTCATGTAAACTCAGAAGCCTCACACCCCAAAGGGAAACGGATCACCAGAGGGTCCACTGCAACCAGTAAAGGTCTTAGTGGGAGGAATTCCCTCCCCCCTACCAGGCGTCTAGAGTGTGACAGACGATCATGGTCACAAAGCCAGCGGTAGCCCGAAGGGAGTTGGCGAGCCGGGGTCAGGGGAGGCTTACATACAACAAATCAGTGGTGAGTGCAGGAAGCCTGCGTCTGAAAAGAGCAGACCAGGGCAGAGTGCCACGGTGGAGCAGTGGACGGGGCTCTTGTTGGAAAGAGCTCACCCATATCCTCACACGGGGCACCAGAATGAAAGAACTCCCCACGCAAAGGCACTTCACCGGGAGAATTCCAATTTTATTGCAAAAAGCTGTGTGCTTATATAGAACTAAGGAGGAGATTGGAGGGCTTAGATAAATGGCAGGCAATCCGTTTATTGGCAAGTTCTTTCAGATATCAGCTCCGGAGCCCAGGAATTAGTTCTTATTGGGGCTAAGATTCCCGGCCAGCAAGGTTTGAAATTGGCGCCAGCAGAAGAGTTCACACGGGCGGGAACATTTCGCACCACTGCAGAAAAGAAGAATGTAGGAAGAAGAAGTGCTTAGGCGCCATGTTGGGTTTTTTTTTCTGGGGTATGGCTGCCGTTTATACTTTTCCCAACAATGAGTATACCAGACAGTGCCTTGATTGACTGGTTTTTATGAAAATGGTGTTTAACAGAGATGCCAGAAAGTTGGATCCTGCTGATTAGTGGGCCAAGAGCAAAGGTGGGCATGTGTGTGATAAAACATCAGTGGTGGGACCATGTGGATATGCCATTGGCTTCCAAATGGCTTGTGACTGACATGGTGAAGCCAGCAGACCCTTATATGTAAAGGCATCTTGTTACATGGAGAGGATTCAGGACATTGTTCAGAATCAGGTTGCTATGTTCAAGAGGGCAAGCTATGTGGAATAGAAGCCTGGTTCTTTTATTCTCCTACAGACCCTGACCCACCACATGTGACAGAAATCCCTCACACACTGTGTCCCCTTTGAACTCCTTGTATTTCATGAAGCAAATACCAAACTTCCAGTGCAGCACCAAGAAACACCACGAAAATAGAGGATGACCATATGGCTTCATAGTCCACACTAGAGACATTTAGCCCCAAGGGGCCACAGTTTACCTTCAAAGGGAGAATTCAGCACTGGTGTCTCATGTTCATTGGAAAATAAGAAACCATGTCCTCCAGGTCACATAGATGCCCAGGTTTATGGTTTCACTAGAAAGGAAGCTAAAGCACGTGACAACAACATATATTTCAAGTGCCCAACCTCACAGGCAGTATCTCAAGAAGTCTCTAGGACAACAGACCTCCATGTTTTTGAAGTGTTTACCCTGTCCCTTACTTTTGGAAACTCCTCTAACACTTCCAAGGTTGTGAACTCCTGATCGCATTCCATTCCAGATATGTATTCATGGATTTTCTAACTCTTCTCCTCTAATTGTGTCTTACATGGGGTGAAGGTGTTGTCAAGGTATTGTTCTGGATGAGAGTGGGAAGATTTTTGTGTAGCACATATTTACATACACATTGGATTCATTTTCCAATTTTCCATTCGAAATACTGAATCCCTGTCAGTAACCCATACCCTAATAGACTCTGACTACTAATCCTAATATGATGGAGACAAATAACCCAAACATAATATTAATACAAGCAGTTCAGAGGAGGCATGGTGTATAGTTGGTCTTGCCTTTTGCATGATATAGTGTAGGAGTTATAAATCTTGTCAATTGTTTGTTGAAATAGTACTCCATGTGTTTTTAAAGTTAACACATATGTGAATTTCTGTCTCCTTTTTTCTGTAGCCAATTCAGCACATGTATTTTTATATGCAAATAAAAAATCCTACCTGGTATCACACGTACATTTTTGTGAGGTGGCTAACTTAGCAGAAACAAAGTATGAGAAGAGATCACCCCTCCTAAACGCTTTTGGAACTGAAAATTCAAACTATGAGTGAGATTTTTAGTTGAACAACATTATACATAAATCCATGTTCAGTAAAATTAATATTTTTGGATCGGTGGATGATATATATTTCACGATGAATTTTGATTGGCATATATATTGCTACTTTCTAATGTTTCTCTGTGAGATATATATATATATATATACTCTAGATTTTTCCAAATATAAAATATATGTGTCCTATTATACACTCCCTAAATAATTCACTCATGCTCATGTATGTGGTTTTATAATCAAATTTTCATACGATTATTTTCAGAAATATTCATCCACCTGAAATACATATTAGTTTTCTAGTACTGAAAACTCACTTCACTGAATGGTGCAAACAAATCCTTATATTTCTACTGTAACTGACCCAATTTAACATCAATGCAAGTAGATTCCAAAGGAGCATGGTGTGTATTTTGACGTTCATTTTTATTTAACACTGGTACATTACTATTTCTTCAGTTTTTGTACATCATAGTATATACATTTCATCCACAAGTTCACAAATTTAAAGACATTTGAAACACATTCAATCACTTCCTGCTTCAGTACACATGTATTCCTCCTTGCTTTTGACTGGTTATTTATTGAGACTTCTTTCCAAACACATTATTTTCGATTTCCATAATCAATTTTGAAGCAAAACTCACACACACTTTATGATAAACCACAACCCTAATATTACCATTAGATGTATAACTGGTTGGAATGAATGTATGTATGTCAATATGACATTTCCTGTGTATTTTCAGATATCAATTTATTCCAATTTCTAAAGTTGGAATCAGTTATATTATATATTCACACATGGTACACCTATTTGTGCCCCCAATACTAATTTATATCTCTTCTAAATATTGCTCCCAGAAATGGTGCAAGAAAGACTCATGTCACCTGATCTACATATATATTCTGTCAACAAAATGCAAAGTCACACTTACAATTGTACCAAAGCCTAAATGGAATGTGAGTATGGATTATGAAAATCACCCATGTCCAGGTTGCCTAATGCTCTCAAATGTCAATCCTATTGGTGACTACATATTTGTTTCTTCCTAAGATTATGTATTCAACCTCAAGCCTGTTGAAAATGTCTAATCCTATCAATCACTTCATCATTTGCCTGATTTCCTAATGTCTCTAATGATATCTGCTTTCCTACATATTTTCCCCAGTTCATCATTGTGACTGACTCTTCACATGTGCTGACATTTACATTTTCTGTCTACCTGAAACCCTATTGCTAAAGAACTTTTTGTCCAAATCCTATACTCACTCTTTTTTTCTAATCCTACCAACTATCTTCCTAATCCTACCAACTATCCTTTTTTGACTGGATGTTCTCTTCGACATTCAATTATCCAAGGTACCAGGTCCTATGCCATAATGTATAGATTTATCTGAGACACATGTGCACAACATAATTCCGAGTGAAGTATCCCAATCAAGGATCCAATGCCCTTTTGGGCTTCAAATCTTACCTAGATTTGTGTTTTCATACATATATTTCACCTCTATATATACTTATAAATATTGCAGGTTCCCAATACCATTATTCATGCAGCAGAATGATTCCTAACCCAAATCAAACATGTTATTAACCCTAACCATACTTTGTTTCCTCAATCTAACTTTACAGAAAAGCAAGGACAGAGTTGGTCTTATATAGAAATGTAAGAGATCTTCCACCTGCTGAGAACCTCAAAGGTCCATGCAGAAGTGAACCCTGGGGAAGATATAGAAAGCTATGAAGGACCTGAGAGAGCAAAAGTCATCTTTCATGACAAAAAAAAAAAAAAAAAACAGGTCAGGATGAAGGGGTGTGTCTGAAGCAGTCTATCTCTTCTTAATGTATAGAAGATGGACCAAACCAGGCCTGTGTGGAGAGCTGTTCACGGGTGCCTATGTTTGATATACCATTCTTACTTGTGAAAGTGTCACAGGAAGTAGGGGCAGCCTCCATCTATTGGGACACTTGGAAGCAACTGTTAGGACAAAGAGGTTGCCAAGGCAGTGACCTCATTCAGTTCCTGAAGGAAGTGACCTATATCATTTTCTTGGTGATGGAACTCTCTGAACTTGGGATCCAGGATGCCAGGCACCCAGAGGCATTCCCAGTCACAGTCCCAGTGGCCACACATGTTTGGATTTACCAAGGACAGAATCGGTCTTTCTTGGTAACTACTGATGTGAGGATGGCCAAATTCCAGGAGAGCTCTGAAGAGGGGTCTTTCCTGAGAAAGCAGGTAGTGTCTCACTACTGAACTGAAACCCACAGTGCCTCCAACTTCATCCATGAAAAATGGCTAGATAAATACAATAAAATTTTTTAAATTCCCTTAACCAGGTGGCACTGGAGAACCTTTGGATGTCTTTTTCCTGGTCATGAGTGTACAAGAGAATGCCATGATTGACGGTATTTCATGAAAATGGTGTAGAACAAAGATGCCAGTAAGTTGGACCCTGCTGAGTAGTGGGCCTTTTGCAGTGGTGGGCAGGTGTGTGATAATACAGCTGTGGTGTGGCCAGGAGGATTTTCCATTGCCTTCAAAATGGCTTGTGACTGATATGGTGCAGCCAGCAGACCCTTCTTGTTATATGGAGAGGTTTCCGGGCAAAGTTCAGAGTCAGATTTCTATGGACAAAGGGGCAAGCTTTGTGAGATAGAAGCCTGGTTGTTGCATTCTCCTGCAGACCCTGACCCACCACAAGTGACAGAACTCCCTCTAATACTGGGTCCCAGTTGAACTCATTGTATTTCATGAAGCAAATACCAAACTCCCAGTGCAGCAGCAAGAAACACCACGAAAAGTGGAGGATTACCAAATGGCTTCACAGTTCACACGGGGAGACACTTAGCACCAAGTGGCCACAGTTTACCTACAAATAGAATATTCAGCACTGCTGCCTCATGTTCATTAGAATACAAGAAACCATGTCCTCCAGGTCACGTAGATGCAGACCCAGCTTTTATGGTGTCACTAGAAAGGAAGCTAAATCTCCTTGCAACAACATATATTTCAAGTGCCCAAACTCAGAGGAAGTTTCTCAAGAAGTCTTTAGGCCGGCAGAGCTCCATGTTTTTGGAGTGTTTACCTGTTAGACCAGGACGCTAGAAAAGACCACTGACTCAAATTAAAATCAAATAAAATTAAGCTTATTATTTCCACCGGCCATGCTGCCTCTCCCTCCCAAAACGAAGGGAACAAGGCAGCAACCCCAGCTTTCCTACAGCCCAGCTTTATAGCCCAGAAAGTTACACAAAAGGGGGGTTACAGATAACAGAACTCTGATAAACATCACACTAAAGGTAGTTTACAATTTTTTTGCTGTCCCTACATGAGAATTCATGAGGACCATTAGAGCCTCAGAGAGGGTTGTTGTCTTGCCAGAGAAGGCAAATATTTATGATGTGTCACTAAAGTTTCAGAGAGGGCTGCTATCTGGTCAGAGAGCCAGGCATGTGTGAGTTCAAGGCGCGGGCAGGCATTCCACGCAGGTTCAGAATTTGAAGTAATTAATGGTAAAGCCAAAATTATCTTTTCATGGCTTTGTGGCATGATGGCTCCCAATTTTAATAAAAGATCAGGTTGGGTCTACAATTCCCCCCTTTTCTCTGTGTCCCTTTCAAATCTTTGAGAGATTATGGGAAGAGCACTGAGGAAATTTTAATCCCTCAGGTAAGAGTCTCCAAATTTTTAGAACTCACCCAAAACCGATCTCGCTGATTTTACCCTTCTTAATTACTTATATTGATAGTCTATTTATCTTTCTCTCCATTGTTGTAAGAAGAGTGGCATCACTAATTTTTTCTTCTTCTGTCCTGAGACAGGGTGACGTAAGTGGGCTCGGCGTGAGGGACATGAGTTGCCTATTAGAAGTCAGTTGAGAGACATGAGTTGCCTTTTAGAAGTCAGTTCGGTTTGAAGTCAGGTTGGGGAAGAACAGGTTGTAAAGTCATCTGTGAATGGGTTCTTCTATGAGTGAAACAAAAACCATGAGTACTGGATAAATGTTGCAGCAGCTAGAACATGTCACTGTATAGACATTCCCTCACCAGTCTTTAATATCCCCAGTTATCAGGACTGTCAACTTAATATTTAACTTTAAGTGTTACAGTTGGCCCTCCCAATAAGACACAGTTTAATAATTTAATGTCATCTGATCTTGTAAAATCCTTTTACTAGTATGACCTCTGCGTCTAATAGAGAAACCTTTAATTCTGTTACTCAGGGCTGGATAATCGTACTAGCAAACACCAAGCCTACCTTTGTAGGTTAGGAATATCTGTAGGTCTTAAACTGAAAACTTCTGCCTGTGGCAGCTCTTCTTGATAGTCTCTTTTTATAAGTATTAGGCATTCCTGTGTGAGAATCCTTCTTTGTAGCCTCCAGTCTTACTTGTTTTGGGAGGATAAGATAAAGTGCATACCTTAAAATTTTATTATTATTATTATTATTATTATTATTATTATTATTATTATTATTTAATATGCCCAGGAGTGGCTGTATTTTGGTCTTAACTGTCTTTGCTAAGTGTTTAAGATGAAGCAGTCAAACTGACTTTTGTTTCCATCTATTGTTAACAGTCAGCTGACCTTTATGGGAGTCAATTCTGGGGAAACTTGAGAAGAGATTCTCAGTTCTGCTAGTGCCATTTGCGCTAGGTGGGTCCAGGTCTTGCTTGACCATTTGGCTTCCCTCAGAAGCATCATGGATGTCTCCTTTCTATGATGACTCTCCTCTTTGTAACAAATGCACTGATTGGCTTTCTGTTCTCCAGTGGTCTCATTAATCTCCCTGATCAGGAGGTTATGTGGCTCAGAGTTGCAAAGCTCTTTAGAGAAGTCCCCTGTTCCCTGGATTCAGACTGACTCAGAGGGCAAGAGCCAAATATTGGTTTTCTTGGCCCTTTTCATTTAACATTAATTTTAAATCCTAATCTTAAACATCCAGCAAATAAATTTTAACAGCCTTATATTAAGAGTACTGGGCTTTAATGTCTATAACTTTATAATTACCTTTTTATTAATTGGGATCTGTATTATTCTGTCTGTATTGTAGTTGATGACTTATTATCTTGAATAAACCCATGTTGTGTTCTTATAGCAACGCATTTGTAAAACACTAACAGGGAATCTTTAGATCACTTATAAGAAAATTTCAAACTAAAATTAACAAAAGTAAAAATACTTAGTTCGTGTAATATCTTCCCTGAATTTTTTGGCTGAGTTATACATTATATCCCCTGTTTGAGATCCTAGGAATATTGACAATAAAAAAAAAACTTTTTAACATAACTTCAAAGAAATATTATCTGACCTACATGTTTCATAGTCATTCTCACATGTAGTAAGATGGGACACACAGCCTTATCTCAGGTAAGGCAGGGCTCTTTATAAATCTTAAGTATTTTAATTCTAAAGCTGATCTTTATTTTTAAATATCTTTTGACAAAGTTTACATAAATTGTTTGAGGTCACATGAACATTAGCTAACACCATATGATATCACATTTAAAACATGAATTAAAGAAATGCTGAAAGTTTTTAACCTTTACAAAGATTAGGCTCTAATTAACTTAAAAATACATTTAAATTGTTCCCCAATGTAAAAAGTAACATAAAAATTTACATATCTTATTGATAACAGGTAAATAAATCCACAATATATTTTTTACCACACAACTTCAGAGCACCAGCTTGATATAATGCTCTTTTAAGGTTTCTACCTTACAGACTTGCATACCTGTAAGATATGAAAACATTAATAGCATAACAATTACATTTATGTTTCTACATTAATCAAGTTTGGCTTTTAAAGAAATGGCAGTACAGTGCTCTAAAATAACAGTTCTTATTTAATCAGTTGTTTAATTTTTATGGTTGCTTGCTCTAGAAAACATAAATCTTAATAAACTCAATGTTATGGGTAAACTTATGTTTTAAGAAATTTTTGCCTCATTAACACATGACTGATTTTTACAATCTTATACAGAGTTTACTAAAAAAAATACAGATCTTAGTAAATCAATCAGATATCTAACTAAAGTACTCATGAATGAGTAATCCCATATCAAATTTACTTTACTTATTTATCAAAAAGTTAGAGAAACGTATTGAACAGTGTAAACCATTTTTATGTTGAAGGAAAGGTACTAGAGCCAAGGCATATTAGACATTTTGTAGATGTTAATATTTTGTTAGATGTTTGAACACCTAGAAAACTTTGTAAGCTTAAATTTAAAGACATTTGTTTTTATCTCTTTATCCAATTTAAATTGAAACATTTAAATCACGTGAATTAAAGATCTTTGGATCCACTTTTTAAAATTTGTTTTTATGAGCGCTTTATTTTATGAGCACTCCTTATATATGTTAATTTATGTATCATATATATGATATACGGACATATGTATATATAGACATACAACACATAACAAAATTGTGCACACATAATAATAGTAAAGGCCTCGTAGCATTTCGCAGGTGAAATCTTTATTGCAATGTTTCAAGAAGTCCACAGTTGGTCAAAGATAGAACTGATCAGAAAAACATTAACCTAGGTCTGTATGCTCAAAATCATGAGGTCAAAAAACATAAAGTATCTCAGAAAAAAATAAGAGTCCTAGAAAAAATGACTTGCCAGTAATTAGAAAATACCATACAATTTACCTTTTTTTCCCTTAGATCTCAAATCAGTCTCCTACAAAGCTTGCAGGCTTCTTTCATTTGCATTTCAACATAAGTCATGGCTGAGGTCTGGAAGGAGCAGGAAAAAAACTGCTATTCTGAACAGACATCTCAGGACTAAGGCATTTAACCATAATTTTCAGGTTCGGATGTTGAAAATTATGATACAAGTTTAAGATACAATTCACAAAATTTTATATCTTTACATCTTGTTTGGTCAACAGACACCATACTGTGATTTACTATCCATGTCCAAATTAATGCACTGGTACACACAGTGACATTTTCCCAGGCTACCCAATTCAAAATTGGTGAAAAAAAAAGACTGTATGATTGGGAAGTTTCTTGCCAACTTGGAAGTAGAGTTCTTCAGTTATCCATTGTAAGTATTTAAGTTCTCTGGCATGAATTATCTGAAATCATAAACTAAACAATTACCTAAACCCGACTTTTAACTGCAAGATTGTGCAATGCTTCAAAAACCCATTCAGATACCAGATTGTTAAAATAAAACATCATCATTTCGACACACATTCAGCTAAGATCATTCCCAAAAAACAATTTATAATATCAACACATTATTGCACATGCCTAAAAGGGCCAGAAAGAAAGACACAATACAGACCAAAAGGAGGTCCAGACTATGGCTGTCAGAGAGAACCCTTTAAACCAGAGCAGATAAGAGAAAAATCTCATACACCAGTGGGACCATAGCTGTCCCCACAAGGGGACCAGATGTTTTCACAGAGGGGCAACCTGAAATGTAAAATAAAGTGTCTCCATGGTGATTTTACTGCATTTAGTGTCACCTTTTTCTTTTTCTCTTTTTTTAACAAGACAGAGGTGGCATAATCCTTACAGTGCAGGGAAGGAAGGAGGTAATTCCCTGAATCAACAGGGCTTTGGCAGCTGCTGGGAGTCCCTCAGTTTCTCCTTTTACATACAGGATTAGCTCCTCTGATTCAGTTCCACACCAAGCATGCTCTATCTCCTAACATTTCAGTAGATAGGTCTCACAAAGTTCCGGGGCGGAGGGGGGGTACAAGATTTGTAACTTAAAGTTTGGTTCCTGACCTTGAAGCCAATTAATACCAATTTAATAATGAGGACTGGGTTTTGAGAAAAAGAAAAAAGGAGGTTTATTGCTTGGCTAACAAAGGAGAAACACAGGGGACTCTGCCAAAATTGTGACTCTCTTTATCTGGAGGGACAAGGGGTTTTAAAGGAGTTTCACTTGTTAACCTGGGAGATACTCTGTTCTTAGGTCCCCAGCAGGCATTTCCCTCTGCAATGGGTGTGCTCCAGGCAGCCAGCTAGGGGCTTCTATCATCCTGCTTCGCAAAGGGGGATAAAGTTCATTGCATTTCCTTAAAACACAGTCCAAAGGGGTGTCAGGCTTACTCTCTTTATTTCTGATTTTCATGTCCAATATACTTAAGTTTTTACCACCAAAATCACACAACAAAACGAACAAAAACAAACAAACAAAAAAACAAAAAATAGAACACAGAACACAAATAAACAGAAACCCGGTGGCTAAACACAGAAACAGGGGAACAGTGCAACATCTTGCTAAAGCTCCAGGGTAGAAGAGCGTGCGTGCTCATCGCCACCTCTCTACAGTTCCAGAGGAATTCCCTACAGAACAGAACAGAGGACAGAATGATTCTCGTTACTGTTCTGCGCAGAAGTATATGTGAGCCTCCCCGTGCCACATCTCTGTCATCAGAAGAGATCTCCCTTAACTGGATATCAGATGTTATAAAGGAGCCACTTACCTATGGAGGCCTCCTCCATCAGGTGCTTGCTAATAGTTTTAGTGCAGAGGTTCACTGTAGTGCTCCCTGGACTAAAGGCTCTTTTCCAAATATAAAGAAGATGGACCAAATCAGGCCTTCGTGGAGAGCGGTTCCTTGGTGCCTATGGTTGATATACCATTCTAATTTGTGAAAGTGCCACAGAAAATAGGGTAAGCCTCCTTCTCATGGTACGCTTGAAAGCAACTGTTTGGATAAAGTGGTTGCCAAGGCAGAGACCTAATTCAGTTCCTGAAGGATGAGACCTCACCTCAATCCCTTGGTAATGGAACTCTCTGAACTTGGGATCCAGGAAGCCAGGCACACAGAGTCAGTCTCAGTCCCAGTCCCAGTGTCTCACTTGCTTCAATTTAGCAAGGACAGAGTCAGTCTTTCTTGGTACCTACTGATGTGAGGATGGCCAAATGCCAGGAGTTCTCTGAAGAGGGGCCTTTCCTGAAAAAGCAGGTAGTGGCTCACAGCTGGCTCCTGAACACTTCACAAAGTTGGACAAGGAGACCAGATCTGAGACAGGACACGCCATATTGGGGGAACATAGTATGGCCCAGCAGTCAGAGGATACTCTGGAGAGTGAGAGACCTACTTGGGGAAGGAGGTGCCTTTGTGGGTGTAGATGTGTGTTTGTGGTTTTGTCTCATGTTCTGAGAATAGGCAGGAAAGTCGGTTTGTTTGGTTTGGAGTGAACTGTTTCTAGTAAGTTGTTTCACAAGGCGAGTGTTTCTATGTCTGTGTATCCCACAGTGTCCGTGCTTGTAGACATTAGAAAAGAGAATGCATCAATGGATGTTTCCTGTCAAGTAGAAAGCTTCCCAGCATTCATCCTGCCCAATTTATGAATGCACTAGGGCTTGCCTTATCGATGGGCAACACCTGCTATTTTCCTAAGTTCATGTTTTCTTCCTGAAATCTAGCCACTCTCCAGAATAGGTTCATGCATTTGCATCCAGGATATGTACCACCTCCAACCACTGTGACATGGACATGTACTGGATAGCTGAAGAGAATGGCAAGCATCTCAGAAAAGTCAGATATCAGTGTGACCCGGAAAGTCTCAGTAGAGAAACCCTGCAAAGGGCCTTTTGATTACCTATTGTTCTGTTGCCCTGAATGTCAGGAAGTTCTTTGCCTCAGGCCACGCTTTTGTGAAGCCTGAAGAAAACAGTTTTCAAATGGAAATGAATGGGCATCACCTGTGGCTCTTTGCTTAAGTGCGTTGTAAAGTGATGTGTCTGAATCAGCCTCTTGGCCCTGTGTGAGCCTGTGGCTTAGATTATCAGCACCTGATGGGTCTAAAGAAAGATCCCATGTGTGGATCCATAATCAAAATGGCCAAAAAATCAGTCATTGTTGATGAAGTCTCTCGCATTCCTCTGTAAGGTTCCTGACCTCCATCAAGTGAGAAAAGGGATCCATTGGGTCAATTGAGTTCTTCAAAGCCCTGCAGATGCTAGCCCATAGGTTCTTGGGTTTTCTTATGAATCCAATTCAAATAAAGACTCTAAACCCCACAGACAGTAGGCCTCAAATTGAAGAACAGAGCTGTATTAATGGCAGGCATATTTGATCACTCCTGGTTCACAGGAAGGGTGTCCAGGCCACTCTGACTTTTGGCAAATGAGGGGAAAGGGAGATTATTTGGGACACTGTCTTGTGCTGCGCCTCTCATGGAATCCTCCTGCCAGAAGTTATGATGAGTGTCTATTTGGAAGAAGATGAGTGCCATTACGGAGTGTTTTGGTTTTAATTGTGGGCATTTGTGTGGCGGTTGGTAGAGATAATTGGGTCCACCTTGTCTTGAATTTTGGTGTGATTCCCCTTAGAGACTGTGTTTTGGAACTGACCTCTGAGAAGGTACAAGGTCCTGTGTCATTGTATATCCATAATTCTAGGACATCTCCACGGAATGTAATTCAAAGCTAAGTATACCAATCAAGGACCAAATGAACTTCTGGGCTTCAAATCTTACCTAGATTTCTGTTTTCATACTTATATTGAAAGGTTAATAAAATAGGTACTTGTCACGTCCTGTTTTTCTGTATGCTTAATAAAACACTGTTGAAATCTTGAGAACTGTTTGCTCTTCTTGTTCCCAGAATGTGCTGCCCCCAACTGCCAAACTGCAGAATGTACTCCATCAACCATTTGCACGCAAACCGCCCACTCGCCCTTAACCATCAATAAACTTCCCTCCCTGCCCTCTCCAAGGAAAATATATAAGCACTTCTTAAGCTGTTCTCAGGGCTCTCTGCTCTATTCAACTGATCTCTGAGCCCTTGCATGCCGGACTCCCAATAAACCCTTTGAGGTTGCATTAGACAGTCTCTTGGTTGTCTCTTCCAGCAACGCTCACCTGACCTTTACTTCTGGTGGCCCCAGCGAGATCCGGCAGCTGCAGATGAAAGACCCCCAATGGGCTCCTCTGGGGGTAAATAAGGCCCCTCTTTCTGGTTTCAGGATTCAGGTTAGGGTTTGACAAAATGGCTATTGGTAAAGAGCGTGAGCTCTCTCCCACGGTGGCTGACACACATGTCACAGAGCCACAGGCCATGTTCCTGTGGGATGGACTCGGGAAATCGAAGAACCATAGTCTCCTCGACTCAGTGATATTTTCTTTCAGATTTGGAATTGGCAGCCCATCAGGATTTGCCCGCTACTCAGTCCTGGTCTCAGTATTGGACGTCCATTGTCTGTCTTTATTGTCTTGTCTTGTCTGTGTCGTGTGTCTTTGCTTTCACTGTCTGTGTATATTTCATTATGGGACAGAGCACTTCAATGCCTCTGTCCCTGACCCTTAATCACTGGACCAAAGTCTGCTTAAGGGCTCAGATTCTTTCTTTTTCATTAAAACACCAGACCTGGCAGATTCTGTGTCTCAGAATAACCCACCTTTGTAGTCGGATGGCCCCTAGAAAGATGTTTCTACTTCGCACTAATTTGAAAAGTCTGAGATATTGTCTTTCAGCCGGGGCCACATAGCCATCCAGATCAATAGCCATATATCTTAACTTGTCAGGACCTCTGCAAATCTCCTCCTCCATGGGTGAAGCCTTTCCTTGTCCCTGCACCCACTCCTACTCCTTCCCCTACGATTCTATCTCTCAAACTCTCTGCTCCTCAACCTCCACCCTCTGTTCTCACTGAGTCTCAAGACTCTACTCGTCCTTATCCTCTGCCCTTGTCCCCCAACCCCCAAAACCCTGTAAGTAATTCCCCTGCTGCTTACTCAGCCTCTCCACCATTCGAGGAAGCCAGGATGGCCCAGCACCCTCCAGATGACTGTCGAATGGCACACACAGCCCCTCCTTCCCTAGAGGAAGCTGGCCCGGCTAAAAAAACTCAGAGAACTCGCCAACGTTTTCACACCTGCCTACTTGGGATGACTGCCAACAACTCCTAGGGACTCTCTTCACGACAGAGGAATGAGAGGAAAAACCTCCTGGAAGCTAGAAAAAAATATCCTCGGACTTGATGGGCGACCAACACAACTTCCCAACATAATCAAAGCCGGCTTCCCCTTAAACCAACCCAACTGAGACCCCAACACCTTTGAAGATAGGGAGCATATGTCCAATTATTGCCAGGCTCTAATAGCGGGTATCCAAGGGGCCGCTAGGTGACCAACTAATTTGGCCATGGTAAGAGAAATTATTAAAAGGCCTGATGAATCTACCTCTATGTTTCTAGAGAGAATTATGGAGGCATATAAGAGATATACTCCTTTCGATCCTCAGGCAGCAGATCAAAAGGCATCTGTCATGATGGCCTTAATTGGGGAAGCTGCCATGGATATTAAAAAAAAAAAAGTTAAAAGAGAGATTTAGTCAGAGAAGCCAAAAAAATATACTATAAAAGAGAAACAGGGAAAAAGAAAGGGAGCAAAGGGATGATGAGAGAAGCAAAAGAAAGACTAAGGCATTGACTTAGATCCTGGTCACAACAAGAAAGAGGCCAGAAATAAAGACATAAGGTGACAGGAAGGGATACCTGGGCCCGTGCCAGAGGCCACCCCTGGCCTCAGATCAATGTGCCTACCGTAAAAAAAAAGGACACTGGGCCAAAGAGTGCCCTATAAAGAGACAGACACGCCAGCTAGCCATTCTGACTCTGGAGGATGACTAAGAAAGTTGGGGCTCAGATTCCTTCCCCTAGCTCAGGGTAACTTTTGAAGAGTAGGGGACCCCAGTAAACTTTGAAATGAATACAGGAGCAGTATACTCAGCCCTTAGGGCCCCATTGGGCCGTCTATCAAATAAAAGGTCTGTAGTTCAAAGGGCTAATGGCAGTAAATATCGGGCTTAGACTACTAAGAGGACCATGGACCTGGGGAAAGGAAAAATCCATCACTCCTTCCTAGTAATCCCAGAATGCCCGCACCCATTGATGGGCAGAGATCTGCTCACCAAGCTCTGGGCCAAAATAACTTTTAACCCTGAAAGCCCCCAAAAGAAATTTCTAAATCCTTCAGTAAAAACTCCTATAGTCACGGCTGTAACTATATTAGTAGAAGATAAACATCCACTCTTCACACCCCCCAAGACTGATCAAACAGGCAAGCTACCGCAGAAATGTATAACAGATAACCCAGATGCCTGGGCAAAAACTGCTGTGTTAGGCCTGGCCGTGAAACAACCTCCAATAACAGTGGAGTTAAAAACCTCAGCCTCCCCAATCAATGTCAAATAATATCTTCTAAGCATAAAAAGCTAAAGATGGGATAAGGCCCTATATTCAGAAATATCTGGCCTTAGGGGTCCTAAGGCCCTGTCAATTGGCCTGGAACACTCCCCTGTTATTAGAAGAAAAAGCCAGGAACCGGGGACTATCAACCTGTTAAAGACCAAAGAGAGATCAACAACAGAGTGCAGGACATTCACCCCACAGTACCTAATCTGTTCCAACTGCTTAGCACTCTGAACGCTGAGCAGAAATGGTATACTGTTCTGGACTTAAAACAAGCTTTCTTTTGCTTGCCTCTGCATAAAGATAGTCAGTTGCTGTTTGCTTTTGGGTGGGTAGACCCAGAAACCGGAAAGTATAGTCAACTAACTTGGACTAGACTCCCAGAGGGGTTCAAAAACTCCCCCACTCTCTTTGATGAAGCCCTCCACAGAGATCTCAACAATTTCAGAACTACACACCCCGAAGTCACCCAGCTTCAATACGTGGATCACCTGCTACTGGCATCCAACACCAAGGAAAACTGAACTGGGACCCAAGCACTATTATCGGAGCTTGCTCAACTTGGGTATAAAGCTTCTGCCAAAATTGCCCAATTTGCCAGCAAGAAGTAACCTTCCATGACTATTTCCTCAGGGGCGGTAAACGATGGCTCACTGAGCCCAGAAAACAAACCGTTGAGCAGATACCAACCCCATCTTACAGCAGACAACTAAGAGAGTTTCTTGGGATTGCTGGGTTTTGCAGGTTATGGATAAATGGGTTCGTGTCCTTAGCTGCTCCTTTATACCCGCTGTTAAAGGGAGATGCCCAATTCCAATGGACCCCTGAGTAACAGGAAGTTTTAGATAACATCTAAGGACACTGACACTGAACGCCTCAACTTTACTGAGCTCAGCCTGCAATTACAGAAAGAACTACACTAAGTTAAAAATGTACGTCAACTCACTCACCTTGGTTCAAAGAAACTGCAGGCACTCCTGTAGGATTAAGAACAGAGTTTTCCACTAACCAACACACAGCGAAAGAAAAAAACTGAACCGGTAACAAAAGCCTGTTGGGTCAGTCAATTGTTTAATGCTTACCCTTCCAAGTTTCTTAGAGGAAAGCACCTATGAGGAACCAGACCAGGAAAATTCTGGGAAGTGGACATTACTGAAATTAAGCCAGCAAGGTATGGACTTAAATATCTCCTAGTCTTTGTCGATACATTTTCAGGATGGATTGAAGCCTTACACACACACACACACACACACACAGGAAAAAAAAAAAAAAAACGGCCCAAATGGTTCTCAAGAAGATCCTGGAAGATATTTTTCCAAGATATGGTCTGTTTAAGGTAATAGGGTCTGATAATGGACTTGTGTTCATGGCCCAGGTAAGTCACGTGTGGATTAATTGTAAGTTACATTATGCTTATATACCCCAGAGCTCAGGAGAGGTAGAAAAAATAAATAGAACCATTAAAGAGACCTTAACAAAATTAAGCTTAGAGACTGGCATAAAAGATTGGACTATGCTCCTGCCTTATGCACTGTTTCATGCGAGAAATACTCCCTCAGTTTCTCTGTGTAACCTCACCCCCTATGAAATTCTCTATGATGCCCATCATCCAGTAAGGGACCTAATCCCCAACTCTAAGGCCTAACAATCCCTTCCACACCCCTTGCTTGACAGACTTAAAGCCATTGAAAGAACTCAGTGATAACTGTGGAAACAGCTGGCCACTGCATACCAACCTGGGGACGAGGGGATTCCACATCAATATCAAGTAAGAGACTTCGTCTACATAAGACAACATCAGGTGTCATTCCTAGAACCCCGCTGGAAAGGAACATACCAGGTGCTACTTATAACACCTACAGCGGTAAAAGTAGACAGAATCACTTTTTGGATCCATGCCTCTCATCTAAAGCCTTCGCTGTGTCCAGACTCTGGTTGGAAACTGGAAAAGACTGGTAACCATTTCAAATTTCGTATTCGCTATGTGGACAAGACTGTAGACTCTCAACTTGGCCACCAGTACTCCTAACCCTCATCAGCCTGTTCAGCAGTGAAGGCTGATCTCAAATCCTACTAGACAAGAAGTATGGTATATCTCGCATACAGCCCCCTTAGGGACCTGGTGGCTCTCTCTCCACCCAGACATTTTTCAGCTTGGTATACGTCTTTCCTATTGAGATAACGCTGATGAAGAGGATCCCACTAAAGTTTCATTAAATCCCTTCCCTTCCATAGATAATTGAAACAAACATTATGGATGCACAGAAACGCGAGCCAGATTCAGGTTGGCTAGCCTAGATTATGATGTATGCCCGGCGGACTATCAAAGCCACAAACAGCCATGGCTGTGTGGGGGAAAAGCCAACTTCTTGTGTAACTCATGGGGATGTGAGCATACCGGGGCTGCCTGGTGGAACCCAAACTCCTCATCACATTCAGTACACAGCATTGGCCATATTACCAATTAGACAACCAAAAGCTATGGCCCCCAGAGGGTTCTCTAGATCCTCAAATTCTGCGTGACATTTTTAACTTCGGCAAGTGCTCAAAAGGGGAAAATTCCCCTATGTGGAATCCTTTTCCCTCCTTCACTCACATCCTGTACTATGCTTCTCCAATAGTTCCTCACCCTCAGTCTTCTGCTCTAGAGTCTCTGCTGTCACTCCCACCTCAGCAACGTGATTTCTCACCTCCAATTACTAGATCAAAAACCCAAACCTCTGCCAGTTCTCAGACCATTGCCCCCTTGCTGAGGTAGCAGGTACCGAGGTACCCCTCCACTCACTCACTCCTCTCTTTTTCTGTCTGTGCGTGCACTAGGTCCCACCAAGTCCTCTAAGAAGCTAAACCAAAGCTCAAACCAGCTGAGAAGAGCCCTCAGACCCCTATCCAAGATGTAATAAAAATGGCCTTTAAAGTTGCTTTGTCATCACTGAAAACAGGTTTCTAAAATTTTAAAGTCCCTCAGGGGTTTTTGGAATACTCACTCCCATCTTCACCTCTGCTCTACCTGTTCTACTGCTCAAGTTTTGTTCTAGGAAAATCCCAAACCCCTTTTCCATTATTCTTTTACATCTCATCTTCCTCATTCTCAGATCCACGGAGCTGCTCTCAGCCTCGCCTTCCCAGTCTTCCCACTCTGTACCAGGTCCATAGATATGTCTTAAATAACCTTCTCCAGAAGTCTTCACCGAGGCTTACATTAGGTCTTTCAGCAAAAGAGTCCCTCTGAAAGAGTTCAATGTAGATAAACTTCCACTTTTCGTGTTGCCCTGTTCTACTTGGCCACTGGCTGGAAAAATCACCACCCCTAAGCTTGACACCGCCTTACTAGGTTTTCACAAAATATGTGAACAAAGCCTCTGGCCTTGAGCTGGGGCTTCACAGAGATGACTACATTTCTAAGATAAAAAAGTTACCAACTGGGCTTCATGGTGACAGCTGGCAGGGAGAAAAAAAAGAGACAAAAAAGCTCTCCCTTTCCAAGGTGTCCTTGAAAAGTTAACTTGCCCAGAACAGAGGAACAAAAACAGAAACAAAAACTGATTTTTGTGAATTTCTACAGACTGTGAACTTCTGATCCACTTCCCTTACATATTGGGTACAAATTCTAAAACTACCAAAACTTGGGGTTCAGGGGATTAATTGATTACAACAGAAGCAATGCCCTCTAAATCCGGATGCAACCAAATAAGGCTGTTTTCCTGTGTTTGGTGCTATCTTAGGTCCCTATCCTTGTCCATCCCTACAACAGTATAATTCTATACACTTTAACATTATTTATGTTTTCATAAAATGGTCAATATATGTGATTAATTATGTAATGATGCAGATGTTTTCCAGAGTTCTCTATCATGACGTAGGTTCATTTAAAGATCAAATAGGGGGGCATACAACCCGGTTCCAGCGGGAACCTGTATCCCTCACTTTAGCCATCCTATTAGAAATAATAGTTGCTTAAGGGGTGGGCTAGTCCATGAGACACAACAAAGACACAATTAGAAGCAGAAATAGGCCAAACCTTAAAGACATTAAAAACCGACATCACAGCTTTACAGGAATTTTAACCTCTCTCTTTCTGAAGTTGTTTTACAAAGCAGGCGAGTGTTGGACCTCCTCTTCATGAGAGAAAGGTGCCTTTTTGCTTGCATTGAGGGAAGAATGTTGTTTTTGTGCCGACAATACTGGAGTTGTAAAAGAATCTATGAATAAATTAAGAAAACGACTTGAAGAGCGTCAAAGAGAGACAGAGGCCCCAAAAGGGAGGTTTGAGTCTTGGTTCACATAGTGACCTGATTAACTGCGCTTTTATCTGCCATGGCCGGTCCATTAAAATTCCTCATATTATTGCTAACTGTAGGACCCTGTTTGCTCAACCGTGTAGTTTTCTTTCTAAACCAAATCGAACCTGTTATTAATCCTAACCATACACTGTTCTCTCAATCTAATTTTACAGAAGAGCAGGGACAGAATTGGTATTAAAATACAGGAAAATAGAGGATCTTCCACCTGCTGAAAACCTCAAAGGTCCACGTAGAAATGATCCCTGGAGAAGATGTAGGCAAGTATGAAGGACCTGAGAGAGCAAAAGTCTTCCATGGCAAACAACCTGCTCAGGATGAAGGGATGTGTCTGAATCAGCCACTCTCTTCTTAATGTAGAGAAGATGGACCAAAGCAGGCATGTGTTGAGAGCTGCTCCTGCATGCCTATGGTTGACATACCTCTCTGACCTGTGAAAGTGTCACAGGAAGTAGGAGCAGCCTCCCTCTCATGGGAACCTTGGAAGCAACTGTTAGGACAAAGTTGTTGCCAAGGCAGTGACCTCATTCAGTTCCAAAATTAAGTGACTTCACCTAACTTCCTTGGTGATGGAACTCTCTGAACTTGGAATCCAGGAAGCCAGGCACCCAGAGCCAGTCCCAGTCCCAGTCCCAGTGGTCAAGCTTATTTTGATTTACCAAGGACAGACTCAGTCTTTCTTGGGACCTACTGATGTAAGGATGGCCAAATGCAAGGAAAGCTATGAAGAGGGGCCTTTCCTGAGAAAGCACGCAGTGGCTCACCGCTGGCTCCTGACAACTTCACAGAGTTGGCCAAAAGACCAGATTTGAGACAGAACAGGCTATTTCCAGGGAACATAATAAGGCCCACCAGACAGAGGACACTCCGGATAGTCACAGACCTACTTGGGGGAAGGAGGTGCCTTTGTGGTGTGGGTGTGGGTTTGTGGTTTTGTCTCATGTTCTGAGAATAGGTATAAAAGGCGGTTTGTTTTGTTTGGAGTGAACTGTTTCTAGTAAGTCGTTTGACAAGGCAAAAATTTCTATGTCTGTGTATCCCACTGTGTCCGTGGTTGTAGACATTAGAAAACAGAATGCATCAATTAATATGTCCTGTCTAGTAGAAAGCTTCACAGCATTCATCCTGCCCTATTTATGAATGGACTGCAGCTTGCCTTATTGATGTGCAACACCTGCTATCTTCCTTAGTTTCTGTTTTATTCCTGAATTCTGGCCACTCTCCAGAATAGGTTCATGGTTTTCTGTTTAAGATATGTACAACCTCGAAGCTCTGTGACATGACCATGTCCTGTATAGCTGAAGGGAATGGTGAGCATCTCAGAAAACTCAGATATCAGTGTGACCAGGAAAGTCTTAGTGGAGAAACCCTGCTTGGGGCCTTTTGTTTACCTACTCTTCTGTTGCCCTGAATGTCAGGAAGGTCTTTTCCTCAGTCCACCACTTTGTGAAGCCTGAAGAAAACAGTTTTCAAATGGAAATGAATGGGCATTACCTGTGGCTCTTTGCTTAATTGCTTTGGAAAGGATGTGTCTGAATCAGCTTATTTACCCTGTGTGAGGCTGTGGCTTAGATTCTCAGGTCCTGATGGATCTAAAGAAAGATCCCATGTGTACATCCAAAACCAAAATGGCCAAAAGAGCAGTCCTTGTGGATGAAGTCTCTCGCCTTCCTCTGTAACTTTCCTGACCTCCATCAAGTCAGATTAGGGATCCTTTGGGTCAAATGAGTTCTTCAAAGCCTTGCAGAGTCTAGCCCATAGTTGCTTGGGTTTTCTCAAGACTCCAATTCACATAAAGAATCCAAACCCCACAGTCATTTGGCCTCAAATTGAAGAAGCGGAGCAGTATTAACGGGAGGCCTATTTAATCTCTTCTGGTTCACAAGAAGGGTGTCCAGGCCACCCTGAATTTAGGCAAATTAGGTGCAAAAGAGCTTATTTTGGACACGGTCTTGGGCTATGCCCCTCATGGAAAACTCCAGCCATAGTGGAGTTTATTGTGAGTGTCTATATGGAAGAAGATGGGCGCCACGTTGGAGTGTTTTGGTTTAAATTGTGGTCATTTGGGTGGCGGTTGGAAGAGATGACTTGGTCCACATGTTCTTGAACTCTGGTGTGATTCCCTTAGAGTCTGAGTTCTTCAACTGACCTCAGAGAAGTATTGCCATGAATAGTGTTGAGATTTTTGGAAGCCAGGCATGAGCATCGCCCTTGGAAACTGAGTTCTAGGCCCAGGGTGGCTTTCCACAGAGCACTGAGCCTCTCAGCCAGGATACCACAAATTTTATTCTGAAAAACTTGACACCCATAGTTGAGAGTCAAAACTCATATGGACCTCACATTGTAGACCTAAATGGGCATAGCATCATATGATCTTCTGGCCACTCTTTGGGAAGCCTTACCTGTGAGTGTTCTCCAGAGATTTCATTGAAATGAGCTTCCTAAACATTTAATGGTTCCTGAAAAAATTGAAACTCACAGTGCCTCCAACTTCATCCTTAAAAAATGGCTAGATAAATACCATGAAATTTTTGAATTTCCCATCACCAGGTGGCACTGGAAAACCTTTTGATGTCCTGTTGCTGATCATGAATATACCAGACAGTGCCTTGATTGACTGGGTTTCATGTAAATGGTGTAGAACAGAGATGCCAGTAAGTTGGACTTTGTTGAGTAGTAGGTTAGAGCAGTGGTGGGCAGGTATGTGATAAACATCTGTGGTGGGGCCATGTGAATCTTCCATTGGCTTCCAAATGGCTTGTGACTGACATGGTGCAGCCAGCAGAACCTTCCATGTAAAGGCAAGTTGTTATATGGAGAGGTTTCAGGACATTGTTCAGAATCAGGTTGCTATGGTCAAGGGGGCAAGATATGTGGGATAGGATCCTGGTTCTTGTATCCTCCTGCAAAACCTGACCCACCATACATGACAGAACTTCCTCTTGCATTGTGACCCAGTTGAACTCCTTGTATTTTGTGAAGCAAATACCAAACTCTCAGTGCAGCAGGAAGAAACACCACGAAAATGGAAGATGACCATATGCCTTCACAGTGCACACCGGCACACATTTAGCCCCCAGTGGCCACAGTTTATCTAAAAAGAGAATTCAGCACTGCTGCCTCATGTACATTGGGAAATAAGAAACCATGTCCTCCAGGTCTCATAGATGCAGACCAAGCTTTTATGGTCTCCCTAGAAAGGAAGCTAAAGCTCTTGACAACAACATATTTTTCAAGTGCCCAACCTCACAGGCAGTTTCTCAAGAAGTCTCTAGGCCAGCAGACCTCCATGTTTGTGGAGTTTTTACCCTGTCCCATACTTTTGGAAACTACTCTACCACTTCCAAGGTTGTGAGCTCCTGAGCATATTGCATTCCACAAATTTATTCACAGATTTTCTAAATCTTCTCCTCTAATTGTGTCTTACTTGGGGTGAAGGGATTGTCAAGGCATTGTTCTGGTTGAGAGTGGGAATAATTTTGTGTAGCACATATTTACATACACATTGGATTCATTGTTCAATTTTCCATTCGAAATACTGAATCCTTGACACTAACCCATACCCTACTAGACTCTGACTATTAATTCTAATATGATGGAGAAAAATAACCAAAACAGAATAGAAATACTAGCACTTCAGAAGAGGCATGGTGTATAGTTGGTCTTGCCTTTTGTATGATATATGGTAGGAGTTATAAATCTTGTCAATTTTTTGTTGAAATAGTTCTGCATGTGTTTTTAAAGTTAACACATCTGTGAATTCCTGTCTCCATTTTTCTGTAGCCTATTCAGCACATGTATTTTTATACGCACATATAGAATCCTACCTGGTATCACACGTATATTCTTGAGAGGTGGCTAACTTGGCAGATACAAAGTGTGAGAAGAGATCACTCCTCATTAATACTTTTGGAACTGAAAATTCAGACTATGAGTGAGCTTCTTAGTTCAAGAACATTATACATAAATCCATGTTCAGTAAAATTAATATTTTTGGATCTGTGGATGATATATATTTCACAATGAATTTTAATTGGCATATATATAGCTACTTTTCAATGTCTCTGTGTGTGTTTTGTGTGTGTGTGTGTGTGTGTGTATATATATATATATATATATATATATATATATATATATATATACTCTCTAGATTTTTCAAAATATAAAATATATGTGTCCTATTATACACTCCCTAAATTCATTCTTGTTCATGTATGTGGTTTTATATTAAACTTTTCATAAGATTATTTTAAAAATATTCATCCACCTGAAATACATATTTGTTTTCTAGTACTAAAAAGTTACTTCAGTGAATGGTGCAAACAAATCCTTTTATTTTTACAGTAGCTGACCCACTTTAACATCAATGCAAGTAGATTCCTATGGGACATGATGTGTATTTTGACGTTCATTTTTATTAAACACTGGTACATTACTATTTCTGCAGTTTTTGTACATCATAGAATATACATTTCATCCACAAGTTCACAAATTTAAAGAAATTTGTAACACATTCAATCACTTCCTGCTTCAGAACATATGTATTCCTCCTTGTTTTTGACTGGTCATTTCATGAGACTTCTTTCCAAACACATTATTTTCGATTTCCATAATCAATTTTGAAGCAAAATTCACACACTCTTTATGATAAACCACAACCGTAATATTACCATTAGATGTATTACTGGTTGGAATGAATGTATATATATCAATATATGATTCCTGTGTATTTTCAGATATCAATTCAATCCATTATTTAAAGTTGGAACAAGTTATATTATTTATTCGCAGTATGGTCTATTCATGCATTATCTCTATATTCATACATACATGGTACACCTATATGTACCTCCAATACTAATTTTTACCCCTTCAAAATATTGCTCCAAGAAATGGTGCAAGAAAGACTCATGTCACCTGATCTACATATACGTTTTATCACAGTAATATTCTGGCCACAAAATGCAAAGTCACACTTACGATTGTACCAAAGCCTAAATGGAATGTGAGTATGGGTTATGAAAATCACCCATGTCCACGTTGCCTAATGCTCTCAAATGTCAATCCTATTGGTGACTACATATTTGTTACTTCCTAAGATTATATATTCAATCTCAAGCCTGTTGAAAGTGTCTATTGCTATCACTCACTTTATACTTTGCCTGATTTCCTAATGTCGCTATTGATATCTGCTTTCCTACATATTTTCCCCATTTCATCACTGTGACTGACTCTTCACATGTGCTGACATTTACATTTTCTGTCTACCTGAAAACCTATTGCTAAAGAACTATTTGTCCAAATGCTATACTCACACTTTTTTCTAATCCTATCAACTATCTTCCTAATCCTACCGACTCTCCCTCTTTGAATGGTTGTTCTCCTCAACATTCAATCATCCAAGGTATCAGGTCCTATGCCATTGTGTATAGATTTATCTGAGACATCTGTGCAGAACATAATTAAATGCTAAGTATCCCAATCAAGGACCTAATGCTCTTCTCGGCTTCAAATGTTACCGAGATTTCTGTTTTCATTCATATATTTCACCTATATAATCTTATATATATCGCAGGTTCCCAATACCATTATTCATCCAGCAGAATGATCCTAACCCAAATCAAACATGTTATTAACCGTAACCATACACTGTTCCCTCAATCTAACTTTACAGAATAGCAGGGACAGAGTTGGTCTTACAATACAGGAATGTAGGAGATCTTCAACCTGCAGAGAACCTCAAAGGTCCATGCAGAAATGATCCCTAAAGAAGATGTAGGCAGCTATGAAGGACCTGAGAGTGCGAAAGTCATCTTTCATGACAAAAAAAAAAAACAGGTCAGGATGAAGGGATGTGTCTGAAGCAGTCTCTCTCTTCTTAATGTAGAGAAGATAGACCAAACCAGGCTTGTGTGGAGAGCTGTTCCCGGGTGCCTGTGGTTGATATTCCATTCTAACTTGTGAAACTGTCATAGGAAGTAGGGGCAGGATCCATCTCAGGGACCCTTGGAAGCAACTGTTAAGACAAAGTGGTTGCCAAGGCAGTGACCTCATTCAGTTCTAGATGAAGTGACCTATGTCACTTTCTTGTTGATAGAACACTCTGAACTTGGGATCCAGGAAGCCAGGCACCCTGAGGCAGTCCCAGTCCAAGTCCCAGTGGTCTCAAATGTTTGGATTTAAGAAGGACAGAGTCAGTCTTTCTTGGCAACTAAATTGAAGATGGACAAATGCCAGGAAAGCTCTGAAGAGGGGCTTTACCTGAGAAAACAGGCAGTGGCTCACCGCTGGCTCCTGATAACATCACAGTTTTGGCCAAGGAGACCAGATCTGACATAGCACAGCCCGTCTCGGGGGAACATAGTATGGCCCACCAGTCAGAGGACGCTCTGGATAGTCACAGACCTTTTTGGGGAAAGAAGGTGCCTTTGTGGGTGTGTGTGTGTGTGTGTTTTTGATTTTGTCTCATGTTTTGAGAATATGTAGGAAAGTCGGTTTGTTTGGTTTGGAGTGGACTGTTTCTAGTAAGTCCTTTGAGAAGGCGAGTGTTTCTATGTCTGCATATCCCACTGTGTCCGTGGTTGTAGACAATAGAAAAGAGAATGCATAAATAGATGTGTCCTGTCTAGTAGAAATCTTCGCAGAATTCTTCCTGTCCAATTTATGAATGGACTGCAGGTTACCATATGGATGGGCAACACCTACTACCTTCCTACATTCGTGATTTCTTCCTGAATTCTGGCCACTCTCCCATAGGCTCATGGTTTTGTGTTCAAGATATGTATCTCCTCCACAATCTGGGACATGGCCATGTACTGGATAGCTGAAGAGAATGGTGAATATCTCAGAAAACTCAGATATCAGTGTGACCAGGAAAGTCTCAGTGGAGAAAATCTGCTTTGGGATTTTGCTTACCTATTGTTCTGTTGCCCTGAATGTAAGGAAGGTCTTTGCCTAAGGCCCCACATTTCCAATGCCTGAAAAAAACAGTTTTCAAATGGAAATAAATGGGCATCACCTGTGGCTCCTGGCTTAATTGCTTTGCAAAGGGATATGTCTGAATCAGCCTCTCAGTGCAGTTTGAGATTATCGCTTAGATTCTCAGCACCTGATGGACCTAAAGAAAGATCCCATGTGTGCATCCAAATCCAAAATGGCCAAAAGAGAAGTCATTGTGATGAAGTCTCTTGCCTTCCTCTGTAAGGTTCCTGATCTCCATCAAGTGATAACAGGGATCTTTGGGTCAACTGAGTTCTTCAAGCCCTGCAGAGGCTAGCCCATAGGTGCTTGGGTTTTCTTATGACTGCAAATCACATAAAGAAACTATACCCGACAGTCAGTATGCCTCAAATTGGAAAAGCGGAACAGTATTAATGGCATGCCTCTTTGATCAGTCCTGGTTCACAGGAACGTTGTCCAGGAAACACTGACTTTAGACAAATGAAGGGCAAGGGAGCTTATTTTGACATTGTCTTGGGCTGTGTGCCTCATAAAAACTTCCAGCCAAGGTTATGATGAGTGACTATATGGAAGAAAATGAGGGCCATGTGGGAGTGTTTTGGTTTTAATTCTGGTCATTGGTGTGGCGGTTGGAAGAGATGACTGGGTCAACTGGTCTTGAACTCTGGTGTGTTTCCACGTAGAGACTGAGTTTTGAAACTGATCTCAGAGAAGTATTGCCATGAATTGTGTTGGGATTTTAGGAGGCCACGCATGAGAGTCGCCCTTGGAACCTGAGATCTAGGACCAGGGTGGCTTTCCACAAAGAACTGGGAATCTCAGCCTGGATATCACATGATTTTATTCTGAAAGACTTGGCAGCCATAGTTGAGAGTCAAAAGACATAGGACCTCACATTGTAGACCTCAATGGTCCTGGCTTCAAGTGACTTTGTCCACTCTTTGGAAAGCCTTGCCTGTGAGAGTTCTCTAGAATTTTTTTGAAATGAACTTTCTCAATATTTAATGGTTCCTGAATAATTGAAATCCACAGTGCATCCAACGTCGTCCTTGAAAAATGGCTAGATAAATAACACGAAATTTTTGAAATTTCCATGACCAGGTGGAACTGTAGAAACTTTTGATGTCCTGTTGCTTACCATGAGTGTACCAGACAGTGCCTTGATTGACAGGGTTTCATGAAATTTGTTTAGAACAGAGAAGCCAGTATTTTGGAGCCTGCTGAGTAGTGGGCCTAGAGCAGTGGTGGAGAGGTGTGTGATAAAACATCATGGTGGGGCCATTTGTATCTGCCATTGGCTTCCAAATGGCTTGTAACTGACAGAGTGCAGACATCAGACCCTTATATGTAAAAGCATCTTGTTATATGGCGTAGTTTCAGGGCAATGTTCAGAATCAGGTTGCTATGGACAAGCGGGCAATCTTTGAGAGATAGAAGCCTGGTTGGTGAATTTTCTTGCAGACCCTGACCCACCACACGTGACAGAACTACCTCAAGCACTGTTTCCCAGTTGAACTCCTTGTATTTCGTGAAGCATGAACCAAACTCCAAGTGCAGCAGCAAGAAACACCACGAAAAGTGGAGGATGACCAAATGGTTTCACAGTCCACACGGGGAGACAATAAGCCCCCAGTGCCCACAGTTTACCTACAAAGAGAGAATTCAGCACTGCTGCCTCGTGTTCATTGGAAAATGAGAAATGTTGTCCTCCAGGTCTCATAGATGCAGACACAGCTTTGAGGGTCTCACTACAAAGGAAGCTTAACTCCTGACAACAACCTATATTTCAGTGCCCAATTTCACTGGCAGTTTCTCAAGAAGTTTTAGGCAAGCAGAGCTTCATGTTTGTGGAGTGTGTACCCTGTCCTTACTTTTGGAAACTCCTATTCCACCTCCAAGTTTGTGCACTCCTGAGCATTTTCTATTCCAGAAATATAATCACAGATTTTGTAACTCTTCTACTCTAATTGTGTCTCCCTTGGGGCGAAATTAATGACAAGGCATTGTTCTGGATGAGAGTCAGAAGATTAATTTTTCTATTTTCCATTTGAAATTCTGAATCCCTGACACTAACCCATATTCTACTAGACTCTGACTACTAATCCAAATATGATGGAAGAAAATAACCCAAACAGTACATAAATACTTGCAGTTCAGATTTGGACTTGCCTTTTGCATGATAAAGGGTAGGTGTTATAAATCTATTCAATATTTAATTGAAATAGTTCTCCATGTGTTTTTAAAGTTAACAAATATGTGAATTACTGTCTCCCATTCTCTGGAGCTTATTCAGCACATGTATTTTTATATGCACAAATAGAATCCTACAAGGTATCACACGTACATCCTTGTGAGGTATATGACTTAGCAGATACAAAGTGTGAGAAGTGATCACTCCTCCTAAACGCTGTTGGAACTGAAAATTCAACCTATGGGTGAGCTTCCCAGTGGAACAACATTATACATAAACCCATGTTCACTAAAATGAATGTTTTTGCATCTTTATGATATATATTTCATGATGAATTTCGATTGGCATATATATTGCTACTTTTTAATGTCTGTGTTAGTGTGTGTGTGTGTGTGTGTGTGTGTGTGTGTGTGTATATGTATATATATATATATATATATATATATATATATATACATACATATATATATATATATATATATGGAGAGTATATATATATATATATATATATACTCTCCATATTTTTAAAAATATGAAATATGTGTGTCTTATATACACTCCCTAAATTCATTCATGTTCATGTATGTGGATTAATAATCAACTCTTCACAAGATTATTCTTAGAAATATTCATCCACCCGAAATACATATTTGTTTCCTAGTACTGAAAACTAACTTCAGTAAAAGGTGCATACAAATCCTAATATGTCTACTTTAACTGACCCAGTTTAACATCAATGCATGTAGGTTCCTATGGGACATGATGTGTATTTTGACATTAATTTTTATTCCACACTGGTACATTACTATTTCTTCAGTTTATGCAAATCTCAGTATATACATTTTATTCACTAGTTAGCAAATTTATAGGCATTTGTTTCACTTTCAATCACTTCCTGCTCCAGAACACATGTATTCCTCTATGTTTCTTGACTGGTCTATTCATGAGACTTTTTTCCAAATATATTATTTTCGATTTCCATAATCAATTTTGAACCAAAACTCACACACCCTTCATGATAAACCATAATCCTAAGATTATCGTTAGATATATAACTGGTTGGAATGAATGATTGCATATCAATATAAAATTTCTTATAAATTTTCAGATATTTATTCAATCCATTATTTAAAGTGGATCCAGTTATATTATTTATTCACAGTATGGTCTATTCATGCATTATGTCTATATTCATTGAAACAGGGTACACCTATTTGTACCCCCATACTAATTTGTAAGTCTTCAAAATATTGCTCGCAGAATTGGTGGAAGAAATACTCTTTTCACCTGATCTACATACACATTTTATTACAGAAATATTCTGGACACAAAAAGCAAAGGTCACACTTACAATTGTACCAAAGCGTAAATGGAAAGTGAGCATGGATTACTAAAAACATCCATGTCCAGGTTGCCTAATGCTCTCAAATATCAATTCTATTTTTGACTACATATTTGTTTCTTCTTAAGATTATATATTCAACTTCAAACCTGTTGACAATGTCTAACCCTATCACACAATTTGTACTTTGCTTGATTTCCTAATGTCTCTATTGATATCTGCTTTCCTATATTTTTTCCCAGTTCATCATTGTGACTGACTCTTCACATGTGCTTACATTTACATACACTCTCTACCCGAAATCTTATTGCGAAAGAACTTTTGGTCCAAATCCTATACTCACTCTTCTTTCTAAACCTACCAACTACCTTCCTAATCCTACCGACTATCAGTTTTTGACTGGATGGTCTCTTCAACATTCAATATCCAAGGTACAAGGTACGATGCCAGTGTATATTGATTTATCTGAGACATCTGTGCTGCACATTACTCAAAGCTAAGTATCCCACTCAAGTCCCCAATGCCCTTCTGGGCTTCAAATCTTACCTAGATTTCTGCTTTCATACTTATGTTTCACATATATACTCTTGTAAATATCGCATTTTGCCAATACCATTATTCATCCCGCAGAATGATTTGTAACCCAAATTGAACATGTTATTAACCCTAACCATACACTGTTCCCTCAGTATAACTTACTTAAGAGCAGGGACAGTGTGGGTCTTACAATATAGGAATGTAGATGATCTTCCACCTGCTGAGAACATCAAAGATCCATGGAGAAATGATCCTTGCAGAAGATATAGGCAGCTATGTAGGACCTGAGAGAGCAATAGTCATCTTCCATGGCAAACAACCTGGTCAGGATTAATTGATAGTCTGAATCAGCCTCTCTCTTCTTAATGAAGAGAAGATGGACTGAACCAGGCCTCTGTGGAGAGCTGTTCCCTGGTGCCTATGGTTGATATACCATTCTAACTTCTGAATGTGTCACAGGATGTTGGGGCAGCCTCCATCTCATGGGAACCCTGGATGCAACTGTTAGCACAAAGTGGTTACCAAGGTAGTGACCATATTCAGTTCCTGAAAGAAGTGACCTCACTTCACTTCCTTGGTGATGGAATTCTCTGAACCTGGGATCCAGGAAGGAAGGCACCCAGAGCCAGTCCCACTCCCAGTTCCAGTGGGCTAACTTGTTTGCTTTTCCCAAAGGCATAGTCAGTCTTTCTTGGTACCTACTGATGTGAGGATGGAAAAATGCCAGCAGAGCTCTGATGAGGGGCCTTTCCTGAGAAAGCAGGTAGTGGCTCACCTTTGGCTCCTGACAACTTCACAGAGTTGGACAAGGAGACCAGATCTGAAACAGGACAGGCCATTTTGTGGGAACATAATATGGCCCACCAGTCAGAAGACACTCTGGATAGTCACAGACCTATTTGGGGGAAGTAAGTGCCTTTGCCGTTGTAGGTGTGAGTTTGTGGTTTTTTCTCATGTTCTGAGAATAGGTAGGAAAAGTGGTTTGTTTGGTTTGGAGTGGACTGTTTCTAGTAAGTCGTTTGACATGGTGAGTGTTTCTAGGTCTGTGTATCCCACTGTATCCGTGGTTGTAGACATTAGAAAAGAGAATGCATCAATGGATGTGTTGTCTCTAGTTGAAAGCTTCCCCGCATTCATACTGCCCAATTAATGAATGGACTGCAGCTTGCCTTATGGATGGGCAACATCTACTATCTTCTAAAGTTCCTGTTTTCTTCGTGAATTCTGGCCACTCTCCAGAATAGGCTCATGGTTTTGTTTCCCAAATATGTAACACCACAAGATTCTGTGACATGGCCATGTGCTGGATTGCTGAAGGGAATGGGAGCATCTAAGAAAACTCAGATTTCAGTGTGACCAGTAAAGTCTCAGTGGAGAAACCCTTCTTTGGGCCATTTGCTTACTTCTATTTCTATTACCCTGAATGTCAGGAAGGTCTTTGCCTCAGGCCACCCCTTTGTGTAGCCTGAAGAAAACTGTTTTCATATGGAAATGTATGGACATCACCTGTGGCTCTTTGCTTAATTGATTTGGAATGAGATGTGTCTGAATCAGCCTCTTGTCCTTGTATGAGGTTGTGGCTTTGATTCTCAGCACCTGATGGATCTAAAGAAAGATCCCATGTGCTTCCAAAACTAAAATGGCCAAAAGAGCAGTCATTGTTGATGAATATTTTTGCCTTCTTGTTTTAGGTTACTGACCTCCATTAAGTGAGAATAGGGATCCTTTGGGTCAAATGAGTTCTTGAAATTCCTGCAGAGGCTAGCCCATATTTGCTTGGGTTTTCTCATGACTCCAAATCACATAAAGAATCTATACCCTACAGCCAGTAGGCCTCAAATTGGAGAAGTGGAACACTTTAACAGCAGGAATATTTGATCATTCCTGGTTCACAGGAAGAGTGTCCAGGCCATCATGATTTTAGGAAAATGAGGGGCAAGTGAGCTTATTTGGGCTCATAGAAACCTCCAGCTGGAGGTTATGATGAGTGTCTACATGGAAGAAGATGATGGCCCTGTGGGAGTGTTTTGATTTTAATTGTGGTCATTTTTTGGCGGATGGAAGGGATGACTGGGTCCACCTGGGCTTGAACTCTGGTGTGATTCCCCTTAGAGACTGAGTTCTGAAACTGACCTCAGAGAAGTATTGCCATGAATTGTGTTGGGATTTTAGGAGGCCACGCATGAGACTCACTCTTGGAAACTGAGATCTAGGCCCAGGGTGGTTTCCACAGAGGCCTGAGAATCTCAGCCAGGATATCACATGATTTTATTCTGAAAGACTTAGCACCCATATTTGAGAGTCAAAACACACATGCACCTCACATTGTAGATGTCAGTTGGCCTGGCTTTAGGAGACCTTTTGGCAACTGTTTGAGAAGCATTGACTGTGAGAGTTCTCCAGAGCGTTCATTGTAATGAACTTTCTCAACACTTAATGGTTCCTGAATGAATTGAAACCCACAGTGCCTCTAACTTCATCCTTGAAAAATTTCAAGATAAATACCATGAAATTTTTGAAATTCCCATGACCAGGTGGCACTGCAGAAACTTTTGATGTCCTGTTGCTGATCATGTGTATACCAGACAGTGCCTTGTTTTTGACTGGGTTTAATTAAAATGGTGTAGAACAAGAGAAGCCAGTAATTTGGAGCCTGCTGAGTAGGGGGGCTAGAGCAGTGGTGGGCAGGTGTGTGATAAAACATCATGTTGGGGCCATGTGAATCTGCCATTGGCTTCCAAATTTTTTGTGACTGATATAGTGCAGACATCAGACCCTTATATGTAAAGGCATCTTGTTAAATGGAGAGTTTTCAGGGCAATATTCAGAATCAGGTTGCTATGGTTATTGGGGCAAGCTATGTGGGATACAAGCCTGGTTGGTGCATTCTCCTGCAGACCCTGACCCACCACACGTGACAGAACTCCCTCCAGCACTGTATCTCAGATGAACTTTTTATGTTTTGTGAAGCAAATACCAAATTCCCAGTGCAGCAGCAAGAAATACCACGAAAAGTGGAGGATGACCAAATGTCTTCACAGTCCCCACTGGGAGACACTTAGCTTCCAATGGACACAGTTTAGCTACAAAGAGAGAATTGAGCACTGCTGCCTCATGTTCATTGAAATATAAGAAACCATGTCTTTCGGTTACATAGATGCAGACCCAGCTATGATGGTCTCACTACAAAGGAAGCTAAAGCTCATGACAACAACATATATTTCAAGTGCCCAACCTCAGAAGCCGTATCCCAAGAATTCTTAGGCCAGCAGAGCTCCTTTTTGTGGAGTGTTTACCCTGTCCTTTACTTTTGGAAACTCCTCTACCACCTCCAAGGTTGTGAACTCCCGAGCATATTCCATTCCATATATGTATTCATAGATTTTCACACTTTTCTACTCTAATTGTGTTTTACTTGGGGCGTAGGTAATGTCAAGGCATTGTTCTGGATGTGAGTGGGAAGATTTTTGTGTAGCACATATTTACATACACATTGGATTCATTTTTCAATTTTCCATTTGAAATACTGAATCCCTGACACTAACCCATACCCTACTAGTCTCTGACTAATAATCCTAATATGATGGTGAAAAATAAGCCAAAAAGAGAAGAAACACAAGCAGTTCAGAGGACGCATTGTGTATTGTTGGAATTGCCTTTTGCATTATATAATGTAGGAGTTATAAGTCTAGTCAATTTTTTTGTTGAAATAGTTCTAAATGTGTTTTTAAAATTATCAAATATGTGAATCCCTGTCTCCCTTTCTCTGTAGCCTATTCAGTACATGTATTTTTATATGCACATATAGAATTCTACCTGATATCACTCGTATACACTTGTGAGGTGGCTGAATTGGCAGATGCAAATTGAGAGAAGAGTTCACTCCTCCTAAACGCTGTTGGAACTGAAAATTCAACCTATGGGTGAGCTTCCTAGTTGAAAAACATTATACATGAATCCATGTTCAGTAAAATGAACATTTTTCGATCTGTGGATTATATACTTTTCATGATGAATTTCTATTGGCATATATGTTGCTACTTTTTTTTTTCTTTTATTGGTTGCTCAAAACATTAAAAGCTCTTGAATATCATATTTCATACATTAGATTCAAGTGGGTTATGAACTCCCATTTTTACTCCAAATACAGATTGCAGAATCACATTAGTTACACATCCATATTTTTACATAATGCCCTATTAGTTACTGTTGTATTCTGCTACCTTTCCTATACTCTACTATCCCCACTCCCCTCTCTTCCCATCTTCTCTCTCTACCATACCTACTGTAATTCATTTCTCTCCTTGTTTATTTTCCCACAACCTCTTATATGTAATTTTGTGTAACAATAAGTGTCTCTCTCCATTACCATGCAATTTCCCTCTTCTCTCCCTTTCCCTCCCACATCATGTTTCTGCTTAATGTTAATCTTTTCTTCATGCTCTTCCTCCCTGCTCTGTTCTTAGTTGCTCTCATTATATCAAAGAAGACATTTGGTAATTGTTTTTTAGGGTTGGCTAGATTCACTAAGCATAATCTGCTCAGTGCCATGCATTTCCCTGCAAATTCCATGATTTTGTCATTTTTTAGTGCTGCGTAATTCTCGATAGTATATAAAAGTCACATTTTTTTATCCATTCATCTATTGAAGGGCATCTGGGTTGGTTCCACAGTGTAGCAATTGTGAATTGTGCTGCTATGAAAATCCATGTGGCAGTATCCCTGTAGTACGCTCTTGTAAGGTCTTCAGGGAATAGTCCGAGAAGGGCAATAGCTTGGTCAAATGGTGCTTCCATTCCCAGCTTTCCCAGGAATCTCCATACTGCTTTCCAAATTGGCCACACCAGTTTCAGTCCCACCAGCAATGTACAAGAGTACCCTTTTCCCCACATCGTCGCCAGCACTTTTTGTTGTTTGACTTCATAATGGCTGCCAATCTCACTGGATTGAGATGGTATTTTAGGGTGGTTTTGATTTGCATTTCTCTTACTGCTAGAAATGGAGAGCATTTTTTTCATGTACTTGTTAATTGATTCTATGTCCTCCTCTGAGAAGTTTCTGTTCAGGTCCTTGGCCCATTGGGTTATTGGTTATCTTATTGTCTAATTTTCTAAGTTCTTTGTATACTTTGTATACTCTGGATATTAGGGCTCCATGTGAAGAGTGAGGACTAAAAATTTGTTCCCATGATGTAAGCTCCATATTTACCTCTCTTATTGTTTCTCTTTCTGAGAAAAAATAATTCAGTTTAAGTAAGTCCCATTTGTTGATTCTTATTATTAACTCTTGTTCTATGGGTGTCCTATTAAGGAATTTGGAGCCTGACCACACAATATGTAGATCGGAGCCAACTTTTTATTCTATCAGACGCAGAGACTCTGATTTGAATCTAGCTCCTTGATCCACATTGAGTTAACTTTGGTGCATGGCGAGAGGAGGGGATTCAGTTTCATTTTGTTGCATATGGATTTCCAGTTTACCCAACACCATTTGATGAAGATGCTATCCTTCCTCCATTGCAGGCCATTAGCTCCTTTATCAAATATAAGATAGTTGTAGCTTTTTGGATTAGTTTCTGTGTCCTCCATTCTGTACCATTGGTCCACCCGCCTGTTTTGGTACCAGTACCATGCTGTTTTTATTATGATTGCTCTGTAATATAGTTTGAAATCTGGTATCGCTATACTGCCTGATTCACACTTCCTGCTTAGAATTGCTTTTGCTATTCTGGGTCTTTTATTTTTCCATTTGAATTTTATGATTGCTTTATCTATTTCTACAAAAAGTTTCTATGGGATTTTGATTGGCATTGCATTAAACCTATAGAGAACTTTTGGTAATATCACCATTTTGATGATGTTAGTTCTGCCTATCCATGAACACGGTATATTTTTCCATCTTCTAAGATCTTATTCTATTTCTCTTTTTAGGGTTCTGTAGTTTGCATTATATAAATCTTTCACCTCTTTTGTTAGGTTTATTCCCAAGTATTTAATTATTTGAGGAAATTGGGAATGCAGTGTTTGACTCATTTTTGTTTCAGAAGTTTTGTCGCTGATATACAGAAATGCCTTTGATTTATTCATGTTGATTTTGTATCCTGCCACATTGCTGCATTCATTTATGAGTTCTAGTAGTTTTTTCTGTAGACCCATTTGGGTCTTCTATGTATAGAATCATGTCATCTACAAATAGTGATAATTTAAGTTCTCCTTTTCCTATTTTTATGCCTTTAATGTCTTTCATCTCTCTAATTGCTCTGGCCAGTTTTTCGAGAACTATATTGAATAGAAGTGGTGATAGAGGACATCCCTGTCTTGTTCCAGATTTTAGAGGGAATGCCTTCAATTTTTCTCCATTCAGAATGATGCTAGCCTGAGGATTAACATAGATAGCTTTTACAATGTCGAGGTAAGTTCCTGTTATCCCTAGTTTTTAAAATGTTTTGAACATAAAGAAATGCTCTACTTTGTTGAATGGTTTTTCTGCGTCTATCGAGATGATCATATGGTTCTTATCTTTAAGTCTATTGATGTTGTGAATAACATTTATTGATTTCCATATATTGAACCCTCCTTGCATCCCAGGGGTGAATCCAAGTTGATCATGGTGCACGATTTTTTTGATGTGCCTTTCTATCCAATTCGCCAGAATTTTAATGAGGATTTTTGCATCTAGGTTCATCAGAGATATTGGTCTGTAGTTTTCTTTCTTTGAGGTGTCTTTGTCTGGTTTCAGAATCAGGGTGATGTTGGCCTCATAGAATGAATTCGGCAGAGCTCCCAGTTTTTCTATTTCCTGAATAACTTGAGAAGTATTGGTATTAATTCTTCTTTAAAGGTTTTGTAAAACTCTGCTGTATACCCATCCGGTCCTGGGCTTTCCTTGGTTGGTAGTCTTTTGATTGCTTCTTCTACTTCATCCATTGATATTGGTCTGTTTAAATTGTGTGTTTCCTCCTGACTCAGTCTGGGCAAATCATATGACTTAAGAAATTTATCGATGTCTTCACTATTTTCTATTTTATTGGAATACAGGTTTTCAAAATAATTTCTAATTTTCTTCTGTATTTATGTAGCATCTGTTGTAATATTGCCTTTTTCATCCCGTATGTTAGTAATTTGATTTCTCTCTCTTCTTCTCTTCGTTAGCATGGCTAAGGGTCTGTCTATCTTATTTATCTTTTTGAAGAACCCCTTTTAGTTTTGTTAATTTTTTCAATAGTTTCTTTTGTTTCAATTTCGCTATGATTTTAATTTCTTGCCTTCTGCTACATTTGCTGTTGTTTTGCTCTTCCTTTTCTAAGGCTTTGAGATGAAGTGTGAGCTCATTTATTTGTTTTTCTTTTCTATTTTGAGGAATGACCTCTAGGCGATGAATTTACCCCTTAAAACTTCTTTTCATTGTACCCCATAGAATCTGATATGTTGTGTCTGTATTTTCATTTATCTCTAAGAATTTTTTGATTTCCTCCTTTATGTCTTCTGTAACCCATTGATCATTCAGTAACATATTCTTCATTTTGGATGTGATGTATGATTTTTTCTTCCTTCTTTTATCATTGGTTTCCAGTTTCATTCCATTATGATCACAAAAAATTCATGGTATTATCTCCACCCCTTTATATTTACTGAGGGTTGGCCTATGGCATAACATATCGTCTATTTTTGAGAAGGATCCATGTGCTGCTGAGAAAAAAGTATATCCACTTGATGATGGTTGATATATTCTATATATGTCAGTTAAGTCTAGGGTATTGATTGCGAGATTGAGTTCTATAGTTTCTTTTTTCAACTTTTGTTTGGAGGATCTGTCCAATGGTGAGAGAGGTGAGTTGAAGTCACCCATAATTATTGTATTGTGGTCTATTTGATTCTTTAACTTGAGGAGAATTTGTTTTATGAACATCGCAGCACCATTATTTGCTGCGTGAATATTGATAATTGTTATGTCTTGTCGGTGAATGGTTCATTTTAGCAGTATATAATGTCCTTCTTTATCCCTTTTGATTAAATTAGTCTTGAGGTCGATTTTATTCGATAGGAGGATGGCCACCCCTGCTTGCTTACGAGGACCGTGTGCATGGTATAAATTTTCCCAATCTTTCACCTTCAGCCTGTGTATGTCTTTTCCATTCAGATGTGTCCCCTGGAGGCAATATATTGTTGGATTTTTTTTTTTATTTCAAGTTACAAGCCTATGTCACTTTATTCGAGAGTTTAAGCCATTTACTTTTAGAGTTACTAATGATATATGGTTTGTACTGCCACCCATGTTTGCTTATATCTTTTTTTTAAATTAGTTTGTTTCTCCATGATTAGCTTTTCCCCCGCCCTCTGTCATTACTGAGGCACTTCTCACTCATGGTTTTCGTTGTTGATTTTCATTTCTTCCTCGTGTAGTGTTTTGCTCAAGATGCTTTGCAATGCTGGTTATCTGGCTGCAAATTCTTTTAGGTTTTGTTTATCATGAAATATTTTTATCTCGTTGTCTTACCTTAAGCTTAATTTTGCTGGATACATAATTCTTGGTTGGCATCCATTGTCTTTCAGTGTTTGAAGTACGTTATTCCAGGATCTTCTCACTTCCAGCATCTATGATGAAAAATCCATTGTTAACCTTTTTGGTTTACCCCTGATTGTAATGATTCTAATCTGCCTCCTTTCTCTGGTAGCTTTTAATATTTTCTCTTTGTTCTGTATATTGGATATCTTCATAACAATGTTTCTTGGCATTGGTCTACTGTGATTTTGTGTGCTCGATGTCCTGTAAGCATCTACAATTTGTTTATCCCTTTCCATTTTTATTTCTGGAAAGTTTTCTGTAATTATTTCATTCAGCAGATTTCTCATTCTCTTGGTTTGAATCTCTGTACCTTCCTCTATCCATATGACTCATTAGTTTTTTTTTATGTTATTCCATATCTCTTGAATGTTTTCTCATAATTTTTTACAGCATTTCTTTGTTGGCTAGACTTTTTTCAAGATGATATATTTTGTCTTCATTCTGTCTTCTACTTGCTCTACACTGTTAGTGATACTCTCAATTGAATTTTTAATTTGGTTTATCATTTCCTTGATTTCTAGAATTATTGTTTGATTTTTCTAATAATCTCTATCTCCTGATAAAGATGCTTAATTTCTTATTTTATCTGTTTATGTAATTTATTTTCAATGCGTTCTATCACTGTTTGTTTTTGCTGTCTCGTATCCTCTTTAAGGTTCCATTCCATCTGTCTAAGGTATTCCTTGAGTTCTTTATATGACCATTTTTCTGATGACTCTAGGTGCTCTTGAATATTTAGGCTGTCCTTCATTGTTCGTACTCCTTTTCTTCCTTGCTTTTTTATGCTTCTCATGTTACTTCTCGTTCTGTTTGACTACTGAGTTACTGCTTACTCTTATAAATTTATTTGATGCTTGAGAGGAAAGATATTAGAAGGGAAGGGAGAAGTCACTAAAGAGAATGAGAGTAGGCAGGTAGAATTCAAGTAAGGGGGAATAAAAAAATTGAAATGAAATGAAAAGACAAAAAAAATAGAAAATAAAGAAAGAAAATTTTAAGTAATAATGATGATTAAAAAATTGAAAATTAAAATTTAAAATAATAATATTAATAATAATAATAATAAAATAAAAGAAATTAAAAAAATAAAAACATTTAAAAAAGTTAATGAACAACAACAACAAAAATGAAAATGAAAGAAAAAGAAAAAAATACAAATAAAAAAATAGTAATAATACATGCAGTCCTAGAGTTCAATTAACTTCTCTTCCAGTAGGTGGAGCTGTGCGCACTGGGCCAAGCTTCTCCTCTCAATAAGTGGGAACCAATCACTGTGCAGCAGCTCTTCCTCCCAGACTGGGCGGGTCTCCAACCCTGAGTGCCTAGGGCCTTCTCTTGTGCTTCCTCAAGCCAGGCCCCACTCACCTGTGACGCTCACCACAATACTGGTTACAAGCCAGGCCTCTGCTCCTGGTAGCCCTGTTTCCATGAACGGCTGGGCACACTCTCCTTAATTGCCTCCCTCAGACCCTAAGTTTGTAGAGCTTGGGGCTGAGAAACCCCAGCGAATTTGCTTGCCCTTCGGGAGCCATGGCCCCGGTAGGTGGTGTAAGAGACCTCAATTGTCAGCACTGGTGGGAGCGGTAGCCGGCAATTACACGCCTCGAGTCCCGAGCCAATCCTGATTCCCTAGGTCTGGGTATTGCGCTCCTTGGAGAGCTGGGAGGGGCCATTACGGCAGAGGTGGGAAGGGCCCTTGAGGTTTCCCTGCGGTGTTGAGAGAGATGGCAATGGGATAACATACTTGTCGCACTGGTTTCAATGAAGTTATCTCCTCCGACTGTGACGTCAGTTCGCTGCCATGGTGGTATACCATTAAAATGGTGACCGTTCGTTCCCTTTGCTGGGTGACCAATGCAACAGCTGGGTCCTGACTATCTCTCCCAAGCCCCATTTCAATCCTGTGGCCACTGCCTATGAAGGCTCAGTTGGCTTTTAACTCTGTCAATTCCGAAAGCCCGACCAATTATTTCAGCGGGAATGTTAGTGCTGAGTCACAAAAACCAGATGAATCTAAGCTTGAATGCAGCCAATCCGGGCTTTGTGTGTGTTCTGAGGGGCCCAGACTGTTCGCCCCAGATTCACAACAGGTCAATATTGCCTAGTGATTCTGAGCAAACAGCATTTAGACAGTTTACGACTCCCTATGCCCGTGCAGCTGAAGAGATCAGAGACTTGAATTCTCCATGCCTGCCTTCATAATGGATCTCCTGTATTGCTACTTTTTAATATCTGTGCATTTGCGTGTGTGTGTGTGTATATATATATATATATATATATATATATATATACTCTTTAGATTTTTCAAAATATGAAATATATGTGTCTTATTATGCACGCCCCTAAATACATTCATATTCATATCTGTGGATTTATAATCAACTTTCAACAAGATTATTTTCAGAAATAATCATCCACCTGAAATACATATTGTTTCCTAGTACTGAAAACTAAATTCAGTGAATGGTGCATACAAACCCTAATATTTCTACAGTTACTTAGCCAGTTTAAAATGAATGCAAGTAGATTCCTAGGGGACATGATGTGTATTTTGACTTTCATTTTTATTCAACACTTGTACGTTACTATGTCTTCAGTTCATGCACATGATGGGATATATATTTCAGTCACAAATTAGAAAATTTATAGGCATTTGTTTCACGATCAATCACTTCCTGATTCAGAACACATGTATTCCTCCATGTTTCTTGACTGGTCTTTTCATGAGACTTCTTTCCAAACATATTATTTTTGTTTAACATCATCACGTGTAAAGCAAAACTCAAACACCATTCATCATAAACCATAATCCTAATATTACCATTAGAAATATAACTGGTTGGAATGAATGATTGTATATCAATATAAGATTTCTTATATATTTTCACATATCAATTCAATCCATTATTTAAAGTGGAATCAGTTACGTTATTTATTCATAGTATGGTCTATTCATGCATTATCTCTATATTAATAGACACAGGGTACACCTCTTTGTACCCCTAATACTAATGTATACATCTTCAAAATATTGCTCCCAGAAATGGTGAAAGAAATACTCATGCCACCTGATCTACATATACATTTTATCACAGTAATATTCTGAACAAAAAAAAAAAAACATAAAAATGTCACACTTATGATTGTACCAAAGCCTAAAAGGAAAGTGAACGTGGATAACTAATAACATCCATGTCCAGGTTGCCTAATGCTCTCAAATGTCATTCCCATTTGTGACGAGATATTTGTTTTTTCCTATGATTATGTATTCAAACTCAACCCTGTTGATAATGTCTAATCCTATCACTCACTTTATACTTTGCCTGATTTCGTAATGTCTCTATTGACACCTGCTTTCCTACATATTTTCCCCAGTTCATCATTGTGACTGACTCTTCACATGTGCTGACATTTCCATTCACTCTCTAAACGAAACCCTATTGCTAAAGAAGCTTTTTATTCCAAATCATATACTCACTCTTCTTCCTAAACCTACTGACTATCTTCCTAATCCTACTGACTATCCCTTTTTGACTGGATGTTCTCTTCTACATTCAATCATCCAAGGTACAAGGTCCTATGCCACTGTATTTCGATTTAACTGAGACAACTGTACAGAACATAATTCAACACTAAGTATCCAAATAAAGGGCCCAATGCCCTTCTGGGCTTCAAATCTTTCTTAGATTCCCGTTTTCATACATATATTTCACGTATATATTCTTATAAATATCGCAGGTTCCCAATCTCATTATTCTTCCTGCAGAATGATTCCTAACCCAAATCGAACATATTATTAACCGTAACCATACACTCACTTTGCAGGAGAGCAATAACAGTGTGTGTATTAAACTACAGGAATCTAGGGGATCTTCACCTGCTGAGAAACTCAAATGTTCATGCAGATATGATCCCTGGTGAAGATGAAGGCAGCTATGAAGTACCTCAGAAAGCAAAAGTCATCTTCCATGGCAATCATCCTGGTCAGGATGGAGGGTTGTGTCTGAATCAGTCTCTCTCTTCTTAATTTATAGAACATGGACCAAACCAGTCCTGTGTGGAAGCTGTTCCCGGGTGCTTATGGTTGATATAACATTCTAACTAGAGAAAGTGTCCCATGAAAATCAGGACAGCCTCCACCTCATGATACTTTTGGAAGCAACTGTTAGGACAAAGTGGTTGCCAAGGCAGTGACATCATTCATATCCTGAAGGAAGTGATCTCACCTCACTTCCTTGGTGATGGAACTCTCTGAACTTGAAATCCAGGAAGCCAGGCACCAAGAGACAGTCCCTGTCCTAGTCCCAGTGGTCTGACATGTTTGGATTTACCAAGGACAGAGTCAGTCTTTCTTGGTACCTACAGATGTGAGGATGGCCAAATGCCAGGAAACCTCTGAAGAGGGGCTTTTCCTGAGAAAGCAGGTAGTGTCTCACCGCTGGCTCTTGAGAACTTCACAGAGTTGGCCAAGCAGACATGATCTGAGACAGGAGAGGTCATTTTGGAAGAACATAGAATGGCCCACCAGTCAGACGACACTCCAGGGAGTCACAGACCTACTAGGGGGAAGGAGGTGCCTTTTTGGGTGTGGGTGTGAGTTTGTGGTTTTGTCTCATGTTCTGAGAATAGGTAGGAAAGGCGGTTTGTTTGGTATGGAGTGGAATATTTCTATTAAGTCCTTTGACAAGGCGAGTGTTTCTATGTGTGTGTATCCCACTGAGTCCATTGTTGTAGACATTAGAAAAGACAATGCATCAATGGATGTGTCCTGTCTAGTAGAAAGCTTCCCAGCATTCATCCTGCCCAATTCATGAGTGGACTCTGGCTTGCCTTATGGATGGGCAACACCTACAAGCTTCCTAATTTCCTGTTTTCTTTCTCAATTCTGGCCACTCTCCAGAATAGTATCGTGGTTTTGTGTCCAAGATTTGTACCTCCAAGATCTGTGACATGGCTATGTACTGGGTAGCTGAAAGAAATGGCTAGCATCTCAGAAATCTCAAATATCTGTTGACCAGGAAAGTCTCAGTGGAGAAACCCCTCTTTGTTCCTTTTGCTTACCTATTGTTCTGTTGAATGTCAGGAAGTTTTTTGCCTCAGGCCACCACTTTGTGAACCCTGAAGAAAACAGTTTTCCAATGGAAATGAATGGGAATCACCTGTGACTCTTTGCTTAATTGCTTAGGATTGGGATATGTCTGAATCAGCCTGTTGGCCCTGTGTGAGGCTGTGGCTTAGATTCTCAGCACCTGATGGATCTAAAGATAGATCCCATGCATGCATCCAAAACCAAAATGGCAAAAAGATCAGATATTGTTGATGAACTCTCTTGCCTTCCTCTGGTAGGTTCCTGATATCCATCAAGTGAGAATAGGGATCCTTTGGGTCAAATGAGTTCTTCAAAGCCCTGCAGAGGCTAGGCCATAGGTGTTTGATTTTCATGACTCCAATTCACTTAAAGAATCTAAACCCCAAAGCTAGAAGGCCTCAAGTTGGAGAAGCCAAGCAATATTAAAGGCAGGCCTATTTGATCACTACTGGTTCACAGGAAGAGAGTCCAGGCCACCCTGACTTTAGGCAAATGAGGGGCACGGAGCTTATTTTGGACACTGTCATGGGCTGCGTCCCTTATGGAAACCTCCAGCCAGAGAATATGATGAGTGTCTATATGGAAGAAGATGAGGGCCATGTGAGAGTGTTTGGTTTAAATTGTGGATATTTGTCTGGCGGTTGGAAGAGATCTCTGGGTCCACCTAGGCTTGCACTTTGGTGTGATTCCCCTTAGAGACTGAGTTCTTTTACTGATCTCAGAGAATTATTGCCAGGAATTGTGTTGGAATTTTAGATGGCCATGCATGAGAGTTGCCATTGGAAAGTGACATCTAGGCCCAAGTTGACTTTCCACAGAGCACAGGGAATCTCAGCCAGGATATCACATGATATTATTCTTAAAGACTTGGCAGCCATATTTGAGAGTCGAAACACACATGGACCATACATTGTAGACCTCAAGGGGCCTGGCTTAATCTGACTTTTCGCCACTTTTGGAAGCCTTGCCTGTAAGAATTCTCCAGAGTTTTCATTGAAATGAGCTTCCTCACCATTTAATGGTTTCTGAGTGAATTAAAATTCACAGTGCCTCCAACTTCATCCTTGAAAATTGGCTATATCAATACCATGAAATTTTTGAAATTCCCATGACCGGGTAGCACTGGAGAATATTTGGATGTCCTGTTGCTGATCATGAGTATACAAGACAGTGCCTTGATTGACTGGGTTTTATGAAAATGGTGTTGAACAGAGATGCCAGTAAGTTGGATCCTGCTGAGTAGTTGTACTAGAGTAGTGGTTGGCAGGTGTGTAATAAAACATCTGTGGTGGGGGCATTTGGATCTGCCATTGGCTTCCAAATGGATTGTGACTGACATTTTGCAGCCAGTAGACCCTTATATGTAAAAGCATATTGTTATATGGAGAGGTTTTAGGGCAATGTTCAGAATCAGGTTGCTATGGTCAATGGGGCAAGCTATGTGGGATAGAAGCCTGGTTGGTGCATTCTCCTGACGAACCTGACCCACCACACTTCACAGAACTTACTTCAGCACTGTGTCCCATTTGAAATCCTTGTATTTCATGAAGCAAACACCAATCTCCCAGTGCAGCAGCAAGAAATACCAGGAATAGTGGAGGATGACCAAATGGAATTACAGTCCACAAGGGGAGACACTTAGACCCCAGTGGCCACAGGTTACCTACAAATAGAAAATTCAGCACTGCTGCCTCATGTTCATTGGAAAATAAGAATCCATGTCATCCAGATCACATAGATGAAGACTCAGCTATGATGGTCTCACAACAAATGAAGCTAATGCTCCTGACAACAGCATATATTTCATTGCCCAACCTCAGAGGCAGTTTCTCCAGATGTTAGGCCTGCAGAACTTCATGTTTGTGGAGTTTTTACCCTGTCCCTTACTTTTGGAAACTCCTCTACCACCTGCAAATTTGTGAACTCCTGAGCATTTTTCATTACACATATGTATTCACAGATTTTCTAGCTCTTCTCCTCTAATTGTGTCTTATGTGGGGCGAAGGTAATGTCAAGGCATTGTGCTGAATGAGGGTGGGAAGATTTTTGTGTAGCACATATTTGCATACACATTTGATACATTTTCCAATTTTCCATTCGAAATACTGAATCCCTGACACTAACACATACCCTACTAGACTTTGACTTTTAATCCTAATATGGTGGAGAAAAATAACCCAAACAGAATAGAAATACAAGAGGTTCACAGGAGGCATGGTGTATAGTTGGACTTGCCTTTCGTATGATAAATGGTAGGTGTTATAAATCTAGCGAATTTTAATTGAAATAGTTCTCCATGTGTTTTAAAAGTTAACAAACATGTGAATAACTGTCTCCCTTTCTCTGTAGCCTATTCATCACATGTATTTTTATATGCACATATAGAATTCTACCTGGTATCACTCGTACATTTTGTGAGGTGGCTGGCTTGGCAGATGCAAATTGTGAGAAGAGATCACTCCTACTAAATGCTGTTGGAACTGAAAATTCAACATATGAGTGAGCTTCTTATTTGAACAACATAAATCCATGTTCATTAAAATGAATATTTTTGGATCTGTGGATGATATATTACTTCATGGTGAATTTCGATTGGCATACATAATGCTACTTTTTAATGTGTGTGTGTGTATGTGTGTGTGTGTATATATATATATATATATATATATATATATATATATATATTCACTCTCCAGATTTTTCAAAATATGAAGTATATTTTTCTTATTATACACTCCCTAAATTCACTCATATTCATGTATTTGGATTAATAATCAAGTTTTCACAAGAATATTCTCAGAATTATTCATCCACCAGAAATACATATTTGTTTCTTAGTACTGAAAACTAACTTTGGGGGATCATATGATGGTGGTGAAGGGAGTGCATCACCCCCATGTACCGCGTCACTGTGCGGGAGAATGAGGAGTTATAATGGCTAAAACCTGTCTTGTTAGAAATTTCCAGCAAAATTGGGGTGCTCCAAAACCTAGTCGACATATTTCCATCTCACGAGGATCAGCTACGCAGGCTCAAACACGAGTGATTTGTCCGCATAGAGGGTCATGCTGCTTATTCAGGAAATCGGTCTGCGGCTAGAGTCTGCGGCGTGCACTGGGAAACGAAGAGATAGCAATGCAAATATACAGCGGTGTGGATTCTGTGGGCTCCTGACAGGTATGCAATCACTGTGCTAAGTGCTGAATTCTGGGTTTGAGACGGGAAAGGATGCGGTCCAATTCGGTTCTCCACACCGGTCAGACCACAGAGGAAGCCAGCGGCCACCATCTTGGAGAGCTGATGTCACCATCCCTGTTTTCGACTGATCGAAGCTCATTCACCTATAGAACAGGTAATTTCAGGATGCCATTCACCTTTGTGTCACAGACAAATTACTCAGGCTCAGTGCCAAAGAACCTGCAGAAACTCCGTCTTGGAGCCTGCTCCTATTAGAACATACACCAAGCCCAGAGCGGCCGAATTCCGCCTCTCGGAACTGATCTGGCCCAGGGCTAAAGAACCCGCGGAAACTGCTTCTCGTTCCGGGTCTTGCTGAATACTGTGGAGGTAAATATCAACCGAGCCTTCATAGGCAGTGGCAACAGGATTGAGACGCGGCTTGTGAGGGCCGGTCAGGACTCACCCATTGCTTTGGTCACCCAGAAAAGGGAACAAAATGCTGCCTTTCACATGGGATACCAACATGACAAATTTCTGATGTCATCAGAAAGCAGCAGAGGAGATAACTTCATTGATACCAGCAGTGACAGAAACAGTTGGTCTCCTGGTGAAGAAAGTGAGTCACAAACACTCGGGTCTCTCTCACTTTGTCATCAAGCCAGAGGGGCAGAGCAGAGCAGCTGCCCGCACCTGGAACAGACCCAGTGACACACCTGCATGGTAGTCACGTCAACCCAATTGGAGTAGAGGCAGAACAGAGCTGCTACCCGGGCCCAGAACAGGCCCAGCGACCCACAGGTGTGGTAGTCACGTCACCCCAATTGGAGTTGTTGCAGAGCAGAGCCTTCTCCCGTGCCTAGTACAATCCCAGTGGGTCACCGGCATGGTAATCACATTACCCCAATAGGAGTAGGGGCAGAGCAGAGCCTTTGCCCATGCCCAGAACAGGCCCAGCAACCTGCAGGCATGGTAGTCACGACACACCAATTGGAGTAGGGGCAGAGCAGAGCCACCACCCGCGCCTGCAAGGTAGCAGACCTGCACCTGACCAGAAGAAGAGGCCCAGCGGCCTGCTGGCGTGGCAGACACTTTACCCCATTTGGAGTAGGGGCAGAACAGATCTGTAGCCCGTGCTCACAAGGTATCCTGACCTGCGACCAACCGGCAGACCAGGCCCAGCGGCCCACTGGCGTGGTAGTCACGTCACCCCAATTGGGGTAGGGGTAGAGCAGAGCCGCCGCCCACGCAAGCAAGGTAGGCAGACCTGCGACCGATCGGCAGAACACCGCAGGGGTCCACGGGCGTGGTAGACACGTCACACCAATTGGAGGAGGGGCAGAGGAGAGCAGCCTCCTGCGCCTGCATGGTAAGCAGACCTGCGACCGATCAGAATAACAGGCCTAGCGGCCCATCAGCGTGGTAGATATATCACCCCAATTGGTGGAACAGCACAGCCACCCCTGCCCCTGCAATGAAGACTTTTCAAATATACAAGAGCAATATAAATATATAGGGGGAAAATTTCAAAATCACAACAGTTTCACCAAGCAGAAAGAAACGCGAGCAGTATGAAAAGAAAAGGAAAAAAGAACCACAAGCAATGCAGGTCAACACAACTTTAGAAGAGGTAATAGCTGCAGCAGATGGAATGTCAGATAAAGAACTCAGGATATACATTCTTCAGATGATCTGAAGTCTCAAGGAAGACATTAGACAGCAAAATCAGACAATGAAAGATCACTTCAAGAATGAATTACATAAACAAAACCAAGAAGCAAAAGATCAACTATACAGGGAGATAGAGGTTGTGAAAAATAACAAACAGAAATCCTAGAAATGCAGGAAGCAATAAACCATCTTAAAAACTCAATTGAGAATACTACCATCAGAGTAGAACACTTAGAAGATAGAACATCAGACAATGAAGACAAAGTATTTCAACTTGAAAAGAACATAGACAGCTCAGCCAAACTGTTAAGAAACCATGAACAGAACATCCAAGAAATATGGGATAAAATAAAGAGACCAAACTTAAGAGTCATTGGGATACAGGAAGGTATAGAGGTCCAAACCAAAGGAATGAGCAATCTATTCAATGAAATAATATGAGAAAACTTCCCAGACTTGAAGAATGAGACAGACTCCCACATTCTAAAAGCCTACAGGACGACGAATGTGAAAAATCATAAGAGATCCACACCTAGACACATTATAATGAAGATGCCCAACATACAGAATAAGGAGAGAATTTTAAAATCTACAAGAGAAAGGAAGCAGATTACATTTAGGGGTAAACCAATCAGGATAACAGCTGATCTTTCAACAAAGACTCTGAAAGCTAGAAGATCCTGGAATGACATTTTTCAATCACAGAAAGAAAATGGGTTCCAACCATGTACTGTGTATCCAGCAAAATTAAGCTTCAGGATGGAAGATGAAATTAAAACTTTCCACGATAAACAAAAGTTAAAAGAATTTGTAGCTAGAAAACCATCTCTTCAAAACATCCTTGGCAAAATATTACAGGAAGAGTAATTGGAAAATAATGAAAACCAACAGTGGGAGGTAGGACATTAAAGGGGGGAAATAATCAAAGAGGAAAACAATCCATGTTTAATAACATAAATAAACAAATATGGCTGGAAGAACAACCCTTATCTCAATAATAACTGTAAATGTTAATGGCTTAAACTCACCAATTAACAGACACAGGCCAGTAGAATGGATCACAAAACAAGACCCAATAATATGCTGCCTACCGGAGACGCATTTGATAAGAAAAAGACATACATACACTGAAGGTGAAAGTTTGGAAAAAATCATATCACTCATATGGACTTCGGAAAAAAGCAGGAGTGTCCATACTCATATCAAATAAAATAGATTTCAAGCGAAAGTTAATCAAAAGGGATAAAGAGGGACACTACATACTGTTCAAGAGAACCATACACCAGCAAGACATAACAATCATAAATATGTATGCCCCAAACAATGGTGCAGCTATGTTCATCAAACAAACTTTTCTCAAGTTCAAGAGTCTAATAGACCACCATACAATAATCATGGGAGACTTCAACACAGCTCTCTCACCACTGGACAGGACTTCCAAACAAAAGTTGAAATAGGAAACTATAGAACTCAATAACACAATTAATAACCTAGACTTAATTGACAAATATAGAATATACGACCCAACATCAAGCAGTTACATTTTTCCTCAGCAGCACATGGATCCTTCTCAAAAATAGATCATATATTATGTCACAGGGCAACTCTTAGACAAATTAAAGGAGTAGAGATAATACCATGCATCTTATCTTATCATAATGGAATGAAACTAAAAATCAATGATAAAAGAAGGAAGGAAAAACCATGCATCATTTGGAGAATGAACAATAGGTTACTGAATGATCAATGGGTTATAGAAGACATCAAGGAGGAAAATAAAAAATTCTTAGAGAAAAATGAAAACACAGACACAATATATCGGAATCTATGGGACACATTGAAAGCAGTTCGAAGAGGAAAATTCATTGCTTGGAGTTCATTCCTTAGAAAAAGAAAAAAACAACAAATAAATGATCTCATACTTCATCTCAAAATCTTAGAAAAACAAGAGCAAACAACAGCAAAAGAAGTAGAAGGAAAGAAATAATTAAAATCAGAGCAGAAATCAATGAAATCGAAACAAAAGAAACAATTGAAAAAATTGACAAAACTAAAAGTTGGTTCGTTGAAAAAATAAATAAAATGGACAGACCCCTAGCCATGCTAATGAAGAGGAGAGAGAACTGAAATTACTATCATATGGGATGAAAAAGGCAATATCACAACAGATATTTCAGAAATACAGAAGATAATCAGAAATTACTTTGAATCCTTATACTCCAAAATAATAGAAGATAGTGAAGGCATCGAAATATTTCTTAAGTCATATGATCTGACCAGAGTGAGTTAGGAGGATATAGACAACCTAAACATACCAATATCAATTGAGGAAATAAAAGAAACCATCCAAAGACTACCAACTAAGAAAATCCCAGGACCGTATGGGTATACATCAGACTTTTACAAAACCTTTAAATATGAACTAATACCAATACTTTTCAAGCTATTTCAGAAAATTGAAAAAGAGGGAGATCTTCCAAATTCATTCTACGAGGCCAATATCACTCTGATTCCTTCACTAGATAGACACTTCAAAGAAAGAAGACTAAAGACCGATATCTCTAATGAACCTAAATGCAAAAATCTTAAATTAAATTCTGGAGAATCAGATACAAAAACATATCAAAAAAATGTGGACCATGATCAAGTAGGATTCATCCCTGGGATGCAAGGAGGGTTCAATATACGAAAATCAATAAGTGTTATTCACCACATCAATAGACTTAAAAATAAAAACCATATTATCATCTAGATAGATGCAGAAAAAGCATTCGACAAAGTACAGCATCCCTTTATGTTCAAAACTCTCGAAAAACTAGGAATAACAGGAACATTCCTCAATATTGTAAAAACAATCTATGCTAAACCGCAGGCTAGCGTCATTCTTAATGGAGAAAAATTGAAGACATTCCCTCCAAAATCTGGAACAAGACAGGGATGCCCGCTCTCACCACTTCTGTTCAATATAGTTCTCAAAAGACTGGCCAGAGCAATTAGACAGATGAAAGAAATTAAAGGCATATAAATAGGAAAAGAATAACTTAAATTATCACTATTGCAGATGACATGATTCTATACCTAGCAGACCCAAAAGGGTCTACAAAGAAACTAATAGAGCTAATAAATGAATTCAGCAAAGTGGCAGGATATAAAATCAACACGCATAAATCAAATGCATTCCTGTATATCAGCGACAAATCCTCTGAAATGGAAATGAGGACAACCACTCCATTCACAATATCCTAAAAAAAAAAATGGGAATCAACCTAACAAAAGAGGTGAAAGTCTTATACAATGAAAACTACAGAACCCTAAAGAGAGAAATAGAAGAAGATCTTAGAAGATGTAAAAATATACCCTGTTCATGGATAGGCAGAACTAACATCATCAAAATGGCGATATTACCAAAAGTTCTCTATAGGGTTAATCCAATGCCAATCAAAATCCCAAAGGCATTTCTTGTAGAAATAGAGAAAGCAATCATGAAATTCATATGAAAAAATAAAAGACCCAGAATTGCAAAACAATGCTAAGCAGGAAGTGTGAATCAGGCGGTATAGCGATACCAGACTTCAAACTATACTACAGAGCAATAGTAACAAAAATAGCATGGTACTGGTACCGAAAAAGGCAGGTGGAACAATGGTACAGAATAGAGGACACAGAAACCAATCCACAAAACTACAACTATCTTATATTTGATAAAGGGGCTAAAAGCATGCAATGGAGGAAGGATAGCATCTTCAACAAATGGTGTTGGGAAAACTGAAAATCCATATGTAACAAAATGAAACTGAATCCCTTTCTCTCGCCATGCACAAAAGTTAACTCAAAATGGATCAAGGAGCTTGATATCAAATCAGAGACACACTGTCTGATAGAAGAAAAATTTGGTTACGATGTACATACTGTGGGGTCAGGCTACAGATTCCTCAATAGGACACCCATAGTACAAGAGTTAATAACTAGAATCAACAAATGGGACTTACTCAACTAAAAAAGTTTTTTCTCAGCAAAAGAAACAATAAGAGAGGTAAATATGGAGCCTACATCCTGGGAAGAAATCTTTACTACTCACACTTCAGAGAGAGCCCTAATATCCAGAGTATACAAAGAACTCAAAAAATTAGACAATAAGATAACAAATAACCCAATCAACAAATGGTCCAAGGACCTCAACAGACACTTCTAAGATGAGGACATACAATCAATCAATAAGTACATGAAAAAATGCTCACCATCTCCAGCAGTCAGAGAAATGCAAATTAAAACCACCCTAAGATACCATCTCACTCCAGTAAGATTGGCAGCCATTATAAAGTCAAACAACAAGAAGTGCTGGCAAGGATGTGGGAAAAGAGGTACACTTGTACATTGCTGGTGGGACTGCAAATTGGTGCAGCCAATTGGGAAAGCAGTATGGAGATTTCTTGGAAAGCTGGGAATGGAAGCACAATTTGACCCAGCTATTCCCCTTCTTGGTCTATTCACTAAAGACCTAAAAAGAGCATGCTACAGGGACACTGCTACATCGATGTTCATAGCAGCACAATTCACAACAGCAAGACTGTGGAACCAACTTAGATGCCCTTCAATAGGATAATGGTTAAAAATATGTGGCATTAACACACAATGGATTATTACTCTGCATTGAAAAATGAAAAAATCACAGAATTTGCAGGAAAATGGATGGCATTAGACTGGATTATGCTAAGTGAAGCTACACAATTCCTGTAAAACAAATGCCAAATGTCATCTTTGATATAAGGAGAGTAACTAAGAACAGATAGGGACAAAGAGCATGACAAGATGATTAACATTAAACAGGGATGAGAGGTGGAAGGGAGGGAGAAGGGAAATTGCATGGAATTGGAAGGAGACACTCTGGGTTATACAAAATTACAAACAAGAGGAATTGAGGGGAAAGGGAAAAATAATACAAGGGGGAGAAATTTATTACAGTAGAGGGAGTAGAGAGAGAAGTGGGGAGGGGCAGGGAGGCTAGGGGGGATAGTAGAGGATAGGAAAGTCAGCAGAATACAACAGACACTAGTATGGCAATATGTGAATCAATGGATGTGTAACTGATGTGATTCTGCAATCTGTATACAGGGTAAAAATGGGAGTTCATAACCCACTTGAATCAAAGTGTGAAATATGATATATCAAGAACTATGTAATGTTTTGAACAACCATAAATAAAAATTAAAAAAAAAACTATCTTTGGTGCATAATGCACACAATTCTAATATTTCTACAGTAACTGACCCAGTTTAACATCAATGCAAGTAGATTCCTATTGGACATGATGTGTATTTTGACTTTCACTTTTATTCAACACTGATACATTACTATTTCAACAGTTTATGCACATAACAGGATATATATTTCATACAATTTAGAAAATTTATAGGCATTTGTTTCACTTTCAATCACTTCCTGCTTCAGAACACATGGATTCCTCCATATTTCTTGACTGGTCTTTTCATGAGACTTTTTTCCAAACATATTATTTTCGATTTCCATAATCACTTTTGAAACAAAACTCACACACACTTCATGATAAACAATAACCCTAAGATTACCATTAGATATATAACTGGTTGGAGTTAATGATTGTATGTCAATATATGATTTCCTATATATTTTCAGATATCAATTCAATCCATTATTTAAAGTGGAACCAGTTATAATATTTATTCACAGTATGGTCTATTCATGCATTATCTCTATATTCATAGACACAGGGTACACCACTTTGTACCCCCAATACTAATTTATATGTCTTCAAATATTGCTCCCAGTAATCGTGGAAGAAATACTCATGTCTTATGATCTACATATACATTTGATCACAATATTTTTCTGGGCACAAAATGCAAAAATCACACTTATGATTGTACCAAATACTAAATGGAAAGTGAACATGGATTACTAAAACGATAAATGTCCTGGTTGCCTAATGCTTTCAAATGTCATTCCTATTGGTGACGACATATTTGTTTCTTCCTAAGATTATGTATTCAATCTCAACCCTATTGAAAATGTCTAATCCTATCACTCACTGTATAATTGCCTAATTTCGTAAGGTCTGTATTGATATTTTCCTTTCTACATATTTTCCCCAGGTAATCATTGTGAATGACTCTTCACATGTGCTGAAATTTACATTCACTCTATAACCAAAACACTATTGCTACAGAACTTTTGCTCCATGTCCTATACTCACTCTATTTCCTAAACCTACTGACTACCTTCCTAATCCCACTGACTATCTCAATTTGAGTGGATGTTCTCTTCTAAAATCAATCTTCCAAGGTGTAAGGTCCTATGCCATTGATTATCGATTTATCTGAGACATCTGTGCAGAACGTAATTATAAGCTAAGTATCCCAATCAAGGGCCTAATGCCCTTCTGGGCTTCAAATCTTACCTAGATTTTTGTTTCCATACTTATATTTCACCTCTATAATCTTATAAATATCGCAGGTTCCCAATACTATTAATCATCCTTCGCAATGATTCGTAACCCAAATCAAACATGTTATTAACCCTAACCATACACTCTTCCCTCAATCTAACTTTGCAGAAGAGCAGGGACAGAGTTCGTCTTACAATACAGGAATGTAGGGTATCTTCCTCCTGCTGAGAACCTCAAATGTCCATGCAAATTTGATCCCTGGAGAAGATGTAGGCATCTATGAAGGACCTGAGAGAGCAAATGTCATCTTCCATCGCAAACAACCTTTCCAGGATGAAGGGTTGTGTCTGAATAAGCCTCTCTCTTGTTAATGTACACAAGATAGACCAAACCAGGCATGTGTGGAGAGCTGTTCCTGGGTGCCTATGGTTGATATACCATTCTAACTTGTAAAAGTGTCACAGGAAGTAAGGGCAGCCTCCATCTCATAGGACAAAGTGGTTGCCAAGGCAATGACCTCAAAGAATTCCTGAAGGAAGTAATCTCACCTCACTTCCTTGGTGATGGAACTCTCTGAACTTGGAATCCGGGAAGCCAGGCACCCAGAGCCAGTCTCAGTCCCAGTCCCAGTGGTCTTATTTTTTGGATTTACCAAGGACAGAGTCAGTCTTTCTTGGTACCTACTGAGGTGAGGATGAACAAATGTCAGGAAAGCTCTGAAGAGGGGCCTTTCCTGAGACAGCAGGTAGTGGCTCACCGCTGGCTAGTGACAACTTCACAGATTTGGCCATCGAGACCATATCTGACACAGGACAGGCGATTTCATCAGAACATAGTTTGGCCCACCAGTCAGAAGACACTCCCAATAGTCACAGACCTACTTGGGGAAGGAGCTTCCTTTGTGTGTGTGGGTGTGGGTTTGAGATTTTTTCTCATGTTCTGAGAATAGGTAGGAAAGGCGGTTTGTTTGGTTTGGAGTGAACTGTTTCTGGTAAGTCGTTTGACAAGGCCAGTGTTTCTTTGTCTGTGTATCCCACTGTGTCCGTGGTTTTAGATATTAGAAAAGAGAATGAATCATTGGATGTGTCCTGTCTAGACTCAACTTGCCCAATTTATGAATGGACTGCGGCTTGACTTATGGGTGGACAACTCCAACAATCTTCCTAAGTTCCTCTTTTCTTCCTGAATTCTGGCCACTCTCCAGAATAGGCTCATGGTTTTTTGTCCAAAATATGTACCACCTCCAAGCTCTGTGACATGGCCATGTACTGGATAGCTGAAAGAAATGGGAGCATCTCAGAAAACTCAGATATTAGTTTGACCAGGAAATTCTAAGTGAAGAAACCCTTCTTTGGGCCTTTTGCTCACCAATTGTTCTGATGCCCTGAATGTCAGGAAGGTCTTTGCCTCAGACCACACCATTGTAGAGCCTAAAGAAACAGTTTTCAAATGGAAATGAAAGGGCATCACCTGTGGCTCTTTGCTTAATTGCTTTGGAAAGGGATGTGTCTGAATCATCCTTTTGGCCCTGTGTGAGACTGTGGCTTAGATTCTCAGCACCTGATGGATCTAAAGAAGGATCCCATGTGTGCATCCAAAACCAAAATGGACAAAAGAGCAGTCAGTGTGGATGAAGTCTCTCGCATTCCTCTGTAAGGTTCCTGTCATCCATCATGTGAGAATAGTGATAATTTGGTTCAAATGTGTTCCTCAAAACCCTGCAGAGGCTAGCCCATAAGTGCTTGGTTTTTCTCAAGACTCCAATTCACATAAAGAATCTAAAACACACAGTCAGTAGGCCTCAAATTGGAGAAGCAGTGCCATATTAATGGCAGGCCTATTTGATCACTCTTGGTTCACTGGAAGGATGTCCTGGCCACCCTTATTTTAGGCAAATGAGGGGCAAGGGAGGTTATATTGGACACTGTCTTGGGCTGCACCCCTCATGGAAACCTCCAGCCAGAGATCATGATGATTGTGTAAATGGAAGAAGATGAGTGCCATGTGGAAGTGTTTTGGATTTAATTGTGGATATTTGTGTGACACTTGGAAGACATAACAAGGTGTACCTGGGCTTGAACTCTGGTGTGATTCCCCTTATAGACTGAGTTCAGGAACTGATCTCAGAGAAGTATTGCCATGTATTGTGTTGTGATTTAAGAGGCGATGTATGAGAGTCACCCTTGGAAACTGAGATCTAGCCCCAGAGTGGCTTTCCACAGAGCACTGGGAATTTCAGCCAAGATAACACATGATTTCATTCGAAAGACTTGGCAGACATAGTTGAGAGTGAAAACACACATGGACCTCATATTGTAGACCTTAATGGGCCTGGCTTAATGTGACCTTTTGGCCATTCTTGGGAAGCCTTGCCTGTGAGGGTTCTCCAGAGCTTTCATTGAAATAATCTTGCTCACCATTTACTGGTTCCTGAATGAATTGAAACCCACAGTGCCTCCAACTTCATCCTTGAAAATGTCTAAATAAATACCATGAAATTTTTGAAATTCCCATGACCAGGTGGCACTGGAGAATCTTTGGATGTCCTGTTGCTGATCATGGATGTACCAGACAGTGCCTTGCTTGACTGGGTTTTATGAAAATTGTGTAGAACAGAGGTGCCAGAAAGTTGCAGCCTGCTGAGAAGTGGGCCTAGAGCTGTGGTGGGCAGGAGTGTGATAAAACATCTGTGTTGGAGCAATGTGGATCTTCCATTGACTTCCAAATGGCTTGTGGATTACATGAAGCAGCCAGCAGACCCTTGTAATTAAAGGCATCTTGTTATATGGAGAGGATTCAGGGCAATGTTCAGAATCAGGTTGCTATGGACAAGGATGCAATGTGGCAAGCTTTGAGGGATAGAAGCGTGGTTGGTGCGTTCATCTGCAGACTCTGAACCACCACACATGACAGAACTCCCTCCAGCACTGTGTCTCAGTTGAACTCCTTGAATTTCATGAAGCAAATACCAAACTCCCAGTTCAGCAGCAAAAACCCCACAAAAAGTGGAGGAGGACCAAATGGCTTCACAGTCCAACGGGGAGACACTTAGCCCCCAGAGGCCACAGTTTACCTAAAAAGAAGAAAATCAACACTGCTACCTCATGTTCATTGGAAAATAAGATACCATGTCCTCCACATCACATAGAGGCAGACCCAGCTTTGATGGTCTCACTACAAAGGAAGCCAATTCTCCTGACAACAACATATTTTTCACGTTCCCAAACTCAGAGGCAGTTGCTCTAAAAGTTTTTAGGCCAGCAGAGCTCCATGTTTGTGGAGTGTTTACCCTGTCCCTTACTTTTGGAAACTCCTCTACAACCTCCAAGGTTGTGAACTCCTGAGCATTTTCCATTCCAGATATGTATTCACTGATTTTCTATCTATTCTCCTCTAACTGTGTCTTACTTGGGGTGAAGGTAATTTCAAGGCATTGTTCTGGATGAGAGTGGGAGGATATTTGTGTAGCATATATTTGCATACAAATTGGATTCAATTTCCAATTTTCCTTTTGAAATACTGAATCCCTGACACTAACCCATACATACTAGAGTCAGACAACTCATCCTAATATGATAGAGAAAAATAACACAAACCTATAGAAATACAAGCAGTTAATTGGAGGCATGTTGTATAGTTGGACTTGCATTTTGCATTTTACAAGGTAGGAGTTATAAATCTAGTCAATGTTTAATAGAAAAAGATCTCCATGTGTTTTTAAAGTTAACAAATATGAGAATTCATGTTTCCCTTTCTCTTTAGCCTATTCACACTTGTATATTTATATGCATATATAGAATCCTACCAGGTATCACACGTACATCTTTGTGAGGTGGCTGACTTGGCAGATACAAATTGTGAGAAGAGATCACTCCTCCTAAATGCTGTTGGAACTGAAAATTCAACCTATAAGGAGCGTCCTAGTAGAACAACATTATACGTAAACTCATGTTCAGTAAAATAAATATTTTTGCATCTGTGGATGATATATATTTACTGATGAATTTCGATTGGCATTTATATTGCTACTTTTTAATGTCTGTGAGTGTTTTGTGTGTGTGTTTGTGTGTGTGTGTGTGTACACTCTCCAGATTTTTCAAAATATGAAATATATGTGTCAAATATACACTCTCTAAATTCATTTATGTTCATGTATGTGGATTTTTAATCAACTTTTCACAAGATTATTCTTGTGAAAAGTTGATTAAAAATATTCAGAAATATTCATCCACCTGAAATACATATTTGTTTCCTAGTACTGAAAACTAACTTCAGGGAATGATGCATACAAATCCTAATTATTCTACAGTAACTGACCCAGTCTAACATCAATGCAAGTAGATTCCAATGGGACATGATATGTAATTCTTTATTCATTTGTATTCGACACTTTTACATTATTATTTCTTCAGTTTTTGCACATCATAGGATATATATTTCATCCACACGTTCACAAATTTGTAGGCATTTGTTTCAAATTTAATCACTTTTTGCTTCAGAACACATGTATTGTCAAGGTTTCTTTACTGGTATTTTCATGAGTCTTCTTTCCAAACACATTATTTCCATAGTCACTTTTGAAGCAAAACTCACACACTCTTCATGATAAACCAAAACACGAATATTACCATTAGATGTATAACTGCTTGGAATGAATGATTGTATATCAATATATGATTTCCTGTGATTTTTCAGATATTAGATCAATTCATTTTTTAAAGTTGAAAAAAGTTATATTATTCATTCACATTACGGTCTATTCATTCTTTATCTCTATATTCATAGACACAGGGTACACCTCTTTGTACCCCCGATTCTAATTTTACATCTTCAATATATTGCTTGCAGAAATGTTGGAAGACATACTCATGTCACCTGATGTACATATACATTTTATCAAAGTAATATTCTGGACAAAAAAATGTAAAGGTCACATTTATGATTGTACCAAAGCCTAAATGTAAAGTGTACATGAATTACTAAAAACATCCATGTCCAGGTTGCCTAATGCTGTCAATTGTCAATCCTATTGGTGACTACATATTTGTTTCTTCCTAATTTATATATTCAAACTCAACCCTGTTCAAAATGTCTAATCCTATCACTCACTTTATACTTTGCCTGATTTCATAATGTTTCTATTGATATCTGCTTTTCAACAAATTTTCCCAAGTTGATCCTAGTGACTGACACTTCATATGTGCTGACATTTACATTCACTCTATAATCGAAACCCTATTGCTAAAGAACTTTTGGTCCAAATCCTATACTCACTCTTCTATCTAAACCTACCGACTATCTTCCTAATCCTACCGACTATCCCTTTTTGACTGGATGTTCTCTTCTACATTCAATAAAATGTCCTATGCCATTGTATATCGAATTATCTGAGACAATTTTGCAGAGCATAATTCAAAGCTAAGTATCCCAATCAAGGGCCCAATGTCCTTCTGGGCTTCAAATCATACCTAGATTTCTGTTTTCATACTTATATTTCACCTCTATATTCTTGTAAATATCGCAGTTTCCCAATAGCATTATTCATCGCACAGAATGATTCGTAACCCAAATCAAACCTGTTATTAACCCTAAACATACACTGTTCCCTCAATCTCATTTTACAGAAGAGCAGGGACAGAGTGGTTTTTACAATACAGGAAACTTGGGGACCTTCCACCTGCTGAGAACTTCAAAGGTCCATGCAGAAATGATACCTGGAGAAGTTGTAGGCAGGTATGAAGGACCTGAGAGAGCAAAAGTCATCTTCCAATGCAAACAACCTGGTCAGGATGAAGGGATATGTATGAATCAGCCTCTCTCTTCTTATTGTAGAGAAGATGGACCAAACCAGGCCTGTGTGGAGAGCTGTTCTTGGGTGCCAATGGTTGATATACCATACTACCTTGTGAAAGTGTCACAGGAAGTAGGGGAAGGCTCCATCTCATGGGACCTTTTGGAAGCAACTGTTAGGACAAAGTGGTTGCCAAGGCAGTGACCTCATTCAGTTCCAAAGAAAGTGACATACCTCATTTCCTTGGTGATGGAACTGTCTGAACTTGGTATCCAAAAAGCCAGGCACCAAGAGGCAGTCCCAGTCCCAGTCCCAGTGGGCTCACTTGTTTGGATTTACCAAGGACAGAGTCAGTTTTCTTGGTACCTAATGATGTGAGGATGGCCAAATGCCAGGAAAGCTCTGAAGATGGACCTTTCCTGAGAAAGCAGATAGTGGTTCACCACTGGCTCCTGACAACTGCACAGAGTTGGCCAAGGAAACCAGATCTGAGAGAAGACAGACCATTTCAGGGGAACATAGTATGGCCCACCAGTCAGAGGACACTCTGGATAGTCACAGACCTACTTGGGTGAAGGAGGTGCCTTTGTGGGAGTGTGTGTGGGTTTATTGTTTTGTCTCATGTTCTGAGAATAGATGGGAAAGGCGGTTTGGTTTGGAGTGGACAGTTTCTAGTAAGTTGTTTCACAAGGTGAGTGTTTCTATGTCTGTGTATCCCACTGTGTCCATTGTTGTAGACATTGGAAAAGAGAATGCATTAATGGATGTGTCCTGTCAAGTGTAAATCTTCCCATATTTCAACCTGCCCAATATATGAATGGAGTGCAGCTTGTCTTGACGATGTGCAACACCTGCTATCTTTCTAAGTTGCTGTTTTCTTCCTGAATTCTGTCCACTCTCTAGAATAGGCTCATGGATTTATGTTCAAAATATGTACCACCTCCAACTCTGTGACATGGCCATGTACTGGATAGCTGAAGAGAATTGCGAGCATCTCAGAAAACTCAGATATCAGTGTGACCAGGAAAGTCTCAGTGGAGAAACCCTGCTTTGGGCCTTTTGCTTACTTATTGTTGTTTTTCACTGAATGTCAGGAAGTTCTTTGCCTCAATCCACCCCTTTGTGAAGCCTGAAGTAAACAGTTTTCAAATGGAAATGAATGGCATCACCTGTGGCTCTTTGCTTAATTGCTTTGGGAAGGGATGTGTCTGAATTAGTCTCTTGGCCATGTGTGTGGCTTTGAGTTAGATTCTCAGCACCTGATGCATCTAAAGAATGATCCCATGTGTGCATCCAAAACCATAATGGCAAAAAAATCATTCATTATGGATGAAGTCTCTTGCCTTCCTCTGTTAGGTTCCTGAACTCCATCAAGTGAGAATAGGGATTCTTTGGGTCAAATGAGTTCTTCAATTCCCTGCAGAGGTGCTTGGGTTTTCAAGTAACTCCAAATCACATAAGAAATTGATACCTGAAATCAGTAGGCCTCAAATTGGAGAAACACAGAAGTATTAACGGCAGGCTTATTTGATCACTCCTGGTTCACAGAAACGGTGTCCAGGCCACCCTGACTTTAGGCAAATGAGGAAAAAGCGAGCTGATTTTGGACACTGTCTTGGCTTTTCTCATGACTCCAATTCACATAAAGAATCTACACCCCACAGTCAGAGAGCCTCAAATTGGATAAGCGGAGCAGTATTAAGGGCAGGCCTATTTGATCACTCCAGGTTCACAGGAAGGGTGCCCAGGCCACGCTGAAGTTAGGCAAAAGAGGTGCAAGAAGCTTATTTTGGACATTTTCTTGGGCTGCACAACTCATGGAAAACTCCAGGAAGAGGTTATGATTAGTGTCTATATGGAAGAAGAATAGGGCCATGAGGGAGTATTCTGGTTTTAATTGTTTTCATTTGAGTAGCGGTTGGAAGAGTTGTCCGGGTCCACCTGGACTTGAACTCTGGTGTGATTCTCCTTATAGACTGAGTTCTGGAACTGACCTGAGAGAAGTATTGCCAAGAATTGTGTTGGGATTTTAGGAGGCCAGGCATGAAGTTGCCATTGGAACCTGAGATCTAGGCACAGGTTGGCTTTCCACAGAACACTGCGAATCTCAGCCAGGATATTACATGATTTTATTCTGAAAGACTTGGCATGCATTATAGAGATTCAAAACCCACATGGACCTCGCTTTATAGACCTCAATTGGCCTCGCTTCATGTGACTTTTTGGCCACTCATTGGGTAGCCTTGCTTGTGAGAGTACTCCAGAGCTTTGCCTGAAATTAGTTTCCTAACCCTTTAAGGGTTCCTGAATGAATTGAAACCCACAGTGCCTCCAACTTCATCCATGAAAAATTGCTAGATAATTACCATGAAATTTTTAAAATTCCCATGACCAGATGTCACTGGAGAATCTTTGATGTCCTGTTGATGATCATGAATATACCAGACAGGGCCTTGATTGACTGGGTTTCATGAAAATGGTGTAGAACAGAGATGCTAGTAAGTAGGAGCCTGGTGAGTAGTGGGCCTAGAGAAGTGTTATGCAAGTGAGTGATAAAACATCTGTGGTGGGGCCATGTGGATCTTCCATTGGCTTCCAAATGGCTTGAGACTGACATGGTGCAGCCATCAGACCCATATACGTAAAGGCATATTTTTATATGGAGAGGTTTTAGGGCAATGTTCAGAATCATGTTGCTATTGTCAAGGGGGCAAGCTACGTGGGATAGAACCCTGGTTGGTGCATTCTCCTGGAGACCATGCCCACCACAGCTGACAGAACTCCCTTCAGCACTGTCTCCCATTTGAACTCATTGTATTTCATGAAGCAAATACCAAACTCCCAGTGCAGCAGCAAAAAACACGACGATAATTGGAGGATGACCAAGTTGTGTCACAGTCCACACGGGGAGACACTTAGCCCTCAGTGGCCACAGTTTACCTACAAAGAGAGAATTCAGCACTGCTGCCTCATTTTTATTGGAAAATAAATAACCATGTCCCCCAGGTCACATAGAAGCAGATCGAGCTTTGATTGTCTCACTACAAATAAAGCTAAAGCTAATGAAAACAACAAATATTTTAAGTGCCCAACCTCAAAGGCAGGTTCTCAAAAAGTCTTTAGGTCAGCAGAGCTCCATGTTTGTGGAGTGTTTACCCTGTCCCTTACTTTTGGAAACTCCTCTACCACCTCCAAAGATGTGAAATCTGGAGCATTTTCCATTCCTGATAGGTATTCACAGATTTTCTAACTCTTCTCCTCTAATTGTGTCTTACTTGGGGCGAAGGTAATGTCAAGGCATTGTTCTCGAGGAGAGTGGGAAGAATTTTCTGTAGCATATATTTGCATACACATTGGATTCAGTTTTTTATTTTCCATTCAAAATACTGAATCCCTGACTCTAACCCATACCCGACCAGACTCTGACTACTAATTCTAATATGATGGAGAAAACTAACCCAAACAGAATAGAAATACAAGCAGTTCAGAGTAGGCCTGGTGTATTGTTGGACTTGCCTTTTGCATGATACAGAGTTGGAGTCATGAATCTAGTCGATTTGTTGTTGAAATAGTTGTCCATGTATTTTTAAGGTTAACAAATATGTGAATTCCTGTCTCCCTTTCTCTGTAGTCTTATATGCACATATAGATTCCTACCTGGTACCACACGTACATTCTTGTGAGGTGGCTGACTTGGCAGATACAAATTGTTAGAAGAGATCCCTCCTACTAAACTTGTTGGAATTGGATATTCAAAATATGGGTGAGCTTGCTAGTTGAAGAGCATTATACATAAATCCATGTTCAGTAAAATTAATATTTTTAGATCTCTGGATGATGCATATTTTATAATGAATTTTGATTGACATATATATTGCTACTTTTTTGTCTGTGTGTGTTTTGTATATATATATATATATATATATATATACACTCTCCAGATTTTTCAAAATATGAAATATATGTGTCTTATATACACTACCTAAATTCATTCATGTTTATGTATGTGGATTTATAATCAACTATTCACAAGATTATTCTGAGAAATATTCATCCACCTGAAATTTGCCTAATGATCTCAAATGTCAATCCTATTTGTGACTACATATTCGTTTCTTCCTAAGATTATATATGTAAACTCAACCCTGTTCAAAATATCTAATCCTATCACTCACTTTATACTTTGCCTGTTTTCGTAATGTCTCTATTGATATCTGCTTTCCTACATATTTTCCCCAGTTCATCATTGTGACTGACTCTTCACCTGTGCTGACATTTACATTCACTCTCTAATCGAAACCCTATTGCTAAAGAACTTTTTTTTCCAATTCCTATACTCACCCTTATTCCTAAAAGTACTGACTATCTTCCTAATGCTATAGACTATCCCTTTTTGACTGGATGTTCTCTTCTACATTCAATCATCCAAGTAAACGTGGGGCGAGCTTCAGAGGAGGAGACAACCAACAGACTATCTCATGCAACATCAAAGGGTTTTTTTGGTGTCCAGCATGCTGGGGCTCAGAGATCACTTGAATCGAGCAGATAGCCCTGAGAATAGCTTAAGTAGAGCTTATATACTTTCCCCGGAGAGGGCAGGGAGGGAATTTTATTGATGGGTCAGGGCGAGTGGGTGGTTTGCGTGCAACTGGGTGAGGGAGTACATTCTGCAGTTGCGCAGTTGGGGACAGAACATTCTGGGAACAAGATTTGCAAGCATTTCTCAAGATTTCAACAGTGTTTTGTTAAGCATACAGAAAAATAAGAAGTGACAAGTACCTATTTTATTAACTTTAATTCCCCACTTCTTCTTCTGGCTACTTTTAATCATAAAAATGATCATTGGAGGGTGTCACATTCTATGTCTGCTAGTGGGGTATTACCATAAGTTTAACTCGTCCAATTTGAGCCTGGAGAAAAGAAATTACACGGTTGAGCAAACAGGGTTTTATAGTTAGCAATAATATGAGGATTATTATTGGACCTGCCAGGTTGATAAAAACGTAGTTAACCAGGAGGAGTGTGTGAACCAAGACTCAAGCCACCCTTTTTGGGCCTCTCTCTCTTGTTGATGCTCTTCAAGGTGTCTTTTAAATTTACTCATAGATTTTATTACAACTCCAGTATGGTCAGCATAAAAACAACATTCTTTCCTCAATGCATCACAAAGGCCCCCTTCTCTAATAAAGAGGAGGTCCAACCCTCAACTGTTCTGTAAAACAACTTCAGAGAGAGAGGTTAAAGATTCATGCAAAGCTCTGATGGGGGTTTCTAATATCTTAGTTTTGCTCTATTGCTGCTTCTAATTGGGTCATTTGTTGTGTCCCATGGACAATGGCAGTGGCTCCTGTGCCCACCCGTGCAGCAACTCCTATTCATAATAGGATGGCTAAAGTGAGCGATACATGTTCCCAGTGGAACCGGTTGTATGCCCCCCCCCATTTGATCTTCAAACGAACCTGCATCATGATAGAGCACTCTGGGAAACATCTGCACCATTTCAAAATTAATCCCATCTGTTGACCATTTCATGAAAACATAAACAATGTTTAAGTATATAGAATTATGCTGTTGTAGGGACAGACAAGGCAAGGCACCTAAGGCACTGAAGACAGGGAAACAGTCCTATTTTGTTGCAACCGGATTCAGAGGGCATTGCTTCTGTTGTAATCAATTAATCCCCTGAAACTCAAGTTTAGGTAGTTTCAGAATTTTGTACCCAGCATATAAGGATGGGGCTCAGAAGTTTACAGTCTGCAGAAGTTCAAAAAAGCAGTATTTGTTTCTGATTTTTCCTCTGTTCTGGGCAAGTTAAATTTTCAAGGACACATGGGAGGGGGAGAGCTTTTTATTCCCTTTCTTATTTTCCCCCTGCCAGCTGTTACAACGGAGCCCATTTGGTAATTTCTTTATCTTAGAAATGTAGCCATTTCTGTGAAACCCCAGCTGAAGGCCAGAGGCCTTGTTCACATATTTTGTGAAAAACAAGTTAGGGGTTGTCTAGCTTAGAAGTACTGAGTTTTTTAACCAGTGGCCAAGTAGAACAGGGCAATACAAAAAGAGAAAGTTTATCTACATTGAACTCTTTATAGAAACTCTATGCTGAAAGTTCTAAATTCAGCCATGGTGAAGACTTCTGGAGAAGGACATTTAAGACTTTTCTGTGGGCCTGGTACAGAGGGGGAATACGGGGAAGGTGGGGCTGAGAGAAGCTCTGAGGATCTGAGAATGAGGAAAAAGAGAGATGTAAAAAAATAATTGGAAAGGGGTTTGGGAATTTCCTAGCAACAAAACTTCAGCAGTAGAACAGGTAGAGCAGAGCAGAAAACGGGAGTGAGTATCCCAAAATTCTGTGAGGGACTTTAAATTTTAGTAACCTGTTTTCAGTGATGACAAAGCAACTTTAATGGCCATTTATATTACATCTTGGATAAGGGTCTGAGAGCTCTCCTCAGCTCGTTTGAGCTTTGGGTTAGCTGGAAAGAGGACCTGGTGGGACCCGGTGAGGGCACTGACAGGAGAAGAGAGGAATGAGTCGGTGGAGGGGTACCTCAGTACCTGCTACCTCACTAGTGGGCAATTGTCTGAGAACTGGTGGAGGTTTGGGTTTCTGATCTAGTAATTGGAGGGGAGAAATCAGGTTGCTGAGGTGGGAGTGACAGCAGAGAGTCTGGAGCAGAAGGCTGAGGATAAAAATCTATTGGAGAAGCATAGTTCAGGATGTGAGTGAAGGAGGGAAAAGGCTTCCACATAGGGGAATCTCCTTTCACCCTTTTGAGCACTTGCAGAAGTTAAAAAGGTCACGCAAAATTTGAGGATCTAGAGACCCCTCTGGGGGCCATCCTTTTTCTGTTTTTTACTTGGTAATATGGCCAATGCTGTGTACTAAATTTGATGAAGTATTGGGGTTCCATCAGGCAGCCCCTGTATGATCACATCTCCATGAAATACAGAAGAAGTCGGCTTTTCCCCCACACAGCCGTTACTGTTTGTGGTTTTGATAGTTTGCCGGGCAAACATAGTAATCTAGGCTAGCCAACCGCATCTGGCTCGCGTGTCCCTACATCCATAAAGTTTGTTTCCATTATCTATGGTACGGAAGGGATTTAATGGTATTTTAGTGGGATTTTCTTCATCAGGGATATCCCAATAAAAAAGACCTATGGCCAGCTGACAAATGTCTGGGTGGAGAGATGGCCACCAGGTCCCTAAGGGGGCTGTATGCGAGATAGATTATACTCTTTTCCAGTAGGATTTGTGATCAGCCATCGCTGCTTAACAGGCTGATGAGGGTTAGGACTACTTGTGGCCAAGGGGAGAGTATATAACCTTATCCACATGGCGAATACACAATTTGAAACTGTTACCAGTCTTTTTCAGTTTCCAGAAAGATTCTGGACAAGGAGCAGGCTTGAGATGAGAGGCATGGATCCAGGAAGTGATTCTGTATACCTTTACCACTGTAGGTGTTATAAGTAACACCTGGTATGGTCCTTTTCAGCAGGGTTCCAGGGATGACACCTGATGTCATCTTACATACATGAAGTCTCTTATTTGATATGGATGTGGAATCCCCTGGTACACAGTTTGGTAGGCAGTGGCCAGCTATTTTCACAGGTATCACTGAGTTCTTTCAAGAGCTTTAAGTCTGTCAACCAAGAGGGTGTGAAATGGATCCTTAGGTCTTACAGTTGGGCTTAGGACCCTTACTGGACGAGGGCCACCATAGAGAATTTCTCAGGGGGTAAGGCTACTCAAAGAAACAGAAGGATTTTTTCTTGCATGAAACATTGCATAAGTCAGGAGCATAGTCCAATCTTTTATGCTGGTCTCTAAGCTTAATTTCGTTAAGGTCTCTTTAATTGTTCTATTCATTCTTTCTACTTGTCCTGAACTCTGGGGTCTATAAGCACAATATAACTTCCAATTAATCCCCAGGTTCCTGGCTAACCCCTGACTTACCTGGGCCATGAACATCGGTCCAATATCAGATCCTATTACCGGCTTAGCTTCCTCCAATGGTAGAGAGGCTTAGTCAGAAGCAGGGGAATCACTTAGAGTGTGTTGTGTGTTAGGGGACGAGGGCAGTTGATAAGGAGGGGAAGAAGAGTCCAGTAGAGTCAAATCTTGTGACTCAGGGAGAACAGAGGGTGGAGGAGGTGGAAGAGGTGAGGGTTTGAGAGATCATGGGGGAAGGAGTATGAGCAGAGGCATGGGCAAGGAAAGGCTTCACCCATGGTGGAGGAGATTTGCAGAGGTTGGCAAAGTTAAGATATATGGCTGTTGATCAGGATGGCTATGTGGCCCTGGCTGAAAGACAATATCTCTGACTTTTTAAATTAGTGGGAAGTAGAAAGATATTTCTAGGGGCCATACGACTCCAAAATGGGCCATTCTGAGGCACAGAGAGTCTGCCAGGTCTAGCGTTTTACTAAAAAAAGAAAGATACTGAGCCCTTAAGCAGACTTTGGTTCAGTGATCAAGGGTCAGGGACAGAGCCATTGAAGTGCTCTGTCCCATAATGAAAGGTACACAAACAGTAAAAGCAAAGTCACATGACACAGATAAGACAAGACCATGAAGACAGGCAATGGACGTCCAACACTGAGACCAGGAATGCGTAGCCGGCAAAACCCGATAGGATGGCAATACCTAATCTAAAACAAAATATCACTGAGTCGATGAAGCAATTGTTCCTTGATTCTCCGAGTCCTCTGCGGGGTCCCCCATGGAGGTGCCCTATGTCTCTGTGACACGTCTCTCAGCCACCGTCGGAGAGACCCCAGGCTCTTCATCTCCAGCAATTTTGCCAAGCCCTAACATGACACCTGAAACCAGAAAGAGGCGCCTTACTTGCTCCGAGAGGAGCCCGTTGGGGGTCTCTCATCCGCCACTGCCAGAACTCGGTGGAACCTCAATATGTAAAGGTCAGGCGAGTGTCGGAGGAAGAGACTACCAAGAGACTGTCTCATGCAACAGCAAAGGGTTTTTTTTGGGTCCAGCTTGCTGGGGCTCACAGCTAACTTAAATAGATCAGAGAGCTCTGAGAACAGCTTATGCAGAGCTTACATACATTTCTTGGAGAGGGAAGGGAGGGAAGTTTACTGATGTGTAAGGGTGAGTGGGCGGTTCGCGTGACACCGAGTGAGGCAGTACATTCTGCAGTTTGGCAGTTGGGAACAGTACATTCTAGAACAAGATTAGCAAACATTTCTCAAGATTTCAACAGTGTTTTGTTAAGCATACAGAAAAACAGGAAATTACAAGTACCTATTTTATTAACCTTTCACTACCGACTATCCCTTTTTGACTGGATGTTCCTTCTACATTAATTCATGCAAGGTACAAGGACCTATGCCATTGTATATCGATTTATCTGAGACATCTCTGCAGAACGTAATTCAATGCTGCGTATCCCAATCAAGGGCTCAATGCCCTTCTGGCCTTCAAATCATACTTAGATTTCTTTTTTCATACATATATTACACCTATATATTCTTATACACATAGCAAGTTCCCAATACCATTATTCATCCAGCACAATGATTTCTAACCCAAATCAAACATGTTTTTAACCATAATCATACACTGTTCCTTCAATCTAACTTTATAGAAGAGCAGGGAAAGAGTTGATTTTACAATAAAGAAATGTAGGGAAACTTCCACCTGCTGAGAACCTCAAAGGCCCATGCAGAAATGATCCCTGGAGAAGATGTAGGCAGCTATGAAAGACCTGAGAAAGCAAAAGTCATCTTCCATGGCAAACAACCCGGTCAGGATAAAAGGTTGTGTCTGAATTAGATTCTCTTCTTAATGTAGAGAACATGGACCAAAACAGGCCTGTGTGGAGATCTATTCCTGGGTGCCTATGGTTGATATACCATTCTAACTTGTGAAAGTGTCACATTAAGTAGGGGCAGCCTCAATCTCATGGGACCCTTGGAAGCAACAGTTAAGACAAAGTGGTTGCCAAGACAGGGACCTCATTCAGTTCAGGAAGGAAATGACCTCACCTCACTTCCTTGGTGATGGAACTTTCTGAACTTTGGATCCAGGAAGCCAGGCACACAGAGCCAGTCCCAGTCCCCATCCCTGTGGTCTCACTTATTTGAATTTACCAAGGACAGTCAGTCTTTCTTGGTACCTTCAGACGTGAGAAGAACAAATGCCAGGAAAGCTCGGAAGCGTTGCTTTTCTTGAGAAAGCAGTTAGTGGCTCACCGTTGGCTCCTGAGAAGTTCACAGAGTTTGCCAAGGAGATCTGAGACAGGACAGGCTATTTTGGGGGAACATATTATGGCCTACAAGTCAGAGGACACTCCGGATAGTCAAAGACCTACTTGGGGGAAGAAGGTGCCTTTGTGGGTGTGGTTGTGGGTTTGTGGTTTTGTCTCATTCTCTGAGAATAGGTAGGAAAGTCAGTTTGTTTCGTTGGAAGTGGACTGTTTCTAGTAAGTCGTTTAACATGGCGAGTGTTTCTCTGTCTGTGTATCTCACTGTGTCCGTGGTTGTAGACATTAGAAAAGAGAATTCATGAATGGATGTGTCTTGTCGAGTAGAAAGCTTCTCAGCATTCATATTGCCCCATTTATGAATGGACTGTAGCTTGCCTTATTGATGTGCAACACCTGCTATCTTCCTAAGTTCCTGTTTTCTTCCTGAATTCCGGCCAATCTCAAGAATAGGCCTATGGTTTTGTGTCCAAGATCTTTACCACCTCAAAGCTCTGTGACATAACAATGTACTGGATAGCTGTAGGGAATGGGGAGCATCTCAGAAAACTCAGATATCTGTGACCAGGAAAGTCTCAGTGGAGAAACCCTGCTTTGGGCCTTTTACTTACCAATTGTTCTGTTGCCCTGAATGTCAGGAAGGTCTTTGCCTCTGGCCACCCCTTTTTGAAGCCTGAAGAAAACAGTTTTCAAAGGGAAATGATTGGGCATACCTGTGGCTCTTTTCTTAAGTGCTTTGAAAAGGGATGTGTATAAATCAGCCCCCTGGCCCTGTGTGTGGCTGTGACTTAGATTCTCAGCACCTGATGGATCTAAAGAAAGTTCCCATGTTTGCATCCAAATGAAAAATGGCCAAAAGAGCAGTCATTGGGATGAAGTCTCTTGACTTCCTCTGTAAGGTTCCTGAACTCCATCAAGTGAAAATAGGGATCCTTTGGGTCAAATGAGTTCTTCAAAACCTACAGAGGCTAGCCCATAGGTGTTTGGTTTTATCATGACTAAAATTCACATAAAGAATCTAAACCCCACAGTCAGTAGGCCTCAAATTGGAGAATTGGAGCGGTATTAATGGCAGGCCTATTTGATCACTCCTGGTTCACAGGATGGGTGTCCAGGCCACCTTGACTTTAGGCAAATGAGGGTCAAAGGAGCTTATTTTGGACACTGTCTTGGTCTGCGCCCCTCATTTAAACATCCAGCCAAATTATGATGAGTGTCAATATGGAAGAAGATGAGGGCCATATGGGAGTGTTCTTGTTTTAATTGTGGTAATTTGTGTGGTAGTTGGAAGAGATTACTGGGATCACCTGGGCTTGAACTCTGGTGTGATTCCCCTTAAAGAATGAGTTCTGGATCTGACCTCAGAGAAGTATTGCCGTGAATTCTCTTGGGATTTTACTAGGCCACGCGTGAGAATCGCCTTTGGAAACTGAGATCTAGGCCCAGGATGGCTTTCCACGGAGCTCGGGGATTCTGAGCCAGGATATCACATGATTTACTTCTTGAAGACTTGGCAGCCCTAGTTGAGAGTCCAAACACATATGGACCTCACATTGTAGACCACAATGTGTCTGGATTCATGTGACCTTTTTGCCAGTCTTTTGGAAGGCTTTTCTGTGAGTGTTCTCCAGAGCTTTCATTGAAATGAGCTTCCTCACCATTTAATGGTTCCTGAATTAATTGAAACCCACAGTGCCTCTAACTTCATTTTTGAAATATGACTAGATTAATACCATGAAATTTCTGAAATTCCCATGACCAGGTGGCACTGGATAAACTTTGAATTTCCTGTTGCTGATCATGAGTGTACCAAAGAGTGCCTTGATTGACTGGGTTTCGTGAAAATGGTGTAGAACAGAGATGCCAGTAATTTGGATCCTGCTGAGTACTGGGCGTAGAGAAGTGGACTGTAGGTGTGTAAATAAATATTTTTGGTAGGACCACCTGGATCTTCCATTGGCTTTGAAAGACTTGCGACTGACATGGTGCAGGCAGCAGACCTTTATATGTAAAGGCATCTTGTCATATGGAGAGGTTTCAGGGCAATGTTCAGAATCAGGTTGCTATAGTCAAGGGGAAAGCTATGTAGGATAGAAGCCTGGTTCGTACATTCTCTTCGCGACCCTGACCAACCACACATGACAGAACTCCTCCAGCATTTTTATCCCAGTTGAACTCCTTGTATTTCGTGAAGCAAGTACCAAACTCCCAGTGCAGCAGTAAGAAACACCCTGGAAAGTGCAGGATCACCAAATGGCTTCACAGTCCACATGGGAGACACTTCAGCCCAGTGGCCTCAGTTTACCTACAAAGAGAGAATTCAGCACCGCTGCCTCATGATCATTGGAAAATAAGAAACCATGTTCTCCAGGTAACATAGATGCAGACCCAGATTTCATGGTGTCACTACAAACGAAGCTAAATCTCCTGACAATTACATATATTTCTTGTTCCCAACCTCAGAGGAAGTTTCTCAAGAAGTCTTTAGGCCACCACAGCTCCATGTTTCTGGATTGTTTACCCTCTCCCTTACTTTTGGAAACTGTTCTACCACCTCCAGTGTTGTGAACTCCTGAGCATTTTCCATTCCACATAAATTCACAGATTTTCTAACTCCTCTCCTCTAATTGTGTCTTACTTTTAGCGATGGTTATGTCAAGGCATTGTTCTGGATGAGAGAGGGAAGATTTATGTGTATCACATTTTTGCATACACATTAGATTCATTTTCCTTTTTTCCATTTGAAATACTGAATCCCTGAGACTAACCCATACCCTACTAGACTCTGACTACTAATCCTAATATCATGGAGAGAAAGAAACCTAACCGAATAGAAATACAGGCCTTTCATAGGAAGCATGGTGTATACTTCTATTTGCCTTCTGCATTATCAAGAGTATGTGTTTTAAATCTAGTCAACTTTTCATTGTAATATTTCTCCATGATTTTTTAAAATTATCACATATATAAATTCCTGTCTCCCTTTCTCTGTATCCTATTCAGCACATGTATTTTTTTATGCATATATATAATATCCTACCTGGTATCACACGGACATTCTTCTGAGCTCCCTGACTTTGGAATATAAAATTGTGAGAACAGATGACTCTCCCTAAATAATGATGGAACTGAAAATTCAACCTATGGGTGAGCTTCCTAGTGAAAAACACTATACATAAATCCATGTTCAGTAAAATGAATATTTTTGAATACGTGGATGAATTATATTTCATGATGAATTTCGATTGGCATATATATTGCTAAATATTAATGTGTGTGTGTGTGTGTGTGTGTATGTGTGCATGTGTGTGTGTGTGTGTGTGTGTGTGTGTGTTTGTGTATTTTTTTTAAATCTGGAAAAAATATATATGTATATATATATATATATATATATATATATATATATATATATATATATATATATATTTTTTTTTTTTCCTCCAGATTTAAAAAAAAATATGAAAAATATGTGTCTTATTATACACTCCCTAAATTCATTTATATTCATGTATGTGGGTTCAAAATCCAATCTTTACAAGATTATTTTCAGCAATATTTATATTCCTGTAATACATTTTTGTTTCCTACTACTGAAAACTAAGTTCAGTAGGTGGTGCATACAAATCCTAATATTTCTACAGTACCTGACCCAGTTTAACATCAATGCAAGTATATTGCTATGGGACATGATGTGTATTTTGAAGTTCATTTTTATTCAACACTGGTATATTACTATTTTATCTGTTTATGGACATCATAGGATATATTTTTTCATCCACAACTTCACAAAATTATAGGCATTTGGTTCACATTCATTTACTTACTACTTAAGAACACATGTATTCCTCCATGTTTCTTTACTGGTCTTTTCACTAGACTTCTTTCTAAACACATTATTTTTGATTCCATAATCATTTTTGAAGCAATACTCACCCTTCACGATAAACCGTAACCCTAATATTACCATTACATATATAACTGTTTGGAATGATTGTATATATATCAATATAAGATTTCCAATATATTTTCAGATGCAAACTCAATCCATTATTTAAAGTTGGAACTAGTTATATACTTTATCACAATATGGTCTATTCATGCAACATCTCAATAATCATCAACACAAGGTACACCTATTTGTATCACCAGTACTAATTTATAAGTTTCCAGAATATTACTCCCCATAATGGTGGAAGAAATACTCATGTCACCTTATCAACATATACAATTTATCATGGTAGTATTCTGGACACAAAATGCAAAGGTCACACATATGATTGTACCAAAGCCTAAATGGAAAGTGACCATGGATTACTAAAAACATCCATGTCCAGGGTGCCTAATGCTCTCAAATGTCAATCCTATTGATTACTACATATTTGTTTCTTCCTAAGATTATATATTCAACCTCAAGCCTGTTGAAAATGTCTAATCCTATCACTCACTTTATACTTTGCCTGATTTCCTAATCTTTCTATTGATATCTGCTTTCCTACATATTTTTCCCAGTTCATCATTGTGACTGTATCTTCACATGTGCTGACATTTACATTCACTCTCTAACTGAAACCCTATTGCTAAAGAACTTTTGGTCCAACTCCTAGAGTCACTCTTCTTCCTAAACCTACTGACTATCTTCCTAATCCTACAGACTATCCCTTTTTGACTGGATGTTCTCTTCTACATTCAATCATCCGAGGTACACGGTCCTATGCCATTGTATATCGATTTATCTGAGACCTCGGTGCAGAACATAATTCAAGCTAAGTATACAAATCAAGGGTTCTGTTGCCCTGAATGTCAGGAAGGTCTTTGCCTCAGGCCACCCCTTTGTGAAGCCTGAAGAAAAAATTTTCAAATGGAAATAAATGGACATCACCTGTGGCTCTTTGCTTAATTGCTTTGGAAAGGGATTTGTCTGAATCTGCCTCTTGGCCCTGTGTGAGGCTGTGGTTTAGATTCTCAGCACCTAATGGATCTAAAGAAAGAACCCATGTGTGCATTCAAAACCAAAATGGCAAAAAGAGCAGTCATTGTGGATGAAGATTCTTGCCTTTCTCTGTTAGGTTCCTGACCCCCTTCAAGTGAGAATAGGGATCCTCTCTGTCAAATGAATTCTTCAATGCTCTGCAGATATGCTTGGGTTTTCTCATGACTCCAAATCACATAAAAAATCTATACCTGACATTCAGTAAGCCTCAAATTATAGAAACAGAGCGGATTTAATGGCAGGCCTTTTTGATCACTCCTGGTTCACAGGAAGGGTGTCCAGGCCACCCTGACTTTAGGGAAATTAGAGGCAAGGGAGCTTATTCTGGAAACTGTCTTTGGTTGCGACCCTCATGAAAACTTCCATCCAGAACTTTTGATGAGGGTCTTTATGGACGAAGATGAGGGCCATGTGGGAGTTTTTTTGTTCTAATTGTGGTCATTTGTGTGGGGGTTGGAAGAGATGACTTGGTCCACCTGGGCTTGAACTCTGGTGTGATTTCCCTTAGAGCCTGAGTTCTGGAACGTACCTCATAGAAGTATTGAAATGAATTGTGTTGGTTTTTAGGAGGCCACGCATGAATGTCACCCTTTGAAACTGAGATCTAGGCCCAAGGTGGCTTTCCACAGAGCAATGGGAATCTCAGCCAGGAAATCACATGATTTTATTCTGAAAGACTTTGCAGCCATTGTTGGCCCTCGGAAGCAAGAAGGAGTGGCCATACTCATATCGATTAAAATCAACTTAAACCTAAGTTAATCAAAAGTGATAAAGAAGGACACTATATACTGTTAAAAGGCACCATTAACCAACAAGACATAACAATTATCAATTTGTATGCATCAAACAATGGTGGTGCAAAGTCATAAAACAAACTCTCCTCAACTTCAAGAGTCATATAGGCTATAACACAATAATTACGGGTGACTTCAGCACACAACTCTCGCAATTGGACAGATCCTCTAGAGAAAATCTGAATTAAGAAACTATAGAACTTAATAGAACAATCAATAACCTAGACTTAACCAACATATATAGAATATATCAAACATCATAAAGTGGATACATGTTCTTCTCAGCAGCACATTGGTCCTACTCAAATATAGAACATATATTATGCCATATGGAAACTCTTAGTAAATATAAAAGTATGGAGATAATACCATGCACCATATCTGATCATAATGGAATGAAACTTGAAATTAATGATTGAAGAAGGAAGGAAAAATTCTACATCACATGGAAAATGAACAATATGTTACTGAATGATCAATGGGTTACAGAAGACATAAAGGAGGAGATAAAAAATTTCTTAGAGACAAATGACAATACAGACAAAACATACCGGATTCTATGGAAAACAATGAAAGCAGTTTTAAGAGGGAAATTCATTTCTTGGAATTCTTTCCTCAAAAAAAAAAAAAGAAAAAAAACAACAAATAAATGATCTCACACTACATCTCAAAAACCTAGAAAAAAAAAAGCAAAACAACAAATGTAGTAGAAGACAAGAAATAATTAAAATTAGAGGAGAAATCAACAAAATTGAAACAAAAAAATTGAAAAAATAAAAGTTGGTTCATTGAAAATAAATTAAATCGACAGGGCCTTAGCCATGCTAATGAAGAGAAGTAGAGAGAGAACTCAAATTACTAACATATGGGATAAAAAAGGCAACATCACAACAGACACTACAGAAATTCAGATGATAATTAGAAAGTATTTTGAAACCCCATATTCCAATAAAACAGAAGATAATGAAGATATTGATAAATTTCTTATGTCATATAATCTGCCAAGTTTGAGTCCGGAAGACTCACACAATTTAAATAGACCAATAACAAAGGAAGAAATAGAAGAAACGTTCAAAAGACTACCAACCAAAAAAAGCCCTGGACCAGATGGTTATACAGCAGAGTTCTACAAAACGTTCAAAGATGAATTAATACCAATACTTTTCAAGCTATTTCAAAAAATAGAAAAAGAAGGAGTTCTTCCAAATTCATTCTATGAGGCCAACATCACCCTGATCCCAACACCAGACAAAGACACTTCAAAGAAAGAAAACTACAGACCAATATCTCTAATAAACTTGGATGCAAAAATTCTCAATAAAATCCTGGCAAATAAAAAACAAAAGCATATAAAAAAATTGTGCTTCATGATCAAGAGGGATTCATCCCAGGGATGCAAGGCTGGTTCAATATACGGAAATCAATAAATGTAATCCATCACATCAATAGACTTAAAGAGAAGAACCATATGATCATCTCGATAGATGCAAAAAAAGCATTCTACAAAGCACAGCATCCCTTTTTCTTTAAAACTCTATAAAACACTAGGAATAACAGGAACTTACCTCAACATGGTAATAGCTATATATGCTAAACCTCAGGCTAGCATCATCCTAAATGGAGAAAAACTGAAGGCATTCCCTCTAAAATTTGCAACAAGACAGGGATGCCCTCTATCACCACTTCTATTTAATTTAGTTCTTGAAATACTATCCAGAGCAATGATACAGACAAAGGAAATTAAAGGCATAAAAATAGGAAAAGAAGAACTTAAATTATCGCTATTTGTGGATGACATGATAATATATTTAACAGACCCAAAAGGGTCTACAAAGAAACTGCTAGAGTTAATAAATGAATTCAGCAAATTGGCAGGATATAAAATCAACACGCATAAATCAAAGGCATTCTTGTATATCAGCAACAAAACTTCTGAAATGGAAATGAGGAAAACCACTCCATTTACAGTATACTCAAAGAAAATAAAAAACTTGGGAATCAACCTAACCAAAGAGGTGAAAGATTTATACAATGAAAACTACAGAACCCTAAAGAGAGAGATAGAAGAAGATGTTAGAGGATGGAAAAATATGCCCTGTACATGGATAGGCAGAAATAACATCATCAAAATGGCGATATTACCCAAAGTTCTCTACAGGTTTAATGCAATGCCAATCAAAAACCCAATGGCATTTCTTGTAGAAATAGATAAAGTAATCATGAATTTCATATGGAACAACAAAAGACCCAGAATAGCGAAAGCAATTCTAAGCAGGAAGTGTGAATCCAGAGTTCAAACTGTACTACAAAGCAATAGTAACAAAAACAGTGTGGTACTGGTATCAAAACAGGCAGATGGACCAATGGTACAGAATAGAGGAAACAGAGACATATCCACAAAATTACAACTTTCTTATATTTGAAAAGGGACCTAAAAGCATGCAATGTAAGAAGGATAGCATCTTCAACAAATGGTGCAGGGACAATTGGAAATTCATATGCCACAAAATGAAACGGAATCCCTTTCTCTCACAATGCATAAAAGTTAACTCAAAATGGATCAAGGAGCCAGATATAAAATCAGAGACACTGCGTCTGATAGAAGAAAAAGTTGGCTACGATGTACATACTGTGGGGTTGGGCTCCAAATTCCTTAATAGGACACCCATAGCCCAAGAGTTCATAAAAAGAATAAACAAATGGGACTTACTTAATCTAAAAAAGTTTTTTCTCAGCAAGAGAAACAATAAGAGAGTTAAATAGAGAGCCTACATCCTGGGAACAAATTTTTACCCCTTACACTTCAGATAGAGCCCTAATATCTAGAATATACAAAGAACTCAAAACAATTAAACAATGAGATAACAAATAACCCAATCAACAATGTGCCAAGGATCTTAACAGACACTTCACAGAGGAGGATATACAATCAATCAACAAGTACATGAAAAAATGCTCACCATCTGTAGCAGTCAGAGAAATGCAATCAAAACCACCCTAAGATACCATCTCACTCCAGTAAGATTGGCAGCCATTATGAAGTCGAACAACAATAAGTGTTGGTGAGGATGTGGGTAAAGGGTACACTTGTACACTGCTTGTGGGCCTGCAAATTGGAGAGTCCAATATGGAAAGCAGTATGGAGATTCCTGGGAAAGCTGGGAATGGAACCACCATTTGAGATATCGCCCTTCTCAGACTCTTCCCTGAGGATCTTAATAGAGAGCAGTATAAGGATACTGCCACATCGATGATCATAGCGGCACAATTCACAATAACTAGACTGTGGAACCAAACTAGATGCCCTTCAATAGACGAATGGATAATAAAAATGTGGCATCTATACACAATGGAGTATTACACAGCACTGAAAATGACAAAATCATAGAATTTGCAGGGAAATGAATGGCATTAGAATAGATTATGCTAAGCGAAGCTATCCAATCCTTAAAAAACAAATGCCAAATGTTTCCTTTTATATAGAGAGAGCAAATAAGAAGAGAACAGTGAGGAAGAACATGAGAAAAATATTAAAACTAAACAGAGATGAGTGGGGGGAGAGAAAGGGAGAGAGAAGGAAAATTATATGGAAATGGTAGGAGACTACTCAATGTTACACAAAATTACATATAAGAGGTTGTGAGGCTAAAGAGGGGAAAACAAGGGAGAGAATTAAACAACAGCAGATGAGGTAGAGAGGGAAGATGGGAGGGGAGGGGGAATAGTAGGGGATAGGAAAGGTAGCAGAATTCAACAATAACTAGTATGCTATTATGTAAAAACGTGAGTGTGTAACTGATGTGATTCTGCGATTTGTATTTGGGGTAAAAATGGGAGTTCATAACCCAATTAAGTCAAATGTATGAAAGATGATATATCATGAGCTTTATAATGTTTTGAACAACCCAAAAAAAAGAATTGAATTTCCAATATTTGAGTCATATAACAACTTTATTTTTTAATAAAATTGTCTTTTATTTGTTATCTTACTTGCTGGTATCTGCCTTTCAGTTTTAAAAAACTATGTGCTTTAGCCATTCATCCATGTAGTATGTAACAGAAAATTTTGAGTGTCTCCATATAACCAGATTGGCAAGGCATCAAGGTTTCCTTCACAAACAAGGTGAAGGCTTTGCCATTAGAAATTTAATATTCTGCAAAACAATTTTTTTTAACTTTTCAATTAAATTTCCAAAAAAATTTAGAAAAAAAAAGAATCTAAACCCCACAGTAAGAAGGCCTCAAAGTGGAGAAGTGGAGCATTTACGGCAGGCCTATTTGATCACTGCTGGTTCACAGGAAGCGTGTTCAATCAACCCTGATGTTAGGCAAATGAGGGGCAAGGGAGCTTATTTTGGGCACTGGTTTGGATGTGCACCTCATGGAAAACTCCATCCAGAGGTTATGATGTGTGTTTATATGGAAAAAGATGAGGGCCATGTGGGAGTGTTTTGGTTTTAATTGTGGTCATTTGTGTGGTAGTTGGAAGAGATGACTGGGTCCACCTGGGCTTGAACTCTGGTGTGATTCCCCTTAGAGAATGAGATTTGGAACTGACTTCAGAGAAGTATTGCCATGAATGTTGTTGGGATTTCAGGAGGCCACGCATGAGAGTCGCCCTTGGAAACTGAGATCTTGGCCCAGAGAGGCGTTCCAGAGAGCACTGGGAATTTCAGCTAGGATATCACAGGTTTTATTCTGAAAGACCTGGCAGCCATCGTTGAGAGTCAAAACACACATGGACCTCACATTGGAGACCTCAATGGGCCTGGCTTCATGTGACAATTTGGCCACTCTTTGGGAAGCCTTGCCTGTGAGAGATCTCCAGATCCTTCATTAAAATGAGCTTCCTCAACATTTAATGGATCCTGAATGAATTGAAACCCACAGTACCAACAACTTCATATGTGAAAAATAGTTAGATAAATACCATGAATTTTTAGAAATTCTCATGACCAGGTGGCACTGGAGAACCTTTGGATGTCCTGTTGCTGATCATGAGTATACCAGACAGTGCCTTGATTGACTAGGTATCATGAAAATGGTGTAGAACAGAGATGCCAGTAAGTTGGAGCCTGATATGTAGTGGGCCTAGAGCAGTGGTGTGCAGGTGTGTGATAAAACATCTGTGGTGGGGCCTGTGGATCTGCCATTGACTTTCAAATGCCTTGACACAGACACGGTGCAGCCAGCAGACCCTTCTATATAAAGGCATCTTGTTATATGGAGATTTTTCACGGCAATGTTTAGAATCAGGTTGCTATGGTCAAGGGGCAAGCTATGTGGGATAGAAGCCTATTTGGTGCATTCCCATGCAGACACTGACCCACCACACGTGACAGAACTCCCTCCAGCACTGTGTCCCACTTGAACTCCTTGTATTTTGTGAAGCAAATACCAAACTCCCAGTGCAGCAGCAAGAAACACAATGAAAAGTCGAGGATGACCAAGTGGCTTCACAGTCCACATGGGGTGACACTTAGCCCCCGTGGCCACAATTTAGCTACAAAGAAAGAATTTAGCACTGCTGCCTCATGTTCATTGGAAAATAAGAAACCATGTCCTCCTGGTCACATAGATGCAGACCTAGCTTTGATGGTCTCACTACATCGGAAGTTAAAGCTCCTGAAAACAACATATATTTCAAGTGCCCAAGCTCAGAGGCAATTTCTCAAGAAGTGTTTAGGCCAGCAGATCTCCATGTTTGTGGAGTGTTTACCATGTCACTTACTTTTGGAAACTGCTCTATCAACTCCAAGGTTGTGAACTCCTGAGCATTTTCCATTCTAAATATATATTCACAGATTTTCTAACTCTTCTCCTCTAATTCTGACTTACTTGGGGCAAAGGGAATGTCAAGTCATTGTTCTGGATGAGAGAGGGAAGATTGTTTTGTAGCACATATTTGCATACACATTGGATTCATTTTCCAATTTTCTGTTTGAAATACTGAATCCCTGACACTAACCCATACCCTACTAAACTCTGACTACTAATCCTAATATAATGGAGAAAAATAACCCAAACAGAATAGAAATACAAGCATTTTAGAAGAAGCATGGTGTATAGTTGGAATTACCTTTTGCATGATATAAGGTAGGAGTTATAAATCTAGTCAATTATTTGTTGAAATAATTTTCCATGTGTTTTTAAAGTTAAGAAAAATGTGAATTCCTGTCTCCCTTTCTCTGTAGCCTATTAAGCAAATGTATTTTTATATGCACAAATAGAATCCTACCTGGTTTCACATATACATTCTTGTGAGGTGGCTGACTTGGCAGATACAAATTGTGAGAAGAGATCACTCCTCCTAAACGCTGTTTTAACTGAAAATTGAACCCATGGGTGAGCTTCCTAGATGAACAACACTATACACATATTCATGTTCAGTAAAATGAATATTTTGGGATATGCGGATGAGTTATTTTTCATGATGAATTTCAATTGGCATATATATTGCTACATTATAATGTGTGTGTTTGTGTGTCTATATATACATTATATATATATATATATATATATATATATATATATATATATATATATTCTCCAGATTTACCAAAATATGAAATATATGTGTCTTCTTATACACTGCCTGAATTCATTCATATTCATATATGTGGATTTATAATCAACTTTTAAAAAGTTTATTCTCAGAAATATACATCCACTGAAATAAATATTTGTTTCCTAGTACTGAAAACTAACTTCAGGGAAGGGTGCTTACAAATCCTAATATTTCTACAGTAACTGACCAAGTTTAACATCAATGCAAGTAGATTCCTATTGGATATGGTGTGTTTATTAAAGTTCATTTTAATCAAACCTGGTACGTTATTATTTCTTCAGTTTATAGACATCATAAATTATATCCTTTCATTCACAAGTTCACAAATTTATAAACATTTGGTTCACTTTCAATCACTTCCTCCTTCAGAACACTTATATTTCTCCATGTTTCTTGACTGGTCTTTTCACTAGACTTCTTTCTAAAGACATTATTTTCGATTCCATAATCATTTTTGAAGCAAAACTCACACACTATTTATGATAAACGGTAACCCTAATATAACCATTAGATATATAAGTGGTTGGAATGAATGTATGTATATCAATAAATGATTTCCTCTATTTTTTCAGATATCAATACAATCCATTATTTAAATTTGGAACCAGTCATATAATTTATTCACAGTATGGTCTATTAATGCATCATCTCTATATTCATCAACACAGGGTAAGCCGATTAGTATCCCCAGTACTAATTTATATCTTTTCAAAATATTTCCCCCAGAAATGGTGGAAGAAATACTCATGTCACCTGATCTTCATATACATATTAACACAGTAATATTCTGGACACAAAATGCGAAGGTCACCCTTATGATTGTACCAAAGCCTCAATGAAATGTGAACATGGATTACTAAATATATCCATGTCCAGGTTGCCTAATGCTCTCAAATGTCAATCTAATTGGTGACTACAAATTGGTTTCTTCTTAAGATTATGTATTCAACCTCAACCCTGTTGAAAATGTCTAATCCTATCACGTTATACTTTGCCTGATTTCCTAATGTCTCTATTGATGTCTGCTTTCCTACATATTTTCCCCAGTTCATCATTGTGCCTGACTCTTCACATATGGTGTCATTTATATTCACTCTCTAACCAAAACCCTATTGCTAAAGTACATTTGGTCCAAATCCTAGACTCACTCTTCCTTCTAAACCTACTGACTATCTTCCTAATCCTACACACAATCCCTTTTTGACTGGATGATCTCTTCTACATTTAATCATCTGAGGTACAGGGTCTTATGCCATTGTATATCAATTTAACTGAGACCTCGGTGCAAAACATAACTCAAGCTAAGGATCCCAATCAAGGGTCCAAATCCTTCTGGGCTTCAAATATTACCTAGATTTCTGTTTTCATACTTATGTTCTACCTCTATATTCTTATAAATATCGCTGGTTCCCAATACCATTATTCATCCAGCAGAATGATTTCCAACCCAAATCGAACATGCTATTAATCCTAACCATACAATGTTCTTTCAATCTCACTTTACAGAAGAGCAGGGACAAAGTTGGTATTACAATACAGGAAGTTAGGAGATCTTCCAACTGCTGAGTACCTCAAAATCCATGCAGAAATGATCCCTGGAGAAGATGCAGGCAGCTATGAAGGACCTGAGAGAACAAAAGTCATATTCCATGGCAAAAAACATGGTCAGGATGAAAAGATGTGTCTGAGTCAGCCTCTCTATTCTTTATGTAGGGAAGATGGACCAAACCAGGCCTGTGTGGAGAGCTGTTCCCAGGTAACTATGGTTTCTATACCATTCTAACATGAGAAAGTATCACAGGAAGTAGGGCAGCCTCCATGTCAGGAGACAATAGGAAGAAACTGTTAGGACAAAGTGGTGGCCAAGACAGTGACCTCATTCATTTTCTGAAGGTAGTGACCTCACCTCACTTCCTTGGTGATGGAGCTCTCTGAATTTTGTGATCCAGGAAGCAAGGCACCCTGAGCCAGTCCCAGTCCCAGTCGCAGTGGGCTCATTTCTTTGGATTTTCCAGGAACAGAGTCAGTCTTTCTTGGTACCTACTGATGTAAGGGTTGCCAAATACCAAGAAAGCTCTGAAGAGGGGTCTTTCCTGAGAGGATAGGAATTGGCTCACCACTGCGTCCTTACAACTTCACAGATTTGACCAAGGAGACCAGATCTGAGACAGAAAGGCCATTTCTGGGGAGCATTGTATGTCCTACCAGTCAGAGGACATTCCAGATAGTCACAGACCTACTTGGAAGAAGGAGGTGCATTAGAGGGTGTTGGTTTGTGTTTGTGGTTTTTTCACATGATCTGAGAATAGGTAAAAAAGGAGGTTTGTTTGGTTTGTAGTGGACTGTTTCTAGTAAGTCATTTGACAAGGAGACTGTTTCTGTGTCTGTGTATCCCATTGTGTTTTTCTTTGTAGATATTAGAAAAGAAAATAGCTCATTGGGTGTGTCCTGTCTAGTAGAAAACTTCCCAGTATGCATCCTTCCCAATTAATGAATGGACTGAGGCTTGCCTCATCCATGGGCAACACCTGCTATCTACCTAAGTTCTCATTTTTTTCCTGAATTCTGGCCACTCTCAAGATTAGTATCATGTATTTTTGTACAAGATACGTACCACCTCCAAGCTCTGTGATATGGCCATGTACTGGATAGTTGAAGAGAATGGCGAGCATCTCAGAAAACTCACATATCAGAGTAACCAGGAAAGTCTCCTAGGAGAAACCCTGCTTGGGGGCTTTTGATTACCTATTGTTCTGTTGCTCTGAATGTCAGAAAGGTCTTTGCCTCAGGCCAAACCTTAGTGAAGCCTGAAGAAAAGAGTTTTCAAATGGAAATGAATGGGAATCACCTGTGGCTTTTTACTTTATTGCTTTGGAAAAAGATTTGTCTGAATCAGCCTCTTGGCCCTGTGTGAGCCTGTGGTTTAGATTTTCAGCACCTGATGGGTCTAGAGAAAGATCCCATGTGGGCATTCAAAACCAAAATGGAAAAAAGATCAGTCATTTTGGATGAAGCCTCTCGCCTTCCTCTGTAATATTTCTGACCTCCATCAAGTGAGAATAGGGATCATTTGTGTCAAATGAGTTCTTCAAAGCCCTGCAGAGGCTGGACAATAGGTGCTTGCGTTTTCTCATGACTCCAATTCACACAAAGAATCTATATCCCACAGTCAGTAGGCCTCAAATTTGAGAAGTGGAGCAGTATTAACAGCAGTCCTATATGATCACTTCTGTTTCACAGGAATGTTGTCCAGGCCACCCTGACTTTAGGCAAATGAGGGGCAAGGGAGATTATTTTTGACACTGTCTTGGGCTGTGCCCCTGATGGAAACCTCCAGCTAGAGTTTATGATTAGTGTCTATATAAAAGAAGAAGAGGGCCCTGTGGGAGTGTTTTGGTTTTAATTGTCATCATTTGTGTGGCAATTGGAAGAGATGCCTGGGTCCACCTGGGCTTGAACTCTGTTGTGATTCCCCTTAGAGACTGAGTTGTGGAACTGAACTCAGAGAAGTATTGCCATGAATTGTGTTGGGATTTTTGGAGGCCACGCATGAGATTCGCCATTGGAAACTGAGATCTAGGCCCAGGGTGACTTTCCACAGAGCACTGGGAATCTCAGCCAGGATATCACAAGATTTTATTTTGAAAGATTGTCAGCCATAGTTGAGAGTCAAAACACACATGGAATTCACATTGTAGACCTCAATGGGCCTGGCTTCATGTGACCTTTTGCCCACTCTTTGGGAAGCCTTGCCTGTGAAAGTTCTCCAGAGCTTTCATTGAAATGAGATTCCTCACCTTTTAATGGTTCCTTTATAAATTAAATCCCACAGTGCCTCCAAATTCATTATTGAAAAATATCTAGATAAATACCATGAATTTTTTGAAATTACTATGACCAGGTTGCACTGGAGAACTTCTGAATGTCCTGTTCCTGATCATGATTGTAGCAGACAGTGCCTTGATTGACTGGGTTTCATGAAAAAAGTGTAGAACATAGATGCCAGAAAGTTGGAGCCTGCAGACTAGTGGGCCTAGAGCAGAGGAGTGTAGGTGTGTGAAAAAAACATTTGTGGTGGGGCCACGTGGATCTGCCATTGGCTTAGAAAGACTTGTGACTGACATGGTACAGCCAGCAGATCCTTCTATGTAAGGGCATCTTGTTATATGGAGAGGATTCCTGCCAAAGGTCAGAATCAGGTTGCTATTGTCAAGTTGAAAAGCTATGTGGGATTGAAGCCTCACTGGTGCATTTTACTAACCCACCACACGTGAGAGTACATCCTCCAGCACTGTGTCCCAGTAGAACTCCTTGTATTTCGTGAAGCCAATACCAAACTCACAGTGCAGCAGTAAAAAACACCACGAAAGTGGATAATGACCAAATGGCTCTACAGACAACACAGTTAGATACTTAGACCCCAGTGGCCAAAGTTTACCTACAAAGAGAGAATTCAGCACTGCTGCCTCATGTTCACTAGAAAACAAAAAACCATGTCATCCAGGTCACATAGATGGAGACCCAGAATTGATGGTCTCACTACAAAGGAAGCTAAAACTCCTGACAACAATGTATATTTTAACTGCCCGACCTCAGAGGCAGTTTCTCAAAAAGTCATTGGGCCAGCAGAGCTCCATGTTTGTGGAGTGTTTACCCTCTCCCTTTTTGTAACCCGTTCTACCTCCTACAAGTTTGTGAACTCCTGAGCATTTTTCTTTCCACATATGTATTCACAGATTTTCTAACTTTTCTCCACTAATTGTGTCTTATTTGGGGCGAAGGTAATGTCAAAGCATTGTTCTGGATGAGAGTGGGATGATTTTTGTGTAGCACATATTTGCATACACATTAGATTCATTTTCATATTTTCCATTTGAAATACTGAATCCCTGACACTAACCCATACCCTACTAGACTCTGACTACTAATCCAAATATGATGAAGAAAAAGAAACTTAACAGAATAGAAATACAGGCCTTTCATAGGAGGCATGGTGTATACTTGGACTTGCCTTCGGCTTTATCAACGGTATGTGTTATAAATATAGTCAACTTTTCATTGTAATACTTCTCCATGAGTTTTTAAAATTAACACATATGTAAATTTCTGTCTCCCTTTCTCTGTAGCCTATTCATCACATGTATTTTTTAATGCATCTTTAGAATTCTACCTGGTATCACATGTACATTCTTGTGAGCTTGATTATTTTGGAAGATACAAATTGTGAGAAGAGATCACTCCCTCTAAATACTGATGGAACTGGAAATTCAACCTATGGGTGAATTTCCTAGATGAACAATATTATGCATAAATAAATGTTCAGTAAAATGAATATTTTTGGATACGTGGATGATATCTATTTTATTATGATTTTCAAATGGCATATATATTGCTACATTTTAATGTCTGTGTATGTGAGTATCTATCTATCTATCTATCTATCTATCTATCTATCTATCTATATAGATATAGATATCTACTCTTTAGATTTTCCAAAATATGAAATATATGTGTCTTATTATACACTTTCTAAATTTACTCATGTGTGTGTATGTGGATTTATAATCAAATTTTCACAAAATAATTCTTAGAAATATTCATCCACCTTAAATACATATTTATTTCCTAGTACTGAAAACTAAATTCAGTGAATGGTGCATACAAATCGTAATATTTCCACAGTGACTGACCCAGTTTCACATCAATGCAAGTAGACACCTATGGGACCATGATGTGTATTTTGAAGTTCATTTTTATTCAACACTGATACATTACTATTTCTGCAGTTTATGGACATAATAGGATATATTCTTTCATCCACAATTTCACAAATTTATAGGCATTTAGTTCACTTTCAATCACTTCCTACTTCAGAACACATGTATTCCTCCATGTTTCTTGACAGTTCTTTTAATGAGATTCTTTCCAAACACATTATTTTTGATTTCCATAATCATTTTTGAAGCAAAACTCAGACACTCTTCATGATAAACCATAATGCTAATATTACCATTAGATGTATAACTGGTTAGAATGAATTTATGTATATCAATATAAGATTTCCTATATATTTTCAGATATCAATTCAATCCATTATTTAAAGTTTGAACCAGTTATATTATTTATTCACAGTATGGTCTATTAAGGCATCATCTCTATATTCATAGACCGATGGTATAACTATTTGTATCCCAAATACTAATTTATAAGTCTTTAAAATATTGCTTTAAGAATATTGGAAGAAATACTCTAGCCACCTGATGTATATATACATTTCATCACAGTAATATTCCTCACACAAAATGCAACGGACACACTTACGATTGTACCAAAGCCTATATTGAAAGTGAGCATGTATTACTAACAACATCCATGTCCTGATTAACTAATGATCTCAAATATCATTCCTATTGGTGAGTACATATTTGTTTCTTCCTAAGATTAAATATTGAAACTGAACCCTGTTAAAAATGTCTCATCCTATCACTCACTTTGTACTTTGCCTGATTTCCTAATGTCTCTATTGATATCTGATTTCCTACACATTTTCCCCAGTTCATCACTGTGACTGACTCTTGAAATATGCTGACATTTACATTCACTCTCTAACAAAACCCCTATATCTAAAGAACTTTTGGTCCAACTCCTAGACTCACTGAAATGGGTTCTTCAAAGCCCTGCAGAGGGTAGCCCATAGGTGCTTGGGTTTTCTCATGACCCCAATTCACATAAAGAATCTATGCCCCACAGAGAGTAGGCCTCAAATTGGAGAAGTAGAGCAGTATTAATGGCAGGCCTATTTGATCACACCTGATTCACAGGAAGGGTTTCCAGGCCACCCTGAATTTAGGCAAATAAGGGGCAAATGAGCTTATTTTGGACACTGTCTTAGGCTGCGCCCCTCATGGAAACCTCCAGCAAGAAGTTATGATGAGAGTTTATATTGAAGAAGATGAGGGCCATGTGGGAGTGTTTTGGTTTAATTGTGGTCATTTGTGTGGTAGTTGGAAGAGATGACTGGGTCCACATGGGCTTGAACTCTGGAGTGATTCCCCTTAGAGACTGAGTTCTGGAAATGAACTCAGAGAAGTATTGACATGAATTGTGTTGGGATTTTAGGAGGCCACACATGAGAGTTGCCCTTGGAGACTGAGATCTAGGCCCAGGATAGCTTTCCAAAGAGCACTGGGAATCTCAGCCAGGATATCACATGACTTTATTCAGAAAGACGTGGCAGCCATTGTTGAGAGTCAAAACACACATGGACCTCAATTGTAGACCTCAATGGGCCTGGCTTAATGTGACCTTTTGGCCACTCTTTGGGAAGCCTTGCCTCTGAGAGTTCTCCTGAGCTTTAATTGAAATAATCTTCCTCACCATTTCATGGTTCCTGAATAAATTGAAAGCCACAGTGCCTCCAAATTCATCCTTGAAAATTGGCTATATAAATACCATGAATTTTTTAAATTCCCATGAACAGGTGGCACTGGAGAACCTTTGGATATCTGTTGCTGATCACGAGTGTACCAGACATTGCATTGATTGACTGGGTTTCATGAAAATGGTGAGAACAGAGATGCCAGAAAGTTGGAGCCTGCTGACTAGTGGGCCCAGAGCAGTGGTGGGCAGGTGTATGATAAAACATCTGTCGTGGGGACACGTGGTTCTGCCATTGGTTTCCGAATGATTTGTGACTGACATGGTGCAGCCAGCAGAACCTTACAAGTAAAGGGACCTTGTTATATGGAGAGGTTTCAGGGCAATGTTCAGAATCAGGTTGCTATGGACATGGGTGCAAGCTTTTTGGGATAGAAGCCTGGTTGGTGCATTCTCCTGCAGACCCTCATCCACTACACGTGAGAGTACTCCCTCTAGCACTGTGTCCCAGTTTTTCTCCTTGTATTACGTGAAGCCAATACCAAACTCCCAGTGCAGCAGTAAGAAACACCACGAAAAGTGGAGTATGACCAAATGGCTTCACAGATCACATGGTTAGACACTTAGACCCCAGTGTCCTCAGTTTACTAACAAAGGGAAAATTCAGAACTTCTGCCTCATGTTCAATAGCATATAAGGAACCATGTCATCCAGGTCACATAGATGCCGACCCAGGTTTGATGGTCTCAATACAAAGGAAGCTAAAGCTCCTGACAACAACAAATTTTTCAAGGGCCCAAACTCAGAGGCGGTTTCTCAACAACTCATTAGGCCACCAGAGTTCCATGTTTGTGGAGTGTTTACCCTGTACCTTACTTTTGGAAATTCCACTACCACCTCCAAGGTTGTGAACTCCTGAGCATTTTCTTTTCCAGATATATATTCACAGACATTCAAACTCTTCTCCACTAATTGTGTATTACTTGTGGCGAAGGAAATATCAAGGCATTGTTTTGGAGGACAGTGGGAAGATTTTTGTCTAGCAAATATTTGCATACACATTAGATTCATTTTCCTATTTTACATTAGAAATACTGAATCCCTGTCACTAACCCATACCCTACTAGACTCTGACTACTAATCTTAATATGATGTAGAAAAAGAAACCTAACAGAATAGAAATACAGGCCGTTCATAGGAGGCATGGTGTATACTAGGACTTGCCTTCTGCTTTATCAAGTGAATGTGTTATAAATCTAGTCAACTTTTCATTGTAATACTTCTCCATGAGTTTTTAAAGTTAACACATATGTACATTTCTGTCTCCCTTTCTCTGTACCCTATTCATCTCATGAAATTTATTATGCATATTTAGTATCCTACCTGGTATCACACGTACATTCTTGTGAGCTTGCTGTTTTAGGAAGATACAAATTGTGAGAAGAGATCACTCCCCCTAAATACTGATGGAACTGAAAATTCAACATATGGGTGAATTTCCTAGATGAACAGCATTATACATAAATCCATGCTCAGTAAAAAGAATAGTTTTGGATATGAGGATGATATATATTTCATGATGAATTTTGATTGGCATACATATTACTACATTTTAATGTCTGTGTTTGTATCTTTATATATATATATTTTTTTTTTCTCCAGATTATTCAAAATATGAAATATATGTGTCTTATTTTACACTCACTAATTTAACTCATGTTCCTATATGTGGATTTATAATCAAATTTTCACAAAATTATTCTCAGAAATATTCATCCACATGAAATACATATTTATTTCCCAGTACTGAAAACTAACTTCGGTGAAAGGTGCTTACAAATCCTAATATTTGTACAGTAACTGACCCAGTTTAACATCAATGCAAGTAAAATCCTATGGGACATGATGTGTATTTTGAAGTTCATTTTTATTCAACACTGGTACATTACTATTTCTTCAGTTTATGGACATTATAAGATAATACTTTTCATCCACAAGTTAACAAATCTGTACGCATTTGGTTCACTTGCAATTACTTCCTGCTTCAGAATATATGTATTCCTCCATGTTTCTTGACTGTACTTTTCATGAGATTATTTCCAAACACATTATTTTCGATTTCCATAATCATTTTTGAAGCAAAACTCCCACACTCTTCATGATAAACCATAATGCTAAAATTACCATTAGATGTATAACTGGTTAGAATGAACTTATGTATATCAATATAAGATTTCCTATATATTTTCAGATATCAATTCAATCCATTATTTAAAGTTTGATCAAGTTATATTATTTATTTACAGTATGGTCTATTAAGGCATCATCTTTATAATCATAGGCACAGGGTACACGTACTTGTGTCCCCAATACTAATTTATAAGTCTTAAAATGTTGCTTTCAGAAATGTTTGAAGAAATACTGTAGTCACCTGATATACATTTACATTTCATCACAGTAATATTCCTGAGAAAAAATGCAACGGACACCCTTATGATTGTACCAAAGCCTAAATTTAATGTGAGCATGTATTACTAACAACATCCATGTCCTGATTAACTAATGATCTCAAATATCATTCCTATTGGTGACTACATATTTGTTTCTTCCTAAGATTATATATTCAAACTCAACCCTGTTAAAAACGTCTTATCCTATTACTCACTTTGTACTTTCCCTGATTTCCTAATGTCTCTATTGATATCTGCTTTCCTACACATTTTCCCCAGTTCATCACTGTGACTGACTCTTCACATATGCTGACATTTGCATTCACTCTCTAACCAAAACCCTATATCTAAATAACTTTTGGAACTATCCCTTTTTGTCTGGAGGATCTCTTCCTCATTCAGTCATCCAAGGTACAAGGTCCTATGCCATTGTATAACGATTTATTTGAGACAACGTTGCGGAAATAATTCAAAGCTAAGTATCCCAATCAAGGGCCCAGTGTTCATCTGGGTTTCAAATCTTTCCTAGATTTCTGTATTCATACTTATATTACACCTATATATGCTTGTAAATATCGGAGGTCCCCAATACCATTATTCATCTCGCAGAATGATTCCTAACCCAAATTGAACAAGTTATTAACCCTAACCATGCACTGTTCCCTCAATTTAACTTTACAAAGACCAGGGACAGAGTTGGTGTTATAATACAGGTAGGTAGGGGATCTTCCACCTGTTGAGAACCTCAAGTTCCATGCAGAAATAAACCCTGAAGAAGATGTAGGCAGCTATGAAGGACCTGAGAGAGCAACAGTAATCTTCCTTGGTAAAATACCTGGTCAGGATGAAGCGATGTGTCTGAATAAGCGTCTCTTTTCTTAAAGTAGAGAAGATGGACCAAACCAGGTCTGTGTGGAGAGCTGTTAACATGTGCCTATGGTTGATATACCATTCTATCTTGTGAATGTGACACAGGAAGTAGGGGAAGCCTCTCTCTCGTGGGACCCTTGGAAGCAAATGTTAGGATAAAGTGGTTACCAAGGTAGTGACCTCATTCAGTTCCTGAAGGAAGTGACCTACCTCACTTCCTTGGTGATGGAACTCTCTGAACTTGGGATCCAGGAAGCCAGGCACTCAGAGCCAGTCCCAGTCCCAGTCCCAGTGGGTTCACTTGTTTGGATTTACCAAGGACAGAGTCAGTCTTTTTGGTACATACTGATGTGTGGATGGCTAAATGCCAGGAAAGCTCTGAAGAGGGGCCTTTCCTGAGAAAGCAGGTAGTGACTCACTGATTGATGCTGAAAACTTTACAGAGTTGGTAAAGGAGACCTGATCTGAGACAGGACAGTCCATTTCGAGGGAGCAGAGTAAGGCCCATCAGTCTGAGGACACTCTGGATAGTCACAGACCTACTTGGGGGAAGGAGGTGCCTTTGTGGGTGTGGGTGTGAATTTGTGTTTTTTTTATCATGTTCTGAGAATAGGTAGGAAAGGCAGTATGTTTGGTTTGGAGTGGACTGTTTTTAGTAAGTCATTTGACAAGGCGAGTGTTTTTAGGTCTGTGTATCCCACTGTTTTCGTGGTTGTAGACAATACCTACTTCTTTCCTTAGTTCCTGTTTTCTTCCTGAATTCTGGCCACTCTCCAGAATAGGCTCATGTTTTTTTGTCCAAGATATGGACCTCCGTCGAGTTCTGTGACATGGCCATGTACTGGATAGATGAAGGGAATTGGGAGCATCTCTGAAAACTCGGATATCAGTGTGACCAGTAAAGTCTCAGTAGAGAAACCCTGCTTTGTGCCTTTTGCTTACCTACTGTTCTGTTGACCTGAATGTCAGGAAGGTCTTTTCCTCAGGCCACCAGTTTGTGAAGCCTGAAGAAAAGTGCTTTCAATTGGAAATGAATGAGCATCACCTGTGGCTCTTTGCTTAATTGCTTTGGAAAGGGATGTGTCTGAATCATCCTTTCGGCTCTGAGAGAGGCTGTGGCTTTGATTATCAGCACCTGATGGATCTAAAGAAAGATCCCATGTGTGCATCCAAAACCAAAATGGCAAAAAGATCAGTCATTGTGGATGAAGTCTCTTGCTTCCTCTGTTAGGTTCCTGACCTCCATTAAGTAAGTATAGGGATCCTTTGAGACAAATGAGTTCTTCAAAGCCCTGCAGCAGTGCTTGGGTTCTCACATGACTCCAAATCACATAAAGAATCTATACCTCACAGTCAGTAGGCTTCAAAATGAAGAAACAGAGCAGTATTACTGGCAGGCCTATTTGTTCAATCCTGGTTTACAGGAAGGGTGTCCAGGAAACCCTGACTTTAGGAAAATGAGGGGCAAGGGAACTTATTTTGGACACTGTCTTGGGCTGCGCCCCTTATGGAAACCTCCAGCCAGAGGTTATGATGAATGTCTACATGGAAGAATATGAGGGCCATGTGGGAGTATTTTGGTTTTAATTGAACATATTGTTAACCCTAACCATACACTGTTCCCTCAATCTAAGTGTTCAGAAAAGCAGGGAAAGATTTGGTCTTACAATACAGGAATGCAGGGGATCTTTCACCTGCTGAAAACTTCAAAGTTCCATGCAGAAATGAACCCTGGAGAAGATGTAGGCAGCTATGAAGGATCTGAGAGAGCAAAAGGCATCTTCCATGGCAAACAGCCTGGTCAGGATGAAGGGTTGTGTCTGAATCAGATTCTCTCTTCTTAATGTAGAGGAGAGGCCTGTGTGGAGAGCTGTTCAGAGGTGACTATTGTTTCTTTACCATTCTAACTTGTGAAAGTGTCACAGGAAGTAGGGACATCCTCCATGTTATGAGACCTTAGGAAGCAAATGTTAGGACAAGTTGGTTGCCAAGGCAGTGACCTCACTCAGTTACTAAAGGAAGTGACCTCACCTCACATCCTTGTTGATGGAACTCTCCAAATTTGGGTTCCAGGAATCTAGGCACCCAGGCCCAGTCCCAGCACCAGTTCCAGTGTTCTTACTTGTTTGGATTTTCCAAGGACAGAGTCAGTCTTTTGTGGTACCTACTTATGTGAGAATGGCCAAATTCCAGAAAAATTCTGAAGAGGGGCCCTTCCGGAGAAAACAGATAGAGGCTCACTGCTGGCTCCTGACAACTTCACAGAGTTGACCAAGGAGTCCAGATCTGAGACAGGACAGACCATTTCTGGGGAACATAGTATGGCCCTCCAGTCAGAGGACACTCTGGATAGTTCCAGACCCACTTGGGGGAAGGAGGTGCCTTTGTGGTTGTGGGTGTGGGTTTATGGTTTTTTCTTTTGTTCTGAGAATAGTTAGGAAAGGGGGTGTGTTTGGTTTGGAGTGGACTGTTTCTAGTTAGTCCTTTGACAAGGCGAGTGTTTTTAGGTCTGTGTATCCCACTGTTTTCGTGGTTGTAGACATTAGAAAAGATAATGCCTCAATGGGTGTATCCTCTCAAGGAGAAAACTACCCAGCATTCATCCGGCACAATTTATGAATGGAGTGTGGCTTGCCTTATCAATGGGCAACACCAACTATCTTCCTACGTTCCTGTTTTCTTCCTGAATTCTGGCCACTCTCCAGAATAGGCTCATGATTTTGTGTCAAATATATGTACCACTTCCAAGCTCTGTGACATGGCCATGTACTGGTAACTGAAGGGAATGGCAAGCATCTCAGAAAACTCAGATATCAGTGTAGCCAGTAAAGTCTCAGTGGAGAAACCCTGCTTTGGGACTTTTGATTACCTATTGTTATGTTGCCCTGAATATCAGGAAAGTCTTTGTCTCAGGCCACCCCTTTGTGAAGCCTGAAGAAAACAGTTTTCACATGGAAATGAATGGGCATTACCTTTGAGTTTACAATAAAACCTTCACAGATTTGGCTCTCATTAAGTTAAAAATACTTTTAGATTGTATCTCAGTGTAAAAAGTAACATGGAACTGTACATATCTTATTGATAACAAGTCCAATTATAGAACACAAATGATATACATAAATCTCCAACACTCCAACATGTTTTTCTTTTAAGCCTAGAATTACCATACAACCTTAGAACACCAGCTTGATACAATGGTCTTTGCAAGCTTCTACCTTACAGACTTGTATACCTGGAAGATATGAACACATTAACACCACAATTACATTGATGTTTTTGTATTAAACAAGTTTAGATTTTAAAGAAATAACATGGCACAATTTTATAAAAACAGTACTTGTTTTACCAGCTGTTTAATTTTTTAAGATTACTTGCTCAAAACTTACACATATAACCAAGTTACACACACCTTTTTTTATTATTTACTTAAACCCTTTTAATTACTTAATCATATAGACTCTCTTATCCAGAAACACGTTTTTCCTCTATTATATCTATATCTAGAACCTTTTAGTTTCTCTTTTCCATCTACTAACCTCTTTCTGTTCACATTTTAATACAATGCTTTTCAATTTCTGAATTTAAGCAGATTATTTTATAGACATCTACATTTTATTAGGGCCTTTTTGAAAACCTAGAAAACTTATTGGCCTAATTTTAAAGACATCTTTATTTTTATCTGTTTACCCAATTTGAATTAAAACATATGAATCACTTGAATCAAAGACATTTGGATACATTTTTAAATTTTTCATGAGCGCTCCTCATCTGTCAATTGTCATATCCCTGCATGATATATGGACATACACACATACAGACATACCAACATACAACACGTAACACAAATGTAACACATAACACAATAGTAAAGGCCTTGTAGCTTTTTTCAGGTGAAATCTCCATTGCAATGCTGAAAACTCCAGAGTCGATCAAAAATAGAACTGATCAGAAAACATTAACCCATCAGCAGAATCAAGATCATGAGCTCAAAAAAAAAATTACAGAATCTAAGAAAAGCAAGAGTCCTAAAAATGATGACTGGCCAGTAATTAGTAAATACCATATTATATACTTTTTTGGTTAGGTCTAGTTTGAGTTCAGGTAAAAAGACACATTTACTCTTTTTATCTGTCTCCTGCTGAGTGCTGCAGGCTTCTTTTATTTGCATATCAAAGTAAGTCCTGGCTGAGGTCTGGAAAACTGGAAAGACTGGAATTCTGAGAATAAACCTCACGCCTAAGGCATTTATCTATAAGTCATAATTTCCAGGTTTGGATGTTGAAAATTTTGATGCAAGTTTAAGATGTAATTCTCAAAATTTTATTTCTTTAGATTTTTCTACACTAGAAAAACTTGCTCACACAAAACTGAAAATAGGATCATTTTTTGATAATATTAATGCCACCATCAGAAGAAGTTTCTATAGGATCATTAAGCCCCTTTCTTTGTTATGAAGTTTCTAATAGTATTAAGTTAAATTAAATTGGCTGAAAAATTTTTAAAAAGAACCACATGCTACCATGTGTATCCGAAATTAAGCTTTAAAAATTTCCAAGACTGTTGCTAATTAATGTCATTTCAATAAGCCAGACCAACGTTTTAATTTAGTACCATTTTTTAAAATCTTACACACTGATGGGAATAGATACCATATCATAATTTATTATCTCTTCCCAAGTTAATGCACTGATATATCTAGTGAAATTTTTTCAGGCTGTCTAGTTCAAAATTAAAACTCTTTATTTTTTTTTTACCCTAAGTATTTAAGTTTCCTAGCATGAACTACCTGAAATCAAACTAAACAATTGTTTAAACCCAACATTTTAACTGTAAGATAGTGCAATGCTTTAGAAACCCATTTAGATACCAGATGGTTAAAATAAAAAAAAATCATTTCTAGATACACATTCACCCTAGATCATCCCCAAGAAACAATCTATAATATCAACATATTAATGCATTCATTGTCCCTTTTGTTAAGTAAACAGAGGTGGAGAAATCCTTAAAGTGCACTTAAGGAATAAGGGAGTTCCCCACAGCAAAATGGATCTGGCAGCTGCTGGGAGTCCCTTAGCCTCACCATTTACTTACAGGATTAGTTCCTCTGGTTTGCTTTGACCCCAGGCACCAGGCATATTCTATGTCTCCCAACTTTGCAGTAGTCAGCTCCCAAAAATTTCATTCTCTGCTTCAGTTGTTTTGAGTGCTAGGCTTCCCCAAGAGGGCAGAGTGGGGTTTATTTAAAGTCCTCTCTGGGGTGTCAAAATTTATGACTGAAGGCTTGGTTCCCATCCCAAAGCCAATTAATGCCAATTTAATAATGAGAACAGGGTTTTGAGAAAAGTTTAAGCGAGATATCAAAGTTCTTAGACCCCAGACATTTCCCTCTGCAGTGGGCATGCTCAATCCAACTACGGGAAGAAAAGAAATCACTGCTTCCGTAATGTTGCTTAACAAAGGGGAGTAAAGTTTATCAAAGTTCTTTAAAGCACAGCTAAGAGAGGTGAAAAGGTGAGAACAGAAAAACTGGCGGTTCTATTGACTTTTGGTCCCTCACAGGAGAAGCATTAGTTTAAAATTTAGCTAAAGTAACTTGCACATATGTAATGCAGGTTGGAACTCGGGACTCTGCATCGGACCAAACAATGCCATCACATTTAACAGAAACACAGATAAAATGACACACAAAGACCATCATGCAGCTCCTGTTTGTTCACAACCCCAAGATCTACAATCTTGTGACTCAGAGAGAATGGAGGGAAGAGGGGAAGGAGTAGAAGGTTTGAGTGATAGGATCCTGGGTGAAGGGGTCGGATTGGAGGCAGGGACCAGGAATGGCTTCAAGGAAAGAGGCATGGAATGGCTTTGTCCCATAATGAGAGTTTCTCAAACAGAGACAAGGACAATACAAACGTGACACAAACATGTACACACAGTTAACATTTAACACGAATTCAGAAGTAAAGATTAGAACCTAGTAACTGTCAAAACCTGATGGGTTAGACCACAAAGACAGACAGTGAATTCAACCTGAGAGAAAAAAGTAGTCAGCAAGATATGATGGGTTGCCAGCAGAGTCACCTAATGTGGGCTCATTCGTCCCTCCTCACCTAATGAGAGCACATCCGTCACTCCCCGAGTCCTCCAAGGCATCCCTTGCAAGGACATGGCCTGTGGCTTTAGGACACGTTTGTCCACCACTGACAGGGGGAACTTACATTCTCCGCTGGAAGCCACTCTGCCAACCCAAACCAAAAACGGAAAAATGGAACCTGAACAAAAAGCTCTGAGTTATCACAAGGAAAAATGAAAAGAAGCGCCTTACTTACCTCCAGAGGGGTCTGTTGGTGTGTCCTTGTCCTATGCTGCGTGATTCCTGGCCAACGCACCAAATGTAAGGGTCCGGTGAACGTCAGAGGAAGAGACCACCAAGAGAACGCGGCTCATGCAACAGAAAAAGGCGTTCATTGAGGATCCAATCCAGCATGCTGGGGCTACGTGCTCACTCAAGAAGGGAGAGCAGCCCAGAGCCCCGAGCAGGGGTTGAGCAGTGCTTAAGTACACTTTTTGGGGAGGGCGGGACTTTACATATATCACAGTCTCCTTTAAGAAATCAACATACACCGCAGAAAAATCAAACAACAATTCCTAAACATGATTAGTTCATTCATTGGCAGGAACAGGTCAGGCGGGAGTGATAGGTGAGTTCTAAAGCGAGGTACACATTCAAACAGATTGGTTTAGGCCTTGCGATGCCTATGTGCCAGGCCACACAGGGTCCTAGGTTATTAAACAACCAGGCGGTCAGGGGGAATATTTACTGGGCAGTCCGGAATTGTACTACAAGCTACAGGAATTTCAGGTTTTGCATGTAGCATAGGAACTTAACAATACCTGGCCACTCTCCAGAATAGGCTCATGGATTTGTGTCCAAAAAATGTACCACCGCCAAGCTCTGTGACATGGCCATGTACTGGATACCTGAAGAGAATGGCGAGCATCTCAGAAAACTCAGATATCAGTGTGACCAAAAAAATCTCAGTGCAGAAACCCTGCTTTGGGCCTTTTGCTTACTTATTGTTGTGTTGCACTGAATGTCAGGAAGGTCTTTGCCTCAGGCCACCCCTTTGCGAAGCCTGAAGAAAACAGTTTTCAAATGGAAATGAATGGGCCTCACCTGTGGCTCTTTGCTTAATTGCTTTGGAAAGAGATGTGTCTTTATCAGCCTTTGGACCTGTGAGTGGCTGTGACTTAGATTCTCAGCACCTGATGGATCTTAAGAATGATCCCATGTGAGCTTCCAAAACCAAAATGGCAAAAAATATCATTCATTGTGGAAGAAGTCTCTTGCCTTCCTCTGTTAGGTTCCTGCACTCCATCAAATGAGAATAGGGATTCTTTGGGTCAAATGAGTTCTTCAAAGCCCTGCAGAGGTGCTTGTGTTTTCGCGTGACTCTAAATCACCTAAAGAATTGATACCTAAAATCAGTAGGCCTGAAATTGGAGAAACAAAGAAGTATTAAAGGCAGGCTTATTTGTTCACTCCTGGTTCACAGAAACGGTGTCCAGGCTACCCTGACTTTAGGCAAATGAGGGGCAAAGGAGCTGATTTTGGACACTGTCTTGGGCTGCGCCCCTCATGGAAACCTCCAGCCAGAGGTTAAGATGATTGACTATATGGAATAAGATGAGGGCCATGTGGGAGTGTTTTGGTTTTTATTTTGGTCATTTGTGTGGCATTGGAAAAAATGACTGGGTACACGTGGGGTTGAACTCTGGTGTGATTCCCCTTAGAGACTGGGTTTTGGAAATGAACTCAGAGAAGCATTGCCATGAATTTTGTTGGGATTTTAAGAGGCCACGCATGAAAGTCGCTCTTGGAAACTGAGACCTAGGCCCCGGGTGGATTTCAACAGAGGACTGGAAATCTCAGAAAGGATATCACATGATTTTATTCTTAAAGAAATGGCAGCCATAGTTGAGAGTCAAAACACACATGGACCTCACATTGTAGACCTCAATGGGCCTGGCCTAATGTGACCGTTTGTCCACTCTTTGGGAAGCCGTGCCTGTGAGAGTTCTCCAGAGATTTCATTGAAATGAGCTTCCTCACCATTTAATGTTTGCTGAATGAACTGAAATCCACAGTGCCTCCAACTTCATGCTTGAAAAATGGCTAGATAAATACTATGAAATTTTTGAAATTCCTATGACCAGGTGGCACTGGAGAAACATTGGATGTCCTGTTGCTGATCATGATTATACCAGACAGTGCCTTGACTTACTGAGTTTCATGAAAATGGTGTAGAACAGAGATGCCAGTAAGTTGGAGCCTGCTGAGTAGTGGGTCTAGAGCAGTGGTGGGGAGGTGTTTGATAAAACATCCGTGGTAGGGCCATGTGGATATACCATTGGATTCCAAATGGCTTGTAACTGACATGGTGCAGCCAGCAGACCCTTATATGTAAAGGCATATTGTTATATGGAGAGTTTTCAGAGGAAAATTAAGAATCAGGTTGATATGGACAAGGGGGCAATGGGGCAAGCTGTGAGAGATAGGAGCCTAGTTGGTGCATTCTCTTGCAGACCCTGACCCACCACACGTGACAGAACTCCCTCCAGCACTGTGTCCCAGTTTAGCTCCTAGTATTTCGTGAAACAAATACCAAACTCACAGTGCAGCAGCAAAAACTCCACAAAAAGTGGAAGAGGACCAAATGGCTTCACAGTCTACACGGGGAGACACTTAGTCCCCAGTGGCCTCAGTTTACCTTCAAAGAGAGGATTCAGCACTGCTTCATCTAGTTCTTTGGAAATAAGAAACCATGTCCTCCAGGTCACATAGATGCAGACCCAGCTTTGATGGTCTCACTACAAAGGAAGCCAAATCTCCTGAAAACAACATATATTTCAAGTGCAAAACTCAGTGGCAGTTTCTCAAAAAGTTTTTAGGCGAGCAGAGCTCCATGTTTTTGGAGTGTTTACCCTGTCCCTTAGTTTTGGAAACTGCTCTACCACCTCCAAGGTTGTGAACTCCTGAGCATTTTCCATTCCAGATATGTATTCACTGATTTTGTAACTCTTCTCCTCTAATTGTGTCTTACTTGTGGTGAAGGTAATGTCAAGGCATTGTTCTGGATGAGAGCACTAGGATATTTGTGCAGCATATATTTACATACACATTGGATTCATTTTCCAATTTTCCATTCGAAATACTGAATCCCTGACACTAACCCATACCTAGTAGACTCAGACTATTCATCCTAATATAATGGAGAAAATTAACCCAACACAATAGAAATACAAGCACTTCAGAGGAGACATGTTGTATTGTTGGACTTGACATTTGCATTATATAAGGTAGGAGTTATAAATCTAGTCAAATTTTAATTGAAATATTCTCCATGTGTTTTTAAACTTAACAAATATGTGAATTCTTGTTTCCCTTTTCTGTAGCCTATTCACACATGTATATTTATATGAATATATAGAATCCTACCAGGTATCACACGTACATTTTTGTGAGGTGGCTGCCTTGGCAGATACAAATTGTGAGAAGAGTTCACTCCTCCTAAATGCTGTTGGAAAGGAAAATTCAACCTATAGGAGAGCGTCCTAGTAGAACAACATTATACATTAACTCATGTTCAGTAAAATAAATATTTTTGCATTTGTGGATGATATATATTTACTGATGAATTCGATTGGCATTTATATTGGTACTTTTTAATGTCTGTGAGTGTTGTGTGTGTGTGTTTGTGTGTGTGTGTGTGTATATATATAGATATGGATATAGATATAGATATAGATATAGATATACTCTCCAAATTTTCCAAAATATGAAATATATGTGTCTAATATACACTCTCTAAATTCATTCATGTTCATGTATGTGGATTTATAATCCACTTTTCACAAGATTATAATCAGAAATATTCATCCACCTGCAATACATATTTGTTTCCTAGTACTTAAAACTAACTTCAGTGAATTGTGCATACAAATCCTAATTATTCTACAGTAACTGACCCAGTCTAACATCAATGCAAGTAGACTCCTATGGGACATGATATGTAATTTGTCATTCATTTGTATTCGACACTGGTACATTATTATTTCTTCAGTTTTTGAACATCATAAGATATACATTTGCCAAGGCAGTGACCTCATTCAGTTCCAAAGAATGTGACATACCTCATTTCCTTGGTGATGGAACTCTCTGAACTTTGTATCCAAGGAGCCAGGCACCCAGAGGCAGTCCCAGGCCCAGTCCCAGTGGGCTCACTTGTTTGGATTTACCAAAGATAGAGTCAGTCATTCTTGGTACCTACTGAAGTGGGATTACCAAATGCCTGGAGAGCTCTGAATAGGGAGCTTTCCTGTGAAAGCAGGTAGTGGCTCTCCACTTTTTCCTTACAACTTTACAGAGTTGGCCAAGGAAAACAGATCTGAGAGAGGACAGGCCATTTCGGAAGAACAGAGTATGGCCACCAGTCAGAGGACACTCTGGTTAATCATACACCTATGGGGAAGGAGGTGCCTTTTTGGGAGTGGGTGTGGGTTTGTGGTTTGTCTCATGTTCTGAAAATAGGTAGGAATGGCGGTTTGTTTGTTTTGGAGTGAACTGTTTCCGGTAAGTCATTTGAAGAGGTGAGTGTTTCCATGTCTGTGTATCCCACTGTGCCTGTGGTAGTAGACATGAGAAAAGAGAATGCAGCAATGGATGTGTCATGTCTAGTATAAAGCTTCCCAGCATTCATCCTGCCCAATTTATGAATGGAGTGTGGCTTGCCTTATGCACGGGCAACACCTAATACCTTCCTAAGTCCCTGTTTTCTTCCTGAATTCTGGCCACTCTCTAGAATAGGCTCATGGTTATGTGTCCAAGATATGTACCAAATCCAAGGTCTTTGACATGGCCATGTACTGGATACCTGAATGGAATGGCCAGCATCTCAGAAAACTCAGATATCAGTGTGACCAGGAAAGTCTCAGTGGAGATACCCTGCTTTGGGCCTTTTGCTTACCTATTGTTCTGTTGCCCTGAATATCAGGAAGGTCTTTGTCTCATGCAACCCCTTTGTTAAGCCTGAAGAAAACAGTTTTCAAATGGAAATGAATGTGCATCACCTCTGGCTCTTTGCTTAATTTCATTGGAAAAGGATGTGTCTGATTCAGGCCCTTTGCCCTGTTTTAGGCTGTGACTTAGATTCTCAGCACCTGATGGAAGTAAAGAAAGATCCCATATGTGCATCTAAACCAAAATGGAAAAACGTTCAATCAATGTGGATGAATTATATTGCCTTCCTTTGTTAGGTTTCTGAAATCCATCATGTCAGAATAGGGATTCTTTGGGTGAAATGAGTTCTTCAAATCTCTGCAGAGGGGCTTGGCTTTTCTCATGACTCCAATTCACAAAAAGAATCTAGACCCAACAGTCAGAGAGCCTCAAATTGGAGAAGCGATGCAGTATTAAGGGCAGGCCTATTTGATCACTCCTGGTTCACAGGAAGGGTGTCCAAGCCACCCTGACATTCGGCAAATGAGGGGCAAGGGAGCTTATTTTGGACACTGTCTTGGGATGTGCCTCTCATGAAAACCTCCATCCAGATGTTATGATGAGTATCTTTATGGTAGAAGATGAGGGCCATGTAGGAGTGTTTTGGTTATAATTGTGGTCATTTGTGTGGCAGTTGGAAGAGATGACTGGGTCCACCTGGGCATGAATTCTGCTGTGATTCCCCTTAGAGACTGAGTTCTGGAACTGACCTCAGAGAAGTATTGACATGAATTGTGTGGGGATTTTAGGAGGCCAGGAATGAGAGTTGCCATTGGGAACCTGGGATCAAGGCCCAGAGTGGCTTTCCACAGAACACTGGGAATCACAGCCAGGATATTACATGATTTTATTCTGAAAGACTTGGCAGGCATAATTGAGATTCAAAACACACTTGGACCTCGCTTTGTAGACCTCAATGGGCCTGGCTTCATGTGACTTTTTGGCCACTCTTTGGGTAGACTTGCCTGTGAGAGTGCTCCAGAGATTTCCCTGAAATTAGCTTCCTCACCATTTAATGGTTCCTGAATGAATTGAAACCAACATTGCCTCCAAATGCATCTGTGAAAAAATGCTAGATAATTACCATGAAATTTTAGAAATTCCGATGACCAGCTGGCACTGGAGGACCTTTGATGTCCTGTTGATGATCATGAGTATACCAGACAGGGCCTTGATTGACTGGGTTTCATGAAAATGGTGTAGAACAGAGATGCCAGTAAGTTGGGGCCTGGTAAGTAGTGGGCCTAGAGCTGTGTTATGCAAATGTGTGATAAAACATCTGTGGTGGGGCCATGTGGATCTTCCATTGGCTTCCAAATGGCTGTGACTGACATGGTGCAACCATCACACCCATATATGTAAAGGCATATTTTTATATGGAGAGGTTTCAGAGTAATGTTCAGTATCATGTTGCTATTGTCAAGGGGGCAAGCTACTTGAGATAGAACCCTGGTTGGTGTATTCTCCTGGAGACCCTGCCAACCACACCTGACAGAACTCCCTTCAGCACTGTGTCCCATTTGAACTCGTTGTATTTCATGAAGCAAATACCAAACTCCCAGTGCAGCAGCAAGAAACACCATGAAAATTGGAGGATGACCATTGGTTTCACAGTCCACACGGGAAGACCCTTAGCCCTCAGTGGCCAATGTTTACCTACAAAAAGAGAATTCATCACTGCTGCCTCATTTTTATTTGAAAATAAGTAATCATTTCCTCCAGGTCACATAGATGCAGATCCAGCTTTGATGGTTTCACTACAAATAAAGCTAAAGCTCCTGACAACAACATATATTTCAAGTGCCCAACCTCAGAGGCAGATTCTCAAAAAGTCTTTTGGCCAGCAGAGCTCCATGTTTGTGGAGTGTTTACCCTGTCTCTTACTTTTGGAAACTCCTCTACCACCTCCAAAGATGTGAAATCTGGAGCATTTTCCATTCTAGATATGTATTCACAGATTTTCTAACTCTTCTCCTCTAATTGGGTCTTACTTGGGGCGAAGGTAATGTCAAGGCATTGTTCTGGAGGAGAGTGGGAAGATTTTTCCGTAGCATATATTTGCATACACATTGGATTCAGTGTCCTATTTTCAATTCAAAATACTGAATACCTGACTCTAACACATACCCTACCAGACTCTGACTACTAATCCTAATATGATGGAGAAAAATAACCCATAAAGAATAGAAATACAAGCAGTACAGAGTAGGCATGGTGTATAGATGGACTTGCCTTTTGCATGATACAGAGTTGGAGTTATAAATCTAGTCAATTGTTTGTTGAAATAGTTGTCCTTGTATCTTTAAGGTTAACAAATATGTGAATTGATGTCTCCCTTTCTCTGTATTCTTATATGCACATATAGATTCCTATCTGGTACCACACGTACATTCTTGTGAGGTGGCTGACTTGGCAGATACAAATTGTTAGAAGAGATCACTCCTACTAAACCCTGTTGGAACTGAATATTCAACCTATGGGTGAGCTTGCTAGTTGAACAGCATTATACATAAATCCATGTTCAGTAAAATGAATATTTTTAGATCTGTGGATGGTATATATTTTATAATGAATTTTGATTGACATATATATTGCTACTTTTTTGTCTGTGTGTTTGTTTTATGTATATGTATATATATGTATATATATATATATATATATATATATATATATATATATATATACACTCTCCAGATTTTTCAAAATATGAAATATATGTGTCTTATATTCACTCCCTAAATTCATTCATGTTCATGTATGTGGATTTATAATCAACTATTCACAAGATTATTCTCAAAATATTCATCCACCTGAAATTTGCCCAATGCTCTCAAATGTCAATCCTATTTGTGACTACATATTTGTTTCTTCCTAAGATTATATATTTAAACTCAACCCTGTTCAAAATGTCTAATCCTATCACACACTTTATACTTTGCCTGATTTTGTAATGTCTCTATTGATATATGCTTTCCTACATATTTTCCCCACTTCATCATTGTGACTGACTCTTCACTTGTGCTGACATTTACATTCACTCTCTAATCGAAATCCTATTGCTAAGAAACTTTTGTTCCAAATCTTATACTCACCCTTCTTCCTAAACTTACTGACTATCTTCCTAATGCTACAGACTATCCCTTTTTGACTGGATGTTCTCTTCTACATTCAATCATCCAAGTAAACGTGGTGCGAGCTTCAGAGGAGGAGACTACCAACAGGCTATCTCATGCAACATCAAAGGGTTTATTGGGTGTCCAGAATGCTGCGGTTCAGAGCTCACCTGAATAGAGCAGATAGCCCTGAGAATAGCTGAAGTAGAGCTTATATACTTTCCCTGGAGAGAGAAGGGAGGGAATTGTATTGATGGGTCAGGGCGAGTGGGCGGTTTGCATGCAACTGGGAGAGGGAGTACATTCTGCAATTTGGCAGCTGGGGATAGAACATTCTGGGAACAAATTTTGCAAACATTTCTCAAGATTTCAACAGTGTTCTGTTAAGCATACAGAAAAACAAGATGTGACAAGTACCTATTTTATTAATATTTCATTCCCCACTTCTTCTTCTGGCTAATTTTAATCATACAAATGATCATTGGAGGGTGTCACATTCAATGTCTGCTAGTGGGGTATTACCATAAGTTTAACTCCTCCAATTTGAGCCTGGAGAAAAGATATTACACGGTTGAGCAAACAGGGTTTTATAGTTAGCAATAATATGAGGATTATTATTGGACCGGCCAGGGTTGATAAAAACGTAGTTAACCAGGGGGACTGTGTGAACCAAGACTCAAGCCACCCTTTTTGGCCCTCTCTCATTTGTTGATGCTCTTCAAGGTGTCTTTTAAATTTACTCATAGATTTTATTACGACTCCAGTATAGTCAGCATAAAAACAACATTCTTCCCTCAATGCAGCACAAAGCCCCCCTTCTCTAATGAAGAGGAGGTCCAACCCTCAACTGTTCTGTAAAACAACTTCAGAGAGAGAGGTTAAAGTTTCATGCAAAGCCCTGAAGGAGGTTTCTAATATCTTACTTTTGCTCTATTGCTGCTTCTAATTGGGTCATCTTTTGTGTCCCATGGACAATGCCACTGGTTCCTCTGCCCACCCGTGCAGCAACTCCTATTCCTAATAGGATGGCTAAAGTGAGGGATATATGTTCCCAGTGGAACCGGTTGTATGCCCCCCCTATTTGATCTTCAAATGAACCTGCATCATGATAGAGCACTCTGGGAAACATCTGCACCATTACACAATTTATCACATATCCTGATCATTTCATGAAAACATAAACGATGTTTAAGTATATAGAATTATGCTGTTGTAGGCACTGACAAAGCAAGGCACCTAAGATAGCACTCAAGAGAGGGAAACAGTCCTATTTGGTTGCAACCGGATTCAGAGGGCATTGCTTATATTGTAATCAATTAATCCCATGAAACTCAAGTTTAGGTAGTTTCAGAATTTTGTACCCAACATATAAGGGATGGGGCTCAGAAGTTCACAGTCTTCAGAAGTTTAAAAAAGCAGTATTTGTTTCTGTTTTTCCTTCTGTTCTGGGCAAGTTAACTTTTCAAGGACACCTGGGAGGAGGAGAGCTTTTTCTTCCATTTCTTATTTTCCCCCTGCCAGCTGTTACCATGGAGCCCGGTTGGTAATTTCTTTATCTTAGAAATGTAGCCATCTCTGTGAAGCCCCAGCTGAAGGCCAGAGGACTTGTTCACATATTTTGTGAAAAACTAGTTAGGGGTTGTCTAGCTTAGAAGTACTGAGATTTTTAGCCAGTGGCCAAGTAGAATAGGGCAATACGAAAGAGAAAGTTTATCTACATTAAAGTCTTTATTGGGACTGTTTTGCTGAAAGTTCAAAACTCAGCCATGGTGAAGACTTCTGAAGAAGGTCATTTAAGACTTTTCTGTGGGCCTGGTACAGAGGGGGAAAGACGGGGAAGGTGGGGCTGAGAGCACCTCCGAGGATCTGAGAATGAGGGAAAAGAGAGATGTAAAAGAATAATGCGAAAGGGTATTGGGAATTTCCTAGCAGCAAACTTGAGCAGTAGATCAGGTAGAGCAGAGTGAAAGACGGGAGTGAGGATCCCAAAATCCTGTGAGGGACTTTAAATTTTAGTAACCTGTTTTCAGTGATGACAAAGCAACTTTAAAGGCCAATTATATTACATCTTGGATAAGGGTCTCAGGGCTCTCCTCAGCTCGTTTGAGCATTGGGTTAGCTGGTAAGAGGACCTGGTGGGACCCGGTGAGGGCACTGACAGGAGATGAGAGGAATGAGTCGGTGGAGCGGTACCTATGTACCTGCTACCTCAGAGAGGGGGCGATGGTCTGAGAACTGGTGGAGCTTTGGGTTTCTGATCTAGTTATTGGAGGGGAGAAATCAAGTTGCTGAGATGGGAGTGACATCAGAGGGTCTGGAGCAGAAGGCTGAGGATAATGATCTATTGGAGAAGCATAGTTCAGGATGTGAGTGAGGGAGGGAAAAGGCTTCCACATAGGGGAATTTCCTTTCACTCTTTTGAGCACTTGCAGAAGTTAAAAAGTCATGCAAAATTTGAGGATCTAGAGACCCCTCTGGGTGTCATAGTTTTTGGTTGTCTAATTGGTAATGTGGCCAATGCTGTGTACTGAATTTGATGAAGAATTGGGGTTCCATCAGGCAGCCCCTGTATGCACACATTCCCATGACATACAGAAAAAGTCGGCTTTTCCCCCACACAGCCATTACTCTTTGTGGCTTTGATAGTCTGCCAGGCAAACTTAGTAATCTCGACTAGCCAACCTGCATCTGGCTCGCGTGTCCCTACATCCATAATGTTTGTTTCCATTATCTATGGTACAGAAGGGATTTAATGGTATTTTAGTGGGATCCTCTTCATCAGGGATATCACAATAGGAAATACCTATAGCCAGCTAACAAATGTCTGGGTGGAGAGATGGCCACCAGGTCCCTAAGGGGGCTGTATGCGAGATAGACCATACTTCTTTTCCAGTAGGATTTGTGATCAGCCATCACTGCTTAATGGGCTGATGAGGGTTAGGACTACTTGTAGCCAAGGGGAGAGTATATAACCTTATTCACATTGCGAATACACAATTTGAAACTGTTACCAGTCTTTTTCAGTTTCCAGAAAGATTCTGTACAGGCAGCAGGCTTGAGATGAGAGGTATGGATCCAGGAAGTGATTCTGTTTACGTTTACCACTGTAGGTGTTATAATAGCACCTGGTATGGTCCTTTTCAGCGGGGTACCAGGGATGACACCTGATATCATCTTACATAGATGAAATCTCTTACTTGATATGGATGTGGAATCCCCTGGTTCCCAGTTGGGTAGGCAGTGGCCCGCTGTTTTCACAGGTATTACTGAGTTCTTTCAAGATCTTTAAGTCTGTCAAGCAAGGGGGTGTGGAAAGGATCTTTAGGTCTTACAGTTGGGCTTAGGTCCCCTACTGGAGGAGGGCCACCATAAAGAATTTCACATGTGGTAAGGTTACTCAAAGAAACAAAGGGATTTTTTCTTGCATGAAACATTGCATAAGGCAGGAGCATAGTCCAATCTTATGCTGGTCTCTAAGCTTAATTTCGTTAAGGTCTCTTTAATAGTTCTATTCATTCTTTCTACTTGTCTTGAACTCTGTGGTCTATAAGCACAATTTAACTTCCAATTAATCCCCAGGTTCCTGGCTAACCCCTGACTTACCTGGGTCATGAACATCGGTCCATTGTCAGATCCTATTACCGGCTTAGCTTCCTCCAATGGTAGAGAGGCTTAGTCAGCAGCAGCGGAATCACTTAGAGTGTGTTGTGTGTTAGGGGACGAGGGCAGGGGATAAGGAGGGGGAGAAGAGTCCAGTAGAGTCAAATCTGTGACTCAGGGAGAACAGAGGGTGGAGGAGGAGGAGGTTGAGAGGGTTTGAGAGATCATGGGGGAAGGAGTAGGAGCAGAGGTAGGGGCAAGGAAAGGCTTCACCCATGGAGGAGGAGATTTGCAGAGGTCCTGCCAAGTTAAGATATATGGCTGTTGATCCGGATGGCTATGTGGCGCTGGCTGAAAGACAATACCTCTGACTTTTTAAATTAGTGGGAAGTAGAAAGATCCTTCTAGGGGCCATACGACTCCAAAGATGGGCCATTCTGAGGCACAGAGATTCTGCCAGGTCCAGCGTTTTACTAAAAAAAGAAAGATTCTGAGCCCTTAAGCGGACTTTGGTCCAGTGATCAAGGGTCAGGGACAGAGGCATTGACGTGCTCTGTTCCATAATGAAAGTTCCACAAACAGTAAAAGCAAGGACACACGACACAGATAAGACAAGACCATAAAGACAGGCAATGAACATCCAACACTGAGACCAGGAATGAGTAGCCGGCAAAACCCAATGGTATGGCAATAACGAATCTAAAAGAAAATATCACTGAGTCGAGAAGACTATTGTTCCTTGATTTCCCGAGTTCTCTGCGGGGTCCTCCAGAGAGGTGCCCTTTGTCTCTGTGACATGTCTCTCAGCCACCGTCGGAGAGAGCCCAGGCTCTTCATCGCCAGCAATTTTGCCAAGCCCTAACAAGAAACCTGAAACCAGAAAGAGGCACCTTACTTGCTCCGAGAGGAGCCCGTTGGGGTCTCTCTCTCGTCCGCCACTGCTGGAACTCAGTGGAAACTCAATATGTAAAGGTCAGGCGAGTGTCAGAGGAAGATACTACCAAGAGACTGTCTCATGCAACAGTAAAGGGTTTATTTGTGGTCCAGCATGCTGGAGCTCAGAGCTAAATTAAATAGAGCAGAGACCTCTGAGAACAGCTTAAGCAGAGCTTATATACTTTCCTTGGAGAGGGAAGAGAGGGAAGTTCAGTGATGGGTAAGGGCGAGTGGGCGGTTTGCATGACACCAAGTGAGGGAGTACATTCTGCAGTTCGGCTGTTGGGAACAGTACATTCTAGAACAAGATTAGCAAACATTTCTCAAGATTTCAACAGTGTTTTGTTAGGCATACAGAAAAACAGGAAGTGACAAGTACCTATTTTATTAATTTTATTAACCTTTCACTACCGACTATGCCTTTTTGACGTGATGTTCCTTCTACATTAATTCATGCAACGTACAAGGTGCTATGCCATTGTATATCGATTTATCTGAGACAACTCTGCAGAACGTAATTCAACACCACGTATCCCTATCAAGGGCCCAATGCCCTTCTTTGCTTCAAATCAGACTTAAATTTCTTTTTTCATACATATATTTCACCTATATATTCTTCTACACATAGCAAGTTCCCAATACGATCATTCATCCAGCAAAATGATTTCTAACCCAAATCGAGCATGTTTTTAACCATAACCGGACACTGTTCCCTCAATCTAACTTTACAGAAGAGCAGGGCAGGAGTTGATATTACAATACAGAAATGTAGAAAAACTTCCACCTGCTGAGAACCTCAAAGGTCCATGCAGAAATGATCCCTGGAGAAGATGTAGGAAGCAATAAAGGACCTGAGAGACCAAAAGTCATCTTCCATGGCAAACAACCCGGTCAGGATAAAAGGTTGTGTCTGAATCAGATTTTTTTTTAATGTAGAGATCATGGACCAAACCAGGCCTGTGTGGAGATCTATTCCTGGGTGCCTTTGGTTGATATACCATTCTAACTTGTGAAAATGTCACAGGAAGTAGGGGCAGCCTCAATCTCTTGGGACCCTTGGAAGCAACAGTTAGGACAAAGTGGCTGCCAAGACAGTGCCCTCATTCAGTTCAGGAAGGAAGTGACCTCACCTCACTTTCTTGGTGATGGAACTCTCTGAACGTGGGATCCAGGAAGCCAGGCACACAGAGCCAGTCCCAGTCCCAGTCCCAGTGGTCTCACTTGTGTGGATTTACCAAGGACAGGGTCAGTATTTTTTGGTACCTACAGATGTGAGGAAGGCCCAATGCCAGGAAAGCTCGGATGCAGGGCTTTTCATGAGAAAGCAGGTAGTAGCTCACCGTTGGCTCCTAAGAAGTTCACAGAGTTGGCCAAGGAGACAAGATCTGAGACAGGAAAGGCCATTTTGGGGGAACATACTATGGCCCACAAGTCAGAGGACACTCTGGATAGTCACAAACCTACTTAGGGGAAGGAGGTGCCTTTGTGGGTGTGGTTGTGGGTTTGTGGTTTTGTCTCATTTTCTGAGAATAGGTAGGACAGTCGGTTTGTTTCATTTGAAGTGGACTGTTTCTAGTAAGTCTTTTCACAGGGCGAGTGTTTCTATGTCTGTGTATTCCACTGTTTCCGTGGTTGTAGACATTAGAAAAGAGAATCCATCAATGGATGTGTCGTGTCTAGTAGAAATCTTCTCAGCATTCATATTGCCCCATTTATGAATGGACTGTAGCTTGCCTTATCGATGAGCAACACCTGCTACCTTCCTAAGTTTCTATTTTCGTCCTGAATTCCGGCCAATCTCAAGAATAGGCCCATGGTTTTGTGTCCAAGATATGTACCACCTACAAGCTCTGTGACATGGCCATGTACTGGATAGCTGTAGGGGATGGCGAGCATCTCAGAAAACTCAGATATCAGTGTGACCAGGAAAGTCTCAGAGGAGAAACCCTGCTTTCGGCCTTTTGCTTACCTATTGTTCTGTTGCCCTGAATGTCAGGAAGTTCTTTGCCTCAGGCCACCCCTTTGTGAAGCCTGAAGAAAACAGTTTTCAAATGGAAATGAATGGGCATACCTGTGGCACTTTCCTTAATTGCTTTGGAAAGGGATGTGTCTGAATCATGCCCTTGGCCCTGTGTGTGGCTGTGGCTTAGATTCTCAGCACCTGATGGATCTAAAGAAAGTTACCATGTGTGCATCCAAAAGAAAATTCGCCAAAAGAGCAATTATTGGGAGGAAGTCTCTCGACTTCCTCTGTAAGGTTCCTGACTTCCATCAAGTGAGAATGGGATCCTTTGGGTCAAAAGAGTTCTACAAAACCTGCAGAGGCTAGCCCATTGTGCTTGGGTTTTCTCATGACTAAAATTCACATAAAGAATCTAAACCCCACAGACAGTAGTCCTCAAATTGGAGCGGTATTAACGGCAGGCCTATTTGATCACTTTTGGTTCACCGGATGGGTGTCCAGGCCACCTTGATTTTAGGCAAATGAGGGGCAAAGGAGCTTATTTGGGACACTGTCTTGGTCTGCACCCCTCATGGAAACCTCCAGCCAGATTATGATGAGTGTCTATATGAAAGAAGATGAGGCCCATATGGGAGGGTTCTTGTTTTAATTGTGGTAATTTGTGTGGTAGTTGGAAGAGATGACTGGGTCCACCAGGGCTTGAACTCTGGTGTGATTCCCCTTAGAGACTGAGTTCTGGAACTGACCTCAGAGAAGTATTGCCATGAATAGTGTTGGGATTTTAGGAGACCACGCATGAGAATCGCTTTGGGAAACTGAGATCTAGGCCTAGGATGGCTTTCCACAGAGCTCAGGGATTCTGAGCCAGGATATCACATGTTTTAATTCTTAAAGACTTGGTAGCCATAATTGAGAGTCCAAACACACATCGACCTCACATTGTATACCTCAATGGGCCTGGATTCATGTGTCCTTTTGGCCACTCTTTGGGAAGGCTTGCCTGTGAGTGTTCTCCAGAGCTTTCATTGAAATGAGCTTCCTCACCATTTAATGGTTCCTGAATTAAATGAAACCCACAGTGCCTCCAACTTCATACTTGAAAAATGACTAGATTAATACCATGAAATTTTTGAAATCCCCATGACCAGGTGGCACTGGATAACCTTTAGATATCCTGTTGCTGATCATGAGTATAACAAACAGTGCCTTGATTGACTGAGTTTCGTGAAAATGGTGTAGAACAGAGATGCCAGTAAGTTGGAGCCTGCTGGGTAGTGGGCGTAGAGCAGTGGACTATAGGTGTGTAAATAAATATTTTTGGTAGGACCACCTGGATCTTCCATTGGCTTCCAAATCTTGAGACTGACATGGTGCAGGCAGCAGACCTTTATATGTAAAGGCATCTTGTTATATGTAGAGGTTTCAGGGCAATGTTCAGAATCAGGTTGCTATAGTCAAGGGGAAAGCTATGTGGGATAGAAGCCTGGTTCGTACATTCTCTTGCCGACCCTGACCAACCACACATGACAGAACTCCCTCCAGCATTGTGTCCCAGTTTAACATATTGTATTTCATGAAGCAAATACCAAATTCCCAGTGCAGCAGTAAGAAACACCCTGAAAAGTGGAGGATGACCAAATGGCTTCACAGACCACACGGGAAGACACTTAGCTCCCAGTAGCAACAGTTTACCTACAAAGGGAGTTTTCAGACCTGCTGCCTCATGTTCATTACAAAATAAAGAACCATGTCCTCCAGGTCTCATAGATGCAGACCCAGATTGCAGAATCACATCAGTTGCAGAACCATTGATTTAAATATTGCCATACATATATTTCTTGTAGCTAACCTCAGAGGAAGTTTCTCAATAAGTCTTTAGGTCAGCACAGCTCCATGTTTCTGAAGTGTTTACCATCTCCCATACTTTTGTAAACTGTTTTACCACCTCCAGTGTTGTGAACTCCTGAGCATTTTTCATTCCACATATGTATTCACAGGTTTTCTAACTCCTCTCCTCTAATTGTGTCTTACTTTTAGCGATGGTTATGTCAAGGTATTGTTCTGGATAAGAGAGGGAAGATTTTTGTGTATCACATGTTTGCATACACATTAGATTCATTTTCCTATTTTCCATTTGAAATACTGAATCCCTGACACTAACCCATACCCTACTAGACTCTGACTACTAATCCTAATATCATGGAGAAAAAAAAACCTAACTGAATAGAAGTACAGTCCTTTTATAGGAAGCATGGTGTAGATTTGTAATTGTCTTCCTCTTTATCAAGAGTATGTGTTTTAAATTTAGTAAACTTTTCATTTTAATATTTCTCCATGATTTTTTAAAGTTATCACATATGTAAATTCCTGTCTCCCTTTCTCTGTATCCTATTCAGCACATGTAATTTTTTTATGCATATACAATATCCTACCTGGTATCACACGTACATTCTTGTAAGATCACTGACTTTGGAATATAAAAATTGTGAGAAGAGATGACTCTCCCTAAATAATGATGGAACTGAAAATTCCACCTATGGGTGAGCTTCCTAGTGAAAAACACTATACATAAATCCATGTTCAGTAAAATGAATATTTTTGGATTTGTGAATGAATTATATTTCATGATGAATATCGATTGGCATATATATTGCTAAATATTAATGTGTGTGTGTGTGCATGTGTGTGTGTGTTTGTGCGTGTGTGTGTGTGTATATTCTACGGATTTTAAAAAAATATGAAAAATATGTGTCTTATTATACACTCCCTAAATTCATTCATATTCATTTATGTTCATTTAAATTCAAATTTTCACAAGATTATTCTCAGTAATATTCATAAACCTGAAATATATTTTGGTTTCCTACTACTGAAAACTTAGTTCAGTGGATGGTGCTTAAAAATCCTAATATTTCTACAGTAACTGACCCAGTTTAACATCAATGCAAGTAGATTGCTATGGGACATGATGTGTAATTTGAAGTTCATTTTTACTCAACACTGGTACATTACTATTTCTTCAGTTTATGGACATCATAGGATGTATTTTTTCATCCAGAACTTCACAAATTTTTTTGGCATTTGGTTCACTTTCAATTACTTACTACTTCAGAACACATGTATTCCTCCATGTTTCTTTACTGGTCTTTTCACTAGACTTCTTTCTAAACACATTATTTTCGATTCCATAATCATTTTTGAAGCAAAACTCACTCTTCACGACAAACCGTAACCCTAATAATACCATTGCATATATAACTCGTTGGAATGATGGTATATATATCAATATAAGATTTCCAATATATTTTCAGATGCAAACTCAATCCATTATTTAATGTTGGATCCAGTTACATACTTTATTCACAATATGGTCTATGCATGCATCATCTCAATAATCATCAACACAAGGTACACCTATTTGTATCCCCAGTACTAATTTATAAGTTTCCAGAATATTACTCCCCTTTATGGTGGAAGAAATACTTATGTCACCTGATCTACATATACATTTTACCACAGTAGTATTCTGGACACAAAATGCAAAGGTCACACATATGATTGTACCAAAGCCTAAATGGAAAGTGACCATGGATTACTAAAAGCATCTATGTCCAGGGTGCCTACTGCTCTCAAATGTCAATCCTATTGGTTACTACATATTTGTTTCTTCCTAAGATTATATATTTAACCTCAAGCCTGTTGAAAATATCTAATCCTATCACTCACTTTATACTTTTCCTGATTTCCTAATGCCCCTATTGATATCTGCTTTCCTACATATTTTTCCCAGTTCATCATTGTGACTGTCTCTTCACATGTGCTGACATTTACATTCACCCTCTAACTGAAAACCAATTGCTAAAGAACTTTTGGTCCAACTCCGAGACTCACTCTTCTTCCTAAACCTACTGACTATCTTCCTAATCCTACAGACTATCCCTTTTTGACTGGATGTTCTCTTCTACTTTCAATCATCCGAGGTATAGGGTCCTATGCCATTGTATATTGATTTATCTGAGACCTCGGTGCAGAACATAATTCAATCTAAGTATACCAATCAAGGGCCCAATGCCTTTCTGGGCTTCAAATCTTTCCCAGATCTCTGATCTCATACATATATTTCACATTTATATTCTTATAAATATCACAGGTTCCCAATACCGTAATTCATCCAGCAGAATGACTCCTAACCCAAATCGAACATGCTATTAACACTAACCATACACTGTTCCCTCAATCTCACTTTACAGAAGAGCAGGGACAGAGTTGGTCTTAAAATCCAGGAAGGAAGGGTATCATCCACCAGCTGAGAACCTCAAAAGTCCCTGCAGAAATAATCCCTTGAGTAGGTGTAGGCAGGTATGAAGGATCTGAGAGAGCAAAAGTCATCTTCCATGGCAAACAACCTGGTCAGGTTGAAGGGATGTGTCTGAATTAGCCTCTCTCTTCCTAATGTAGAGAAGATGGACCAAACCATGCCTGTGTGGAGAGCTGTTCCCCGGTGCCTATGGTTGATATACCATTCTAACTTATGAATGAGTCACAGCAAGTAGAGGCAGACTCCATCTTTTGGGAACCTTGGAAGCAACTGTTAAAACAAAGTGGTTTCCAAGGCAGTGACTTCATTCAGTTCTTGAAGGAAGTGAACTCACCTTACATTATTGGTGATGAAAGTCTGTGATCTTGGGATCCAGGAAACCAGGCACACAGAGTCAAACCCACTCCATGTCCCAGTGGGCTCACTTGTTTGGATTTAACAAGACAGAGTCACTCTTTCTTGGTACCTACTGATGTGAGGACAGCCAAATGCCTGGAAACTATGAAGACTGGCCTTTCCAGAGAAAGCAGATAGTTTCTCACCACGGGCTCCTGACAACTTCACAGAGTTTGCTAAAGAGACCAGATCGGAGACAGGACACGCCATTTTTGGGGAACATAGTATGGCCCACAAGTCAGAGGACACTCCGGATAGACACAGACCTACTTGGGGGAAAGAGGTGCCTTTTTGGGTGTGAGTGTGAGTTTGTGGTTTTGTCTCATGTTCTGAGAATAGTTAGGAAAGCTGGTTTGTTTGTTTTGGAGTGGACTGTTTCTAGTAAGTCCTTTGACAACGTGAGTGTTTCTGTGTCTATATATCATACTGTGTCCGTGATTGTAGACAGTAGAAATGAGAATGCATCAATGGATGTGTCCTGTCTACGAGAAAGCTTCAAAGCATTCATCCTGTGCAATTTATGAATGGACTGCAGGTTGCCGTATGGATGGGCAACTCCTGCTATCTTTCTAAATTCCTGTTTTCTTCCTGAATTCTGGACACTCTCCAGAATACGCTCATGATTTTGTGTCCAAGATATGTACCACCTCAATCTCTGTGACATGGCCATGTACTGGATAGCTGATGGGAATGGTGAGTATCTCAGAAAACTCAGATATCACTATGCCCAAGAAAGTCTCAGTGGAGAAACCCTGCTTTGGGCCTTTTGCTTACCTATTCTGTTGCCCTGAATGTCAGGAAGGTCTTTGCCTCAGGCCACACTTTGTGAAGCCTGAAGAAAATAGTTTTCAAATGGAATTGAATGGTCATTACCTGAGCCTCTTCGGTTAATTGCTTTGGAAATGGATGTGTCTGAATCAGCCTCTTGGCCCTATGTGAGGCTGTGGCTTAGATTCACAGCACATGATGGGTCTAAAGAAAAATCCCATGTGTGCATCCAAAACCAAAATGGACAAAAGAACTGTCATGGTGGATAGAGTCTCTCGCCTTCCTCTGTAAGGTTCCTGACCTCCATTAAGTGAGAATAGGGATCATTTGGGTCAAGTGAATTCTTTAAAGTTCTGCAGAGGCTATCCCATAGGTTCGTGGGTTTTCTCATGACTCCAATTCACATCTATGTTTACAGAAGAGCAGGGACAGTGTTGGTCTTACAATACAGGAATGCAGTGGATCTTCCATCTGTTGAGAACCTCAAAGCTCCATGCAGAAATGATCTCTGGAGAAGATGTAGGCAGCTATGTAAGACCTGAGAGAGCAAAAATCATCTTCCATGGCAAACAACCTGGTCAGGATTAAGGGTTGAGTCAGAATGAGCCTACCTCTTCTTAATGTAGAGAAGATGGACCAAACCCGGCCTGTGTGGAGAGCTGTTCCCTTTTGCCTACGGGTGATATACCATTCTAACTTGTGAAAGTGTCACAGGAAGTAGGGGCAGCCCTCATCTCATGGGACCGTTGGAAGCAATTGTTATGACAAAGTGGTTGCCAAGGCAGTGATCTCATTCAGTTCCTGAAGGACGTGATCTCATCTCACTTCCATGGTGATGGAACTCTCTGAACTTGGGATACAGAAAGCCAGGCACCCAGAGCCAGTCTCAGTTCTAGTCCCAGTGGTCTCACTTTTTTGGATTTACAAAGGACAGAGTCAGTCTTTCTTGATACCTACTGATGTGAGGATGGCCAAATGCCAGGAAAGCTCGGAAGAGGGGCTCTTCCTGAGAAAGCAGATAGTGGCTCACTCCTGGCTTCTAACAACTTCACATTGTTGGCCAAGAAGACCAGATCTGAGACAGGTCAGGCCATTTCGGAGCATCATAGTATGGCCCATCAGTCAGAGCACACTCCGGAGAGTCACAGACCTATTTGGGGGAAGGAGGTGCCATTGCGGGTGTGGGTTTGTGGTTTTGTCTCATGTTCTGAGAATAGTTAGAAAAGGCGGTTTGTTTGGTTTGGAGTGAACAGTTTCTAGTAAGTCGTTTGACAATGCAAGTGTTTCTATGTCTGTGTATCCCACTGTGCCCGTGCTTGTAGACATTAGAAAAGAGAATTCATCAATGGATGTGTCCTGTCTCATAGAAAGCTTCCCAGCATTCATCCAGCACAATTTATGAATTGAATGCGGCTTGCCTTATTGATGGGCGATACCTGCTACCTTCCTAAGTTGCTGTTTTCTTCCTGAATTATGGCCAATCTCCAGAATAGGCTCATGGTTTTGTGTCCAAGATATGTACTACCTCCAAGCTCTGTGACATGGCCATGTACTGGATAGCTGAATGGAATGGCGAGCATCTCAGAAAACTCAGATATCAGTGTGACCAGTAAAGTCTCAGTGGAGAATCCCTGCTTTGGGCCATTTGCTTACCTATTGTTCTGTTGCCCTGAGAGTCAGGAAGGTCTTTGTCTCAGGCCAACCCTTTGTGAATCCTGAAGGAAAGATTTTTCAAATGGAAATGAATATGCTTTACCTTTGGCTCTTTCCTTAATTGATTTGGAAAGAGATGAGTGTGAATCAGCCTCTTGGCCCAGTGTGATTCTTTGACTTAGATTCTCAGTACCTGATGGATCTAAAGAAAGATCCCATGGGTGCATAAAATCCAAAATGGCATAAAGAGCAGTCATTGTTGATGAAGTATTTTGCCTTCCTCTGTAAGGTTCCTGAATTCCATCAAGTGAGAATAGGGATCTTTTGGGTCAAATGAGTTCTTCAAATCTATTCAGAGGCTATCCAATAGGTGCTTGAGTTTTCTCATCTTTCCAATTCACATAAAGAATCTGTACCCGACACTCAGTAGGACTCAAATTGGAGAAGCAGAGCAGTATTAAGGGCAGGCCTATTTGATCACTCCTGGTACACAGGAAGGGTGTACAGGCCACTGGGAATTTAGGCAAATGAGGGGCAACAGAGCTTATTTTGGACACTGTCTTGGGCTACGCTAATGCTATCAAATGTCAATCCTATTGTTGACTTCATATTTGTTTTATCCTAAGCTCATATATTCATCCTCAACCCTGTTGAAAATATCTAATCCCATCACTCACTTTATTCTTTTCCTGATTTCCTAATGTCTCTATTGATATCTGCTTTCCTACATATTTTGCCCTGTGCATCATTGTGACTGACTCTTCACTTGTGTTGACGTTTACATTGACTCTCTAACCAAAACCCTATTGCTAAAGAACTTTTGTTCCAAATCCTATACTCACTTTTCTTCCTAAACTTACCGACTATCTTTCTAATCCAACTGACTATAACTTTTTGAATGGATGTTCTCTTCTACATTCAATGATCCAAGTACAGTTCAGGTTTCTATTCAACCGGGTGAGGGAGTAGATTCTGCAGTTTGGCAATTGGGGACAGCACATTCTGGCAACAAGATTAGCAAAGAGTTCTCAAGATTTCAACAGTGTTTCGTTAAGTGTACAGAAAAACAGGAAGTGACAAGTACATATTTTATTAACCTTTCATTCCCCACTTCTTTTTCTGGCTACTTTTAATCATAAAAGTGATCTTTGTGGGGTGTCACATTCTATGTCTGCTAGTGGGGTATTACCATAATTTTAATTTGTCCAACTTGAGCTTGGAGAAAAGAAATTACATGGTTGAGGAAACAGGGTTTTATAGTTAGTAATAATATGAGGATTATTATTGGACCGGCCAGGGTTGATAAAAACGTAATTAACCAGGGGGACTGTGTAAAAAAAGACTCAAACTACCCTTTCTGTGCCTCTCTCTCTCTCGTTGTTGCTCTTCAAGGCATCTTTTTAATTTACTCATAGATTTTTTTACAACTCCAGTATTGTCGACATAAAAACAACATTCTTCCCTCAATGAAGCACAAAGGCCCCCCTCTGTCATGAAAAGGAGGTCCAACCCTCGACTGTTCTGTAAAACAACTTCAGAGAGAGAGGTTAAAGATTCCTGCAAAGCTGTGATGGAGGTTTCTAAAATCTTTAAGTTTTGATCTATTGCTGCTTCTAATTGGGTCACTTGTTGTGTCCCATGGACCAGAGCAGTGGTTCTTGTGCCCAACCCTGCAGCAACTCCTATTCGTAATAGAATGGCTAAGGTGAGGGACATATGTTCCCAGCGGAACCGGGTTGTATGTCCCCCTCTTTGATCTTCAGATGAACCTGCGTCATGATAGAGCACTCTGGGAAACATCTGCACCATTTCACAATTAATCACATCTGTTGACCATTTCATGAAAACATAAACAATGTTTAAGTATATAGAATTATACTGTTGTAGGGACGGACAAGGCAAGGCACCTAAGATAGCACCAAAGACACGGAAACAGTCTTTTTTGGTTTCAACCAGATTCAGAGGGCATTGCTTCTGTTGTAATCAATTAATCCCCTGAAACCCAAGTTACGTAGTTTCAGAATTTTGTACCCAACACGTAAGGGAAGGGGCTCAGAAGTTCACAGTCTGCAGAAGTTCACAAAAAGCAGTTTTTGTTTCTGTTTTTTCCTCAGTTTGGGCAAGTTAACTTTTCAAGGACACCTGGGTGAGGGTGACTTCCCTTTCTTTTTTTCCCCCTTCCAGCTGTTTCCATACAGCCCAGTTTGTAACTTCTTTATCTTAGAAATGTAGCCATCTCTGTGAAGCCCCAGCTCAAGGCCAGAGGCCTTTTTTTCAAATATTTTGTGAAAAACTAGTAAGGGTGTGTCTAGATCAGGAGTGCTGAATTTTTTAGCCAGTTGCCAAGGAGACCAGGGCAACACAAAAATAGGAAGTTTATCTACAGTGAACTCTTTTATCGGGATTCTTTTGCTGAAAGTCCTAAATCAGCCATGGTGAAGACTTCTGGAGAAGGTCAGTTAAGACTTTTCTGTGGGCCTGGTACAGAGGGGGACAATTTGGAAGGCAGGGATAAGAGCAGCTCTGTGGATCTGAGAATGAGGAAGGAGAGATGTAAAAGAATATTGGGAGAGGGCTTTGGGATCTTAATAGCAACAAAAACTTGAGCAGTAGAACAGATAGAACAGAGGGGGAGACGGGAGTGAGATTCCAAAAAGCCTGTGAGGGACTTTAAATTCTTAGTAACCTGTTTTTAGTGATGACAAAGCAACATTAAAGGCCATTTTCATTACATCTTGTATTAGGGTCTGAGGATTCTTCTCAGCGGGTTTGAGCTTTGCATTAGGTGGTAAGAGGACTGGGTGGGACCCGGTGCGGGCACTGACAGGAGAGGAGAGGAGTGAGTGAATGGAGTGGTACCTCAGTACCTGCAACCTCAGCAAGGGAGCAATGGTCTGAGAACCAGTCGAGATTTGGGTTTTTGATCTAGATATTGGAGGGGAGAAATCAAGTTGCTGAGGTGGGAGTGACAGCAGAGAGTCTGGAGCACAAGGCTGAGGGTGAGCATCTATTGGAGAAGCATAGTTCAGGATGTGAGCAAAGGAGAGAGAAGGCCTCCACATAGCGGAATCTCCATTCACCCTTTTGAGCACTTGCAGAAGTTAAAAAGGTCACACAGAATTTGAGGATCTAGAGACCCCTCTCGGGGCCATCGGTTTTGGTTATCTAATTCGTAATATGGCCAATGCTGTGTACAGAATTTGATGAGGAGTTTGGGTTCCATCTGACAGTCCCTGTATGCTCACATCCCCATGACTTACAATAGAAGTCTGCTCTCCCCCCCCCACAGCCGTGACTGTTTGTGGCTTTGATAGTCTGCCGGGCAAACATAGTAATCTAGGCTAGCCAACCTGCATCTGGCTCACGTGTCCCTACATCTATAATGTTTGTTTCCATTATCTATGGTACGGAAGGGATTTAATGGAATTTTAGTGGGATCCTGTTAATCAGGGATATCCCAATAGGAAAGACCTATAGCCAGCTGACAAATGACTGGGTGGAGAGATGGCCACCAGGTTCGTAAGGGGGCTGTATTCGAGATAGGCCATACTTCGTGTCCATTAGGATTTGTGATCAGCCATCGCAGCTTAAGGGGCTGATTAGGGTTAAGACTACTGGTCGTCAAGGGGAGAATAAATATCTTCCAGGATCTTCTTTACAACCATTTGCAATGTTTCTTTTTTCTTCTTTTTTATTTCTTTTTTTGTGTGTGTGTGGGGAAGGCTTCAATACATCCTGAAAATGTATGTTCAAAGACTAGGAGTTATTTAAGTCCATACCTTACTGGCTTAATTTCAGTAAAGTCCACTTCCCAGAATTGTCCTCGTCTGGTTCCTCATAGGTGCTTTCCTGCAGGAAGCTTGGAAGTGTAAGCTTTAACCAATTAATGGACCTGACAGGCTTTTGTTACCCATTCAGTTATTTCCTTTTGCTGTGAGTAGGTTAGTGGAAAACTGTGTTCTTTATCCTTCACGAATGAATGCAGTTTCTTTGAACAAAGGTGAGTGAGTTGATGAACATTTGCTACTGACATAGTTAGAGCATGATTATAGGAGTAGTTACTGAAGAATTAAAAAATTCCACTTGAGGGCCTTCAGGGTTAAAAGTTATTTTGGCCCAGAGCTTGGTGAGCAGAACTCTGCCCATCAATGGGACCAGGCATTCTGGGATTACTAGGAAGGAGTGATGGATTTTTCCTTTTCCCTGGTCCATGGTCCTCGTAGTTGTCAAAGCCCGATATTTACTTCTGTTAGACTCTTGAATTAGAGACCTTTTATTCGGTAGAGGGCCCAATGGGCCTTACGGGCTGAGTATATTCACCCTGCATCTACTTCAAAGTTTATTGTGTTCCCCTCCACTTCAAAAGTTACCTTGAGGTCAGGGAGAGGATCTGAGCCCGGACATTCTTAGTATTCCTCCAGAGTCAGAATATCTGGCTGGCATGGCTGTCTCTTTCTAGGGCACTCTTTGGCCCAGTGTCCTTTTTCTTTAGAGTAGGCACATTGATCTGAGGCCAGGGGTGGCCTCTAGTATGTGCCCAGGTATCCCTTCCTGTCTCTCTGTTTCTTAATTTCTGGCCTATTTCTTGTTGTGACCAGGACCTTAGTCAATGCCTTAGTCTGTCTTTTGTTTCTTTTATCCTCACTCAGCTCCCTTCTCTTCCTCAGTTTCTCTCTTAAAGTATACCTTCTCGGGTTCTCTGAATAAATCCCTCAAAGTCATATCTTGTAATCCATCTAAGCATTGTAACTTTCTTTTAATATCCAGGGCAGCTTTCCCAATAAAGGCCATTGTGACAGATGCCTTTTGATCCTCTGCCTGAGGATCGAAAGGAGTATGTCTCTTATATGCCTACATAATTATCTCTAAGAACATAGAGGGAGATTCATCAGGCCCTTAAATAATCTCTCTTACCTTGGCCAAATTAGTTGGTCACCTAGCGGCCACTAAGATACCCACTATTAGAGCCCGGCGATAAGTGGACAGATGCTCCCTACCTTCAAAGGTGTTGGGGTCCCAGTTGGGTCGTTTCAAGAGAAAGCCGGCTTTGAATATATTGGGAAGTTTTGTCTGTCACGCATTTGGTCCGAGGATACTTTTTTCTAGCATCCAGGAGGATTCTCTTTTGTTCCTCTGTCATGAAGAGAGTCCCTAGGAGTTGTTGGCAGTCATCTCAAGAAGGTTGGTGTGAAAACATCAATGACTTCACCAGACCTGAGAGCCAGGTTGGGTCCTCGGTAAAAGGGGGATTGTTATTTTTCCATTTATATAGGTCTGAAGAGGAGAAGGCCAATACTGGTAGGCTTCCATTTTTTCCCTATGGCCATCGTCAATCATTGGTCCTTAGGGATGGAGGGAAGCAACACGGGAGTTCCAGGGTTTTCAATCATTTGCCACCGGCGAGTTCCTTTAGCAACTCCAGCTTCCTCCAGGGGAGGAGGGGCTGTGTGTGACGCAGGGGAGTTATCTGGAGGGCCCTGGGCTGGCTTAGCGTCCTCCAATTGCAGAGAGGCTGAGTCAGCAGCTGGAGAATCACTTAGAGGGTGTTGGGGGTTGTGGGACAAGGGTAGAAGATAAGGAGGGGGACGAGAGTCCAGTAGAGTCAAATCTTGTGACTCAGGGAGAACAGAGGGTGGAGGAGGAGGAGGAGCAGAGGGGTTGAGAGATCGTGGGGGAAGGAGTAGGAACGGGGACACAGCAAGGAAAGGCTTCACCCACGGAGGAGGAGATTTGCAGAGGTCCTGCCAAGTTAAGGTATATTCCTGTTTATCAGTATGGCTATGTGGCCCTGGCTGTAAGACAATATCTCTGTCTTTTTAAATTAGTGGGAAGTAGAAAGATCCTTCTAGGGGCCATCCGAATCCAAAGGTGGGCCATTCTGTGGCACACAGAGTCTGCCAGGTACAGCGTTTTACTAAAAAAGAAACATTCTGAGCCCTTAAGCGGACTTTGGTCCATAGATCAAGGGTCAGGGACAGAGGCATTGAAGTGATCTGTCCCATAATGAAAGATACACAAACAGTAAAAGCAACGACACAGGACACAGACAAGAGAAAACAATAAAGACAGGCAATGGACGTCCAACACTGAGACCAAGACTGAGCAGGTGGCAAAACCCGATGGGCTGGCAATACCGAATCTGAAACAAAGTATCACTGAGTCGAGGAGACTATTATTCCTTGATTCCCGAGTCCTCTGTGGCGTCCCCCAGGGACTTGGTTTGTGGCTCTGTGACACGTCTGCCAGCCACCATCAAAGAGAGCTCACACACTTCATCGACAGCCATTTTGCCAAGCCCTAACCTGAAACCTGAAACCAGAAAGAGGTGCCTTACTTACCCTGAGAGTAGCCCATTGGGGTCTCTCGTTCACCACTGCTGGATTTCGGTGGAACCTCCATATATAAATATCGGAAGAGCATTGGGGGAAGAGACCACCAAGAGACTCTCTCATGAGAAAACAAAGGGTTTATTGGGGGTCCAGCATGCTGGGGCTCAGAGCTCATTTGAATAGAGCAGAGAACCCTGAGAACAGCTTAAGCAGAGCTTATATACTTTCTTTGAAGAGGGCAGGGAGGAAAGTTTATTGATGGGCCTGGGCGGGTGAGCAGTTTGCGTGCAACTGGGTGAGGGAGTACATTCTGAAGTTTGGCAGTTGGGGACAGCACATTCTGGGAAAAAGATTAGAAATCACTTCTCAAGATTTCAACAGTGTTTTATTAAGCATACAGTAAAACAGGAAGTGACAAGAATCTATTTTATTAACATTTCACTACCGACTATACTTTGCCAGATTTCCTAAAGTCTCTATTGATATCTGCATTCCTACATATTTTCCCCAGTTCATCATTGTGATTAATTCTTCACATGTGCTGACATTTACATTCACTCAATACCCGAAACCCTATAGCTAAAGAACTTTTGGTCCAAATCCTATACTCACTCTCCTTTATAAACATACCGACTATCTTCCTAATACTACTGACTATCCATTTTGACTGGAAGTTCTCTTTGAAAATCAATCATCCAAGTTACAAGGTCCTATGCTTAATACCCAATCAAAAGCCCAATGCCCTTCTGGGCTTCAAATCTTACCTAGATTTTTGTTTTCAGATTCATGTATTTTACCTATATATTCTTGAAAATATCGCAGGTTCCCAATACCATTATTCATCCAGCAGAATGATTTCTATTCCAAATCAAACCTGTTATTAACCCTAACCATACACTGTTCCCTCAATCTAACTTTAGAGAAGAGCAAGGACAGAGTTGGTCTTAAAATACAGGAATTTAGGGGATCTTCCAACTGCTGAGAAACTCAAAGGTCTATGCGCAAATGATCCCTAGAGAAGTTGTAGACACCTATGAAGGAACAGAGAGAGCAAAAGTCATCTTTCATTGCAAACAACCTGGTCAGCATGAAGGGATGTGTCTGAATCAGCCTCTCTCTTCTTTATGTAGAGAAGAAGGACCAAACGAGGCCTCTGTGGAGAGCTGTTCCTGGTTACCAATGTTTGATATACCATTCTAACTTGTGAAAGTGTCAAAGGAATTAGGGACAGCCTCCATTTCATGGGACCTTTGGAAGCAAATGTTAGGACAACGTGCTTGCCAAGGCATTGACCTCATTCAGTTCCTGAAGGAAGTGACCTCACCTCACATTCTTGGTGATGGAACTCTCTGAACTTGGGATCCAGGCATCCAGGCACACAAATCTAGTCCCAGGCCCAGTCCCAGTGGTCTCACTTCTTTTGATTTACCAAAGACAGAGTCAGTCTTTCTTGGTATCTACTGATGTGAGGATGGCCAAATGCCAGGAAAGCTCTGAAGAGTGGCCTTTCCTGAGTAAGCAGGAAGTGGCTCACCGTTGTCTCCTGACAACTTCACAGAGTTGGCCAAGGAAACCAGATCTGAGACAGAACAGGCCATTTGATGGGAACATAGTACGGCCCACCAGTCAGAGGTCACACCCGATAGTCAGAGACCTACTTTGGGAAAGGAGGTGAATTTGTGGGTGTGAGTGTGTGTTTGTGATTTTGTCTCATGTTCTGAGAATAGGTAGGAAAGGCAGTTTGTTTGGTTTGGAGTGGACGATTTCTAACAAGTGATTTGACAAGGCGAGTGTTTTTATGTCTGTGTATCCCACTGTGTCCATGGTTGTAGACATTAGAAAAGAGAATGCAATGCATCAAAGGATGTGTCCAGGCTAGTAGAAAGCTTACCAGAATTCTTTCTGCCCAATGTATGAAAGGAATGCGGCTTGCCTTATGGATGGGTAACACCTGCTATCTTCCTAAGTTCCTGTTTTCTTCCTGAATTCTGGCCACTCTCCAGAATAGGCTCATGATTTTGTGACCAAGTTATGTACCACCTCCAAGCTCTGTGACATGGCCATGTACTGGATAGCTGAAGGGAATGGCGAGCGTCTCAGAAAATTCAGATATCAGTGTGACCAGGAAAGTCTCAGTGGAGAAACACTGCTTTGGGCCGTTTGCTAACCTAATGTTCTGTTGCCCTGAATGTCAGGAAGGTCTTTGCCTCATGCCACCCCTTTGTGAAGCCTGAAGAAAACAGTTTTCAAATGGAAATGAATATGGATCACCTGTGGCTCTTTGCTTAATTGCTTTGAAAAGGGATGTGTCTGAATCAGCCTCTTGGCCCTGTGTGAGGTTGTGGCTTAGATACTCAGCACGTGGTGGATGTAAAGAGAGATCCCATGTGTGCATCCAAAACCAAAATGGCCAAAAAGCAGTCCTTGTGGATGAAGTCTGTCCCCTTCCTCTTTAAAGTTCTTGAACTCCATCAAGTGAGAATAGGGATCCTTTGGGTCAAATGGGTTCTTCAAAGACCTGCAGAGGAGCTTGTGTTTTCTCATGACTGCAAATCACATAAAAATATATACCTGACACTCAGTTTTCCACAAATTGGAGAAGCATAGAAGTATTAACGTCTAGCATATTTGATCACTCCTGTTTAACATGAAGGGTGTCCAGACCACCCTGAATTTACGCCAATGAGGGGCAAGGGAGTTATTTTGGACACTCTCTTGGACTCCGCCACTCATGGAAACCTTCAGCCAGAGGTTGTGATTAGAGTCTATATGGAAGAAGATGAGGGCCATATGGGAGGGTTTTGGTTTTAATTTTGGTCATTTGTGTCCGGTTGGAAGACATGACTGGGACCACCTGGGCTTGAACTCTGGTGTGATTCCCCTTAGAGACTGAATTCAGAGAAGTATTGCCATGAATTTTGTTGGGATTTTAGGAGTCCACCCATGAGAATCACCCTTGGAAACTGAGATCTAGGCCCAGGGTGGCTTTCCACAGAGCCCTGGGTATCTCAGCCAGAAGACCACATGATTTAATTCTGAAAGACTTGTCAGCCATTGTTGAGAGTCACAACACCCATGGACGTCACATTGTAGACCTCAATAGGCCTGGCTTCATGTGACATTTTGGCCACTCTTTGGGAAGACTTGCCTGTGAGAGTTCTACAGAGCATTCATTGAAATGAGCTTCCTCACCATTTAAAGGTTCCTGAATGAATTGAAACCCACAGTGCCTGCAACGTCATCCTTGAAAAATGCCTAGATAAATACCATGAAATTTTTGAAATTCCCATGACCAGGTGGCACTGGAGAAACTTTGGATGTCCTGTTGCTGATCGTAAATATGCAAGACAGTGCCTTGATTGAGTGGGTTTCATGAAAATGGTGTAAAACAGAGATGCCAATATGTTGGAACCTGCTGAGTAGTGGGCCTAGAGCAGTGGTAGGCAGGTGTGTGATAAAAAATTTGTGGTGGGGCCATGTGGATCTGCCATTGGATCCCAAATGGCTTGTGACTTACATGGTGAAGCCAGCAAACCCTTCCATGTAAAGGCTTCTGGTTATATGGAGATGTTTCCGGGCAATGTTTAGAATCAGGTTACTATGGACATGGGGCCAAGCTATGTGGGATAGAAACCTGGTTGGTGCATTCTCCTGCAGACCCTGACCAACCACACATGAAAGAATTGCCTCCAGAACTGTGTCCCAGTTGAACTTCTTTTATTTCATGAAGCAAATGCCAAAGTCCCAGTGCAGCAGCAAGAAACACCACGAAAAGTGGAGGATGACCAAATGGCTTCCCAGTCCACATGGGAATACCCTTAGCCCCCAGTGGCCACAGTTTACTTACAAAGAGAGAATTCAGCACTGCTGCCTCATGTTCATTGGAAAATAAGAAACCATGTCCTCCAGGTCACATAGATGCAGACACAGCTTTGATAGTCTCACTAAAAAGAAGCTAAAGCTCCTGACAACAACATATATTTCAAGTGCCCAAACTCAGAGGCAGTTTCTCAAGAAGTATTTAGGCCAGCAGAGCTCCATGTTTATGGAGTGTTTACCCTGTCCCATACTAGGGAAACTCCTCTACCACTTCCAAGGTTGTAAACTCCTGAGCATATTATTCACAGATTTTATTACTCTTCTCCTCTAATTGTGTCTTACTTTGGGCGAAAAAAATATCAAGGAATTGTTCTGGATGAGAGTGGGAAGATTTTGTTTAGCACATATTTGCATACACATTGGATTCATTTTTCTATTTTACATTTGAAATACTGAATCCCTGACACTAACACATGCTCTGCTAGATTCTGAATACTAATCCTAATATGATGGAGAAAAATAACGGAAACAGAATAGAAATACAAGCAGTTCAGAGGAGGCATGTTGTATACTTGGACTTGCCTTTTGCATTATATAGGGTAGGAGTTATAAATCTAGTCAATTTTTTGTTGAAATAGTTTTCCATGTGCTTTTAAAGTTAACAAATATGTGAATTCCTGTCTCCCTTTCTCTGTATTCTATTCAGCACATGTATTTTTATATGCACATATAGAATCCTACCTGGTATCACACGTACATTCTTGTGAGTTACATGACTTGGTAGATACAAAGTGTGAGAAGAGATCACTCCTCTTAAACCTGTTTGACCTGAAAATTCAACCTATGGGTGAGCTTTCTAGTTGAAAAAAGTTATACATAAATCCATATCCAGTAAAATGAATATTTTTGGATCTGTGGATGATACATATTTCACGGTGTAATTCAATTGGCATATATATTGCTAATTTTTAAAATCTGTGTGTGGATATATATATATATATATATATATATATATATATATATATATATATATGTATATATATATATTCTCTCCAGATATTTCAAAATATTTAATATATGTGTCTTATTATACACTCCCTAAATTCATTCATGATTATGTATATGGATTTATAATCAACTTTTCACAAGATTATTCTCAGAAATATTCATTCACCTGATATACGTATTTTTTTCCTAGTATTGAAAACTAACTTCAGTGAATGGTGCATATAAATCCTAATATTTCTACAGTAACTGATCCATTTTCACATCAATGCAAGTAGATTCCTATGGGACATGATAAGTGTTTTGAAGTTCATTTTTATTCAAAACTAGTACATTACTATTTCTTCAGTTTATGCACATTATTGGATATATATTTCATCCACAAGTTCACAAATTTATAGGCATTTATTTCACTTTCAATCACTTTCTGCTTCAGAAAACACGTGTTCCGCCATGTCTCAAACTGGTCTTTTCATGAGACTTCTTTCCAAACACATTATTTTTGATTTCCATAATCACTTTTGAAGCAAAACTCACACACTCTTCATGATAAACCATAACCCTAGGATTACAATTAGACGTATAACTAGTTGTTATGAATGATTATATATCAATATATGATTTCTTATGTATTTTCAGATATCAATTCAATACATTATTTAAAGTGGAACCAGTTATATTATTTATTAACTGTATGGTCTATTCATGCATTATCTCTATATTCATAGTCACAGGGTACACCTATTTTTACCCTCAATACTAATTTATACGTTTTCAAAATATTCCTCAAAAAATGGTGGAAGAAATACTCATGTCACCTGATCTATATATACATTTTATCACAGTAATATTCTGGACAAAAAAAATCAAAGGTCACCCTTAAGGTTGTACCAAAGCCTAAATGGAAAGTGAGCATGGATTACTAAAACCTTCCATGTCCAGGTGGCCTAATGCTCTCAAATGTCAATCTTATTGGTGACTACATTTTTGTTTCTTCCTAAGATTATATATTCAACCTCAAGCCTGTTGAAAATGTCTAATCCTATCACTCACTTTATACTTTGCCTGATTTAGTAATGTCTCTATTTATATCTATTTTCCTACATATTTTCCCCTGTTCATCATTGTGACTGACTCTTCACTTGTGCTGACATTTACATTCACTGTCTACCTGAAACCCTATTGCTTAAGAACTTTTGGTCTAAATCCTATTCTCACTCTTCTTTGTAAACCTACTGACTATCTTTCTAATCCTACCGACAATCCCTTTTTGAGTGGGTGTTCTATTCGACATTCAATCATCCAAGGTACAAGCTCCTATGCCATTGTATATAGATTTATCTGAGACATTTTTGCAGAAAATAATTCAAAGCTAAGTGTACCAATTAAGGGCCCAATGCCCTTCTGGACTTCATATCTTCCCTAGATTTCTGTTTTTATACTTATATTTCACCTATATATTCTTGTAAATATCATAGTTTCCCAATACCATTATTCGTCATGCAGAAGGATTCCTAACCCCAAATTGAACATGTTACTAACCCAAACCATACACTGTTCTCTCAATCGAACTTTACAGAACAGCAGGGACAGGGTTGCTCTTAAAATACAGGAATGTAGGGCATGTTCCACCTGTTGAGAACATCAAAGGTCCATGCAGAAATGATCCCTTGAGAAGATGTAGGCAGCTACGAAAGACCTGAGAGAGAAAAGTCATCTTCTATGGCAAACAACCTTGTCAGCATGAAGGGATGTGTATGAATCAGCCTCTCTCTTCTTAATGTAGAGAAGATGGACCAAACCAGTCCTAGGTGGAGAGCTGTTCCCGGGTGCCCATGGTTTATATACCATTCTAACTTGTGAAAGTGTCAGGAAGTAGGGGCAGCCTCCATCTCATGGGACTCTTGAAAGCAACTGTTAGGACAAAGTGGTTGTCAAGGCAATGACCTCATTCAGTTCCTGAAGAAGTGATCTACCTCACTTCCTTGGTGATGGAACTCTCTTAACTTGGGATCCAGGAAGCCAGGCACCCGGAGCCAGTCCATTCCCAGACCCAGTAGGCTCACTTGTTTGAATTTACCAAGGAGAGTGTCAGTCTTTCTTGGTACCAACATATGTGAGGATGGCCAAATACCAGGAGAGCTCTGAATAGGGGCCTTTCCTGAGAAAGTAGGTAGTGGTTCACCGCAGGCTCCTGACAACTTCACAGAGTTGGCCAAGGAGACCAGATCTGAGATAGGACAGGCCATTTTGGGGGAACATAGTATGGCCCACCACTCAGAGGAAACTCCGGATAGTCACAGAGTTACATGGGGGAAGGAGGTGTCTTTGTGGGGTGGGTGTGATTTTGTGGTTTTGTCTCATGATCTGAGAATAGGTAGGAAAGATGGTTTGTTTGATTTGGAGTGGTCTTCTTCTAGTAAGTCGTTGGACAAGGCAAGTGTTTCTATTTCTGTGTATCCCACTGTGTCCGTGGTTGTAGACATTAGAAAATAGAATGCAACAATTGATATGTCCTGTATAGTAGAAAGATTCCCGGCATTCATCCTGCCCAATTTATGAATGGACTGCAGCTTGCCTTATCCATGGGCAAAACCTGCTGCCTTCCTAAGTTCCTGTTTCTTCCAGAATTCTCACCACTCTCCAGAATAGTCTCATGGTTTTGTGTCCAAAATATGTACCACCTCCAAGCTCTGTGACATTGCCATGTCCTGGATAGCTGAAGGGAACGGCGAGCATCTCAGAAAACTCAGATATCAGTGTGACCAAGAAAGTCTCAGTGGAGAAACCATGCTTTCGGCCTTTTGCTTATCAATTGTTCTGTTTCCCTGAATGTCAGGAAGGTCTTTGCCTCAGGCCACCCCTTTGTGAAGCCTGAAGAAAACAGTTTTCAAATGGAAATGAATAGGCATCACCTGTGGCTCTTTGCTTAATTGCTTTGGAAAGGGATGTGTCTGAATCAGCCTCTTGGCCCTGTGTGAGGTTGTGGCTTAGATTCTCAGCACCTGATGGATGTAAAGAGAGATCCCATGTGTGCATCCAAAACCAAAATGGCCAAAAGAGCAATTATTGTGAATGAAGTCTCTAGCATTCATTTGTAAGGTTCCTGACCACCATCAAGTGAGAATACGGATCCTTTGGTTCAAATGAGTTATGCACAGCCCTGCAGAGGCTAACCCATAGGTTTTTGGGTTTTCTCATGGCTCCAAATCATATAAAGAATCTATACCTGACAGTCAGTAGGCCTCAAATTGGAGATGCAGAGCAGTATTAACAGCTGGCCTATCTGATCACTCCTGGTTCACCGGATGGGTGTCCAGGCCACCTTGACTTTAGGCAAATGAGGGGCAAGGGAGCTTATTTTTGACACTGTCTTGGGCTGCACCCCTCATGAAAAACTCCAGCCAGAGGTTATGATAAGTGTCTATATGGAAGAAGATGAGGGCCATGTGGGAGTGTTTGGTTTTAATTGTGGTCATTTGTTTGGCGGTTGGAAGAGATAACTGGATCCACCTGGGCTTGAATTCTGGCATGATTCCTCTTAGAGACTGAGTTCTGGAATTTACCTCAAAGAAGTATTGCCATGAAATGTGTTGGGATTTTAGGAGGCCACGCATGAGATGCGCCCTTGAAAACTGAGATCGAGGGCCAGGGTGTCTTTCCACAGTGCAGTGAGAATCTCAGCCAGGATATCACATGATTTTATTTTGAAAGACTTGGCAGCCATAATTGAGAGTCTAAACACAAATGGAACTCATATTGTAGACCTCAATGATCCTGGCTTCATGTGACCTTTTGGCCACTTTTTGGGAAGCCTTGCCTGTGAGATTTCTCCAGAGATTTCATTTAAATGAGCTTCCTCACCACATAATGGTTCCTGCATTAATTGAAACGCACAGTGACTCCAACTTCATCCTTCAAAAATGGTTAAATAAATACTATCAAATTTCTGAAATTCCCATTACCAGGTGGCACTGGAGAACCTTTGGATATCCTGTTGCTGAACATGAGTGAAATAATTCCCCACGCAATGACACTTCACCGGGAGAATTCCAAATTTATTGCTAAAAGCTGTGTGCTTATATAGAACTAAGGGGGAGATGGTATGGCTTACATAAATGGCAGCAACCCGTTTATTGACAAGTTCTTTCAAATATCAGCTCCAGAGCCCAGGAATTAGTTCTCATTGGGGCTAAGGTTCCCCACAAGCGAGATTTGAAATTGGCGCTGGTGGGAGAGTTCACAAGGGCGGGAACTTTTTGTGCCACTGCAGAAATGAAGAAGGTAGGAAGAAGAAGTCCTTAGGCGCCATGTTGGGGTTTTTCTCTGCGGTATGGCTGCCATTTATTCTTTTCCCAACATTCCACCCTTTTTGTTTTCTTAGGAAGTGGGGTGTCGTTTGTCAGATTTGGCTGCTTCCTGCTGTGTGGGGGTGGTGTGGGGCCTAGAAAGAGAAGTGGAGGAATGCTCAGGGGGCAGGTATGGGGATATCATGGCAGCCAGAAATAAAACCCAGTGGCTATAGACAGCTATTTTCATAGGGGTGAAGTCAATGAATGTTCCCTGAAGCCAAAGATGTCGATGGCATGGAACCAGTCCTGGATGGAAGAGATTGTTGGTATCAGCCACTGGTCCTGTAACAGAGACTCAAGGAAATACTGGAAGCGTTGCCTGGACATGGTGTCGCCAGCACCTGAAGAAGATCAGAGCGAATAAAAACAGAATGAAGATAAAAATTAAAGCAAATGTCAATTTTTGGCAGAAGTTCCATGTGGGGGGACTGACATAGAAGAGGCCAAGGGCCATGAGAAAGCTTAGAAGGTGGTAAAGACTATGAATCCAGGATGGCAGATTAAGAGGTTCTCCGAGCTCGTTGTCTCCCGCTGTCTAATACCCGTTGCATTCCATCGTGCCTGGTAGTGAGCTTCATCACTGAGTGAACTGTTCTCTTGGAGATGTTGGGCATTCATCGGTCATCAGAGGCTGGTAGTGACTAAGCAAAAGATGGTTGAAAGTTTGATTAGGAATTTTATGCAGTTGGGTTTGAAGGCACTTCATTATGCAGGGCAAGAGAGCACAAAAAAGGAGCATCCAAATAAGGGGATCCAAGATATGTAGTAAGTACATGGCAAGATAGGATTGGAAGAACCCCGTTATGGGATTGGAGGAGGTAGGTTTGAGCAATTGGGTCGATAATTCCTGCAATTTAACAACATTTTTTTTATTAGCCCAGATTCATTAACATAATAGCAAAATTCCTCTCTGAGGAATAGGCATGTAACCCCTTTTTCTGCAGTGAGAAGATCAATTGCCCTTTGGTTCTGTAAAGCCACTTGTGCCAATGAAGTAACCTGCCGCTGCAAGGAACCCAGAGACTCAGCCATGGTATTGAGTGTTTCCTGCAGTTTTTGTTGAAGGTCATTGGATCCCATAGAGCATGACCTATAGCTCCACCAGAGAGTCCGAGACCTGTCACTGAGGTTGTTAAAATGAGGCCTACCAGAACCGGCAGAAAGACTACCCTACGGGTGCGGAAAGGTAGGGCCAACTGTCAGAATTCGGTGGGAGTATACAAAGATAGCTGAGGAACTACAGTAACCAAGAAACAGGCGCCAGAGACATTGATGGTTGAGGTACTTAAAGAACCATTACACCAGAGGAAATGTCCAGGTTGCATAAACACAGGGCTCTATGGGGTGCTGTAGCTCAAGGAACAAATGGGTAAAGGATTCATTATTGGCAGGTGGAAACAGATGAAAGGAAATAAAGTATTGGTGGAATAACTTTCCCACAGTGGGATACGTGTCACATGTAGGGGTTGTCCTTTTTAGAGAAATTGTAGGGTTTTGCTGGAATATTTCCTGCCGCTAATGGGACTGCTGCTAGAAGTGGACGACTAAGTGAAGCACAGAGAAAGCACTGAGAAGTAGGCACAGAAAGAGGGGTGGAGTTTAATAATCAAAAAGTTTGGTGTAGCAAATTGAGCCATGTGGGAGGGGGACCTGAGAGGGTTGAAGGCTCTGAATCCTCTTTGGATGAGCTATGGATATGATCTCAAAGTTTTGATTCTGCGTCCTTAATGTGTTCGACTACCTGGATGGTTGCCTTAGGTTGCGTAATCAGGGTGCGGCCAATAGTCATCCACCCTGTGGGTCTGACTGAGGTTGTCCGAGCATAGACAGCAAACTCAACATAGCCCCATCGTTTGGCCTTGGGGTCAGGTTTATCTAAAGTATACCATCCATTGTTACTGGATGAAGAGCCTTTATGCCACTTTATGTAACTAGAAGTCCACCCTTCAGGGTAACCAAATGAGTGGTAAGAATAGCTACCACGTTCATCATGGAACATGCATGACCAATAGGGGCACCCATTATATATCTCAGGCCACCAATGACAATAGTCTTTTGTTTGATCAAAAAGGAAGCAAATGAAAGGCCAGTTCCAGCTACCAGGGACGAAGGTCCTTGAAGGTGACAATTTTAGGGAAATAGAGGTGCAGTTGTGGATGAAGCAAGTAGTTGCATCCACTGCGCAGACCTTCTGCATGCCATGTTCTGAGTATCGTTCCCGAAAAGTGAATAAATGCATGGTAGGTGAGGAGGGTAAAGACCAGTCCTGACAGAGCACAGAAAATAAGCAGAGCACAAAAAACAAGCAGTTAGAGAAGACTAGGGTGTTGGGAGAGCTCATTGTGCCTTCTTTAAGAGGAATTGGGCTGCAAGGAAAACCGTGTGAGCCACAACTAAAATGGGTGAGATGGGTGTGGAGAGCAGGAGTAAAGGGGAGGTTCAGTAGGTGATTCTTGGAGTTCCTCTGGGGTGGCCCTGTCTTCAGCAGGTGGGGCCTCCTGGTGATGTGGCTTCAACCTAGACATGTGAATCCAGGGAGTGAGACAGTTGTCTGGTAAGGAGAGTTTGGCGGCGGTAAGGGTAAAGAGAATGACAGGATAGGGGCCTTCCCATTTTGCGGCAAGAGTCCCTTTTTCCTCTAGGGTATTATAATAGACTAGACTAACAGGTGTTTAAGGGAGGAGTGTTTGGAGAGGAGACTGGGTCTGGAAGAAGCATCTGTGGATGATATATATTTACTGATGAATTTCGATTGGCATTTATATTGGTACTTTTTAATGTCTGTGAGTGTTGTGTGTGTGTGTGTGTGTGTGTGTGTGTGTGTGTGTGTGTGTGTGTATAGATATAGATATAGATATACTCTCCAAAGTTTTCCAAATATGAAATATATGTGTCTAGTATACACTCTCTAAATTCATTCATGTTCATGTATGTGGATTTATAATCAACTTTTCACAAGATTATAATCAGAAATATTCATCCACCTGAAATACATATTTGTTTCCTAGTACTGACTACTAACTTCAGTGAAGGGTGCATACAAATCCTAATTATTCTACAGTATCTGACCCAGTCTAACATCAATGCAAGTAGACTCCTATGGGACATGATATGTAATTTGTCATTCATTTGTATTCGACACTGGTACATTATTGTTTCTTCAGTTTTTGCACATCATAGGATATACATTTCATCCACAAGTTCACAAATTAATAGGCATTTGTTTCAACATTAATCACTTCTTGCTTCAGAACACATGTATTGTCAGGGTTTCTTGACTGGTCTTTTCATGAGACTTCTTTCCAAACACATTATTTTGAATTTCCATAATCATTTTGAAGCAAAACTCACACACTCTTCATGATAAACCAAAACACTAATATTTCCATTAGATATATAACTGGTTGGAATGAATGATTGTATATCAATATACAATTTCCTTTTATTTTTCAGATATCAGTTCAATTCATTATTTAAAGTTCAAAAAAGTTATATTATTTATTCACAGTATGGTCTATTCGTGGTTTTTCTCTATGTTCATAGAAACAGGGTACACCTATTTGTACCCCCGATTCTAATTTTACATCTTCAATACATTGCTCCCAGAAATGGTGAAAGAAATACTCATGTCACCTCGTTATCACAGCAATATTCTGGACAAAAAATGGAAAGGTCACACTTATGATTGTACCAAAGCCTAAATGGAAAGTGAACATGGATTTCAAAAACATCCATGTCCATGTTGCCTAATGCTGTCAATTGTCAATCCTATTGGTGACTACATATTTGTTTTTTCCTAATTTATATATTGAAACTCAACACTGTTGAAAATGTCTAATTCTATCCCTCACTTTATACTTTGCCTGATTTCGTAATGTTTACATTGATATCTGCTTTTCTACATATTTTCCCCAGTTCAACATAGTGTCTGACTCTTCATATGTGCTGACATTTACATTCACTCTATAACCAAAAGTCTATTGCTAAAGAACTTTTGGTCCAAATCCTATACTCACTCGTCTTCCTAAACCTACCGAATATCTTCCTAATCCTACTGAATATCCCTTTTTGACTGGATGTTCTCTTCTAAATTCAATCATCCAATGTACAAGGTCCTATGCCATTGTATATCAAATTATCTGAGACATCTTTGCAGAACATAATTCAAAGCTAAGTATCCCAATCAAGGGCAAAACCCTCTGGGCTTCAAATCATACCTAGATTTCTGTTTTCCTACTTATATTTCACCTCTATATTCTTGTAAATATTGCAGGTTCCCAATCCCATTATTCATCGCACAGAATCATTCATCACCAAATCAAACCTGTTTTTAACCCCAGGTATACACTGTTCCCTCAAACATTTTACAGAAGAGCAGGGACAGAAGGGTTCTTACAATACAGGAAAGTTGGGGATCTTTCACCAGATGAGAACCTCAAATGTCCATGCACAAATGATACATGGAGAAGTTGTAGGCAGGTATGAAGCTCCTGAGAGAGCAAAAGTCAACTTCCATGGCAAACAACCTGGTCAGGATGAAGGGATGTGTCTGAATCTGCCTCTCTCTTATTTTTGTAGACAAGGTGGAACAATCCAGGCCTGAGTGGAGAGCTGTTCCCGGGTGCCAATGGTTGATATACATTCTACCTTATGAAAGTGTCACAGGAAGTAGGGGAAACCTCCATCTTATGTAACCCTTGGAAGCAACTGTTAGGACAAAGTGGTTGCCAAGGCAGTGACCTCATTCAGTTCCAAAGAATGTGACATACCTCATTTCCTTGGTGATGGAACTCTCTGAACTTGGTATCCAAGAAGCCAGGCACGCAGAGGCAGTCCCAGTCCCAGGCCCAGTGGGCTCACTTGTTTGGATTTACCAAGGACAGAGTCAGTTTTCTTGGTACCTAATGATGTGAGGATGGCCAAATGCCAGGAGAGATCTGAAGATGGACCTTTCCTGAGAAAACAGGTAGTGGCTAACCACTTTTTCCTGACTTCTTCACAGAGTTGGTCAAGGAAACAAGATCTGAGAGAAGACAGGCCATTTCGGGGGAACATAGTATGGCCCACCAGTCAGAGGACACTCCGGATAGTCACAGACCTACTTGGGGGAAGGAGGTGCCTTTGTGGGAGTGGGTGTGGGTTTGTTGTTTTGTCTCATGTTCTGAGAATAGACCGAAAAGGCGGTTTGTTTGGTTTGGACCAGACAGTTTCTAGTAAGTCATTTGACAAGGCGAGTGTTTCTGTTTATGTGTATCCCACTGTGTCCGTTGTTGTAGACATTAGAAAAGAGAATGCATTAATGGATGTGTCCTGTCTAGTATAAATCTTCCCTATAATTCATCCTGCCCAATATATGAATGGACTGCAGCTTGTCTTATCGATGTGCAACAACTGCTATCTTTCTAAGTTGTTGTTTTTTCCTGAATTCTGGCCACTCCCCAGAATGGGCTCAGGGATTTGTGTCCAAAATATGTACCACCTCCAAGCTCTGTGACATGGCCATGTAAAGGATAGTTGAAGAGAATGGCGAGCATCTCAGAAAACTCAGATATCAGTGTGACCAGTAAAGTCTCAGTGCAGAAACACTGCCTTGGGCTTTTTGCTTACTTATTGTTGTGTTGCACTGAATGTCAGGAAGGTCTTTGCATCAGGCCACCCCTTTGTGAAGCCTGAAGAAAACAGGTTTCAAATGGAAATGAATGGGCCTCACCTGTGGCTCTTTGCTTAATTGCTTTGGAAAGGGATGTGTCTTTATCAGCCTCTTGGACCTGTGTGTGGCTGTGACTTAGATTCTCAGCACCTGATGGATCTTAAGAATGATCCCATGTGAGCTTCCAAAACTAAATGGCAAAAAATATCATTCATTGTGGATGAAGACTCTTGCCTTCCTCTGTTAGGTTCCTGCACTCCAACAAATATGAATAGGGATTCTGTGAGTCAAATGAGTTCTTCAAAGCCCTGCAGAGGTGCTTGTGTTTTCCCATGACTCTAAATCACCTAAAGAATCGATACCTAAAATCAGTAGCGATCAAATTGGAGAAACATAGAAGTATTAATGGCAGGCTTATTTGTTCACTCCTGGTTCACAGCAACGGTGTCCAGGCTACCCTGACTTTAGGCAAATGAGGGGCAAACGAGCTGATTTTGGACACTGTCTTGGGCTGCACCCCTCATGGAAACCTCCAGCCAGAGGTTAAGATGATTGACTATATGGAAAAAGGTGAGGGCCATGTGGGAGTGTTTTGGTTTTAATGTTGGTCATTTGTGTGGCATTGGAAAAAATTACTGGGTCCACGTGGGCTTGAACTCTGGTGTGATTCCCCTTAGACACTGGGTTTTGGAACTGAACTCAGAGAAGCATTGCCATGAATTTTGTTGGGATTTTAAGAGGCCACGCATGAAAGTCGCTCTTGAAAACTGAGACCTAGGCCCCGGGTAGATTTCCACAGAGGCCTGGGAATCTCAGCAAGGATATCACATGATTTTATTCTTAAAGAAATGGCAGCCATAATTGAGAGTCAAAACACACATGGACCTCACATTGTTGACCTCAATGGGCCTGGCCTAATGTGACGTTTTGTCCATTCTTTGGGAAGCCTTGCCTGTGACAGTTCTCCAGATATTTCATTGAAATGAGTTTCCTCACCATTTAATGTTTGCCTAATGAATTGATACATACAGTGCCTCCAACTTCATGCTTGAAAAATGGCTAGATAAATACCATAAAATTTTTGAAATTCCTATGACCAGGTGGCACTAGAGAAACATTGGATGTCCTGTTGCTGACCATGAGTATACCAGACAGTGCCTTGATTTACTGAGTTTCATGAAAATGGTGTAGAACAGAGATGCCAGTAATTTGGAGCCTGCTGAGTAGTGGGTCTAGAGCAGTGGTGGGGAGGCGTTTGATAAAACATCCGTGGTAGGACCATGTGCATCTACCATTGGATTCCAAATGGCTTGTAACTGACATGGTGCTGCCAGCAGACCCTTATATGTAAAGGCATCTTGTTATATGGAGAGTTTTAAGAGGAAAATTAAGAATCAGGTTGATATGGACAAGGGGGCAATGGGGCAAGCTGTGAGAGATAGAAGCCTAGTTGGTGCATTCTCTTGCAGACCCTGACCCACCACACGTGACAGAACTCCCTCCAGCACTGTGTCCCAGTTTAGCTGCTAGTATTTCGTGAAACAAATACCAAACTCACAGTGTAGCAGCCTAAACACCACAAAAAGTGGAGGAGGACCAAATGGCTTCACAGTCCACATGGGGAGACGGGGAGACACTTCGTCCCCAGTGGACTCAGTTTACCTATAAAGAGAGGATTCAGCACTGCTTCATCTTGTTCATTGGAAAATAAGAAACCATGTCCTCCAGGTCACATAGATGCAGACCCAGCTTTGATGGTCTCACTACAAAGGAAGCCAAATCTCATGAAAACAACATATATTTCAAGTGCGGAAGCTCAGAGGCAGTTTCTCAAAAAGTTTTTAGGCCAGCAGAGCTCCATGTTTGTGGAGTGTTTACCATGTCCCTTACTTTTGGAAACTCCTAAACCACCTCCAAGGTTGTGAACTCCTGAGCATTTTCCATTCCAGATATGTATTCACTGATTTTGTAAATCTTCTCCTCTATTTGTGTCTTACTTGGGGTGAAGGTAATGTCAAGGCATTGTTTTGGATGAGAGCGGGAGGATATTTGTGCAGCATATATTTACATACACATTGCATTCATTTTCCAATTTTTCATTCGAAGTACTGAATCCCTGACACTAACCCATACCTAGTAGACTCAGACTATTGATCCTAATATAATGGGGAAAATTAAACAAACACAATAGAAATACAAGCACTTCAGAGGAGACATGTTCTATAGTTGGACTTGACATTTGCATTATATAAGGTAGGAGTTATACATCTAGTCAAATTTTAATTGAAATATTCTCCATGTGTTTTTAAACTTAACAAATATGTGAATACTTGTTTCCAATTTCTGTAGCCTATTCACACATGTATATTTATATGCATATATAGAATCCTACCAGGTATCACACGTACATTTTTGTAAGGTGGATGTCTTGGCAGACACAAATTGTGAGAAGTGTTCACTCCTCCTAAATGCTGTTGGAAATGAAAATTCAACCTATAAGAGAGCGTCCTAGAAGAACAACATTATACATAAACTCATGTTCAGTAACATAAATATTTTTGCATCTGTGGATGATATATATTTACTGATGAATTTCGATTGGCATTTATATTGGTACTTTTTAATGTCTGTGAGTGTTGTGTGTGTGTGTGTGTGTGTGTGTATAGATATAGATATAGATATACTCTCCAAAGTTTTCCAAATATGAAATATATGTGTCTAGTACACACTCTATAAATTCATTCATGTTCATGTATGTTGATTTATAATCAACTTTTCACAAGATTATAATCAGAAATATTCATCCACCTGAAATACATATTTGTTTCCTAGTACTGACTACTAACTTCAGTGAAGGGTGCATACAAATCCTAATTATTCTACAGTATCTGACCCAGTCTAACATCAATGCAAGTAGACTCCTATGGGACATGATATGTAATTTGTCATTCATTTGTATTCGACACTGGTACATTATTATTTCTTCAGTTTTTGCACATCATAGGATATACATTTCATCCACAAGTTCACAAATTAATAGGCATTTGTTTCAACATTAATCACTTCTTGCTTCAGAACACATGTATTGTCAGGGTTTCTTGACTGGTCTTTTCATGAGACTTCTTTCCAAACACATTATTTTGAATTTCCATAATCATTTTGAAGCAAAACTCACACACTCTTCATGATAAACCAAAACACTAATATTTCCATTAGATATATAACTGGTTGGAATGAATGATTGTATATCAATATACAATTTCCTTTTATTTTTCAGATATCAGTTCAATTCATTATTTAAAGTTCAAAAAAGTCATATTATTTATTCACAGTATGGTCTATTTGTGGTTTTCTCTATGTTCATAGAAACAGGGTACACCTCTTTGCACCCCCGATTCTAATTTTACGTCTTCAATATATTGCTCCCAGAAATGGTGAAAGAAATACTCATGTCACCTCATTATCACAGTAATATTCTGGACAAAAAATGGAAAGGTCACACTTATGATTGTACCAAAGCCTAAATGGAAAGTGAACATGGATTTCTAAAAACATCCATGTCCAGGTTGCCTAATGCTGTCAATTGTCACTCCTATTGGTGACTACATATTTGTTTTTTCCTAATTTATATATTGAAACTCAACCCTGTTGAAAATGTCTAATTCTATCCCTCACTTTATACTTTGCCTGATTTCGTAATGTTTCCATTGATATCTGCTTTTCTACATATTTTCCCCAGTTCAACATAGTGTCTGACTCTTCATATGTGCTGACATTTACATTCACTCTATAACCAAAAGTCTATTGCTAAAGAACTTTTGGTCCAAATCCTATACTCACTCGTCTTCCTAAACCTACCGACTATCTTCCTAAACCTACTGAATATCCCTTTTTGACTGGATGTTCTCTTCTAAATTCAATCATCCAATGTACAAGGTCCTATGCCATTGTATATCAAATTATCTGAGACATCTTTGCAGAACATAATTCAAAGCTAAGTATCCCAATCAAGGGCAAAACCCTTCTGGGCTTCAAAGCATACCTAGATTTCTTTTTTCATACTTATATTTCACCTCTATATTCTTGTAAATATTGCAGGTTCCCAATCCCATTATTCATCGCACAGAATCATTCGTCACCAAATCAAACCTGTTTTTAACCCCAAGTATACACTGTTCCCTCAATCATTTTACAGAAGAGCAGGGACAGAGGGGTTCTTACAATACAGGAAAGTTGGGGATCTTCCACCAGATGAGAACCTCAAATGTCCATGCACAAATGATACCTGGAGAAGTTGTAGGCAGGTATGAAGCACCTGAGAGAGCAAAAGTCATCTTCCATGGCAAACAACCATGGGATGTGTCTGAATCTGCCACTCTCTTCTTATTGTAGACAAGGTGGAACAATCCAGGCCTGAGTGGAGAGCTGTTCCCGGGTGCCAATAGTTGATATACATTCTACCTTATGAAAGTGTCACAGGAAGTAGGGGAAACCTCCATCTTATGTAACCCTTGGAAGCAACTGTTAGGACAAAGTGGTTGCCAAGGCAGTGACCTCATTCAGTTCCAAAGAATGTGACATACCTCATTTCCTTGGTGATGGAACTCTCTGAACTTGGTATCCAAGAAGCCAGGCACCCAGAGGCAGTCCCAGTCCCAGGCCCAGTGGGCTCACTTGTTTGGATTTACCAAGGACATAGTCAGTTTTCTTGGTACCTAATGATGTGAGGATGGCCAAATGCCAGGAGAGCTCTGAAGATGGACCTTTCCTGAGAAAACAGGTAGTGGCTAACCACTTTTTCCTGACATCTTCACAGAGTTGGTCAAGGAAACAAGATCTGAGAGAAGACAGGCCATTTCGGGGGAACATAGTATGGCCCACCAGTCAGAGGACACTCCGGATAGTCACAGACCTACTTGGGGGAAGGAGGTGCCTTTGTGGGAGTGGGTGTGGGTTTGTTGTTTTGTCTCATGTTCTGAGAATAGATCGAAAAGGCGGTTTGTTTGGTTTGGAGTAGACAGTTTCTAGTAAGTCATTTGACAAGGCGAGTGTTTCTGTTTATGTGTATCCCACTGTGTTCGTTGTTGTAGACATTAGAAAAGAGAATGCATTAATGGATGTGTCCTGTCTAGTATAAATCTTCCCTATAATTCATCCTGCCCAATATATGAATGGACTGCAGCTTGTCTTATCGATGTGCAACACCTGCTATCTTTCTAAGTTGTTGTTTTCTTCCTGAATTCTGGGAACTCTCCAGAATGGGCTCAGGCATTTGTGTCCAAAATATGTACCACATCCAAGCTCTGTGACATGGCCATGTAAAGGATAGTTGAAGAGAATGGCGAGCATCTCAGAAAACTCAGATATCAGTGTGACCAGGAAAGTCTTAGTGCAGAAACACTGCTTTGGGCTTTTTGCTTACTTATTGTTGTGTTGCACTGAATGTCAGGAAGGTCTTTGCCTCAGGCCACCCCTTTGTGAAGCCTGAAGAAAACAGTTTTCAAATGGAAATGAATGGGCCTCACCTGTGGTTCTTTGCTTAATTGCTTTGGAAAGGGATGTGTCTTTATCAGCCTCTGGGTCCTGTGTGTGGCTGTGACTTAGATTCTCAGCACCTGATGGATCTTAAGAATGATCCCATGTGAGCTTCCAAAACTAAATGGCAAAAAATATCATTCATTGTGGATGAAGACTCTTGCCTTCCTCTGTTAGGTTCCTGCACTCCAACAAATATGAATAGGGATTCTGTGAGTCAAATGAGTTCTTCAAAGCCCTGCAGAGGTGCTGGTGTTTTCGCATGACTCTAAATCACCTAAAGAATCGATACCTAAAATCAGTAGCGATCAAATTGGAGAAACATAGAAGTATTAATGGCAGGCTTATTTGTTCACTCCTGGTTCACAGCACCGGTGTCCAGGCTACCCTGACTTTAGGCAAATGAGGGGCAAACGAGCTGATTTTGGACACTGTCTTGGGCTGCACCCCTCATGGAAACCTCCAGCCAGAGTTTAAGATGATTGACTATATGGAATAAGGTGAGGGCCACGTGGGAGTGTTTTGGTTTTAATGTTGGTCATTTGTGTGGCATTGGAAAAAATGACTGGTTCCACGTGGGCTTGAACTCTGGTGTGATTCCCCTTAAACACTGGGTTTTGGAACTGAACTCAAAGAAGCATCGCTATGAATTTTGTTGGGATTTTAAGAGGCCACGCATGAAAGTCGCTCTTGGAAACTGAGACCTAGGCCCCGGGTAGATTTCCACAGAGGCCTGGGAATCTCAGCAAGGATATCACATGATTTTATTCTTAAAGAAATTGCAGCCATAGTTGAGAGTCAAAACACACATGCACCTCACATTGTAGACCTCAATGGGCCTGACCTAATGTGACCTTTTGTCCATTCTTTGGGAAGCCTTGCCTGTGAGATTTCTCCAGAGATTTCATTGAAATGAGCTTCCTCACCATTTAATCTTTGCTGAATGAATTGAAACCCACAGTGCCTCCAACTTCATGCTTGAAAAATGGCTAGATAAATACCATGAAATTTTTGAAATTCCTATGACCAGGTGGCACTGGAGAAACATTGGATGTCCTATTGCTGATCATGAGTATACCAGACAGTGCCTTGATTTACTGAGTTTCATGAAAATGGTGTAGAACAGAGATGCCAGTAAGTTGGAGCCTGCTGAGTAGTGGGTCTAGAGCAGTGCTGGGGAGGTGTTTGATAAAACATCCGTGGTAGGGCCATGTGGATCTACCATTGGATTCCAAATGGCTTGTAACTGACATGGTGCTGCCAGCAGACCCTTATATGTAAAGGCATCTTGTTATATGGAGAGTTTTAAGAGGAAAATTAAGAATCAGGTTGATATGGACAAGGGGGCAATGGGGCAAGCTGTGCGAGATAGAAGCCTAGTTGGTGCATTCTCTTGCAGACCCTGACCCACCACACGTGACAGAACTCCCTCCAGCACTGTGTCCCAGTTTAGCTGCTAGTATTTCGTGAAACAAATACCAAACTCACAGTGCAGCAGCCTAAAAACCACAAAAAGTGGAGGAGGACCAAATGGCTTCACAGTCCACACGGGGAGACGGGGAGACACTTAGTCCCCAGTGGCCTCAGTTTACCTATAAAGAGAGGATTCAGCACTGCTTCATCTTGTTCATTGGAAAATAAGAAACCATGTCCTCCAGGTCACATAGATGCAGACCCAGCTTTGATGGTCTCACTACAAAAGAAGCCAAATCTCATGAAAACAACATATATTTCAATTGCGGAAGCTCAGAGGCAGTTTCTCAAAAAGTCTTTAGGCCAGCAGAGTTACATGTTTGTGGAGTGTTTACCATGTCCCTTACTTTTGGAAACTCCTAAACCACCTCCAAGGTTGTGAACTCCTGAGCATTTTCCATTCCAGATATGTATTCACTGATTGTGTAACTCTTCTCCTCTAATTGTGTCTTACTTGGGGTGAAGGTAATGTCAAGGCATTGTTTTGGATGAGAGCGGGAGGATTTTTGTGCAGCATATATTTACATACACATTGGATTCATTTTCCAATTTTTCATTCGAAGTACTGAATCCCTGACACTAACCCATACCTAGTAGACTCAGACTATTCATCCTAATATAATGGGGAAAATTAACCCAACACAATAGAAATACAAGCACTTCAGAGGAGACATGTTCTATAGTTGGACTTGACATTTGCATTATATAAGGTAGGAGTTATACATCTAGTCAAATTTTAATTGAAATATTCTCCATGTGTTTTTAAACTTAAAAAATATGTGAATACTTGTTTCCAATTTCTGTAGCTTATTCACACATGTATATTTATATGCATATATAGAATCCTACCAGGTATCACACGTACATTTTTGTAAGGTGGATGTCTTGGTAGATACAAATTGTGAGAAGTGTTCACTCCTCCTAAATGCTGTTGGAAATGAAAATTCAACCTATAAGAGAGCGTCCTAGAAGAACAACATTATACATAAACTCATGTTCAGTAACATAAATATTTTTGCATCTGTGGATGATATATATTTACTGATGAATTTCGATTGGCATTTATATTGGTACTTTTTAATGTCTGTGAGTGTTGTGTGTGTGTGTGTGTGTGTGTGTGTGAGTGTGTGTATAGATATAGATATAGATATACTCTCCAAAGTTTTCCAAATATGAAATATATGTGTCTAGTATACACTCTCTAAATTCATTCATGTTCATGTATGTTGATTTATAATCCACTTTTCAGAAGATTATAATCAGAAATATTCATCCACCTGAAATACATATTTGTTTCCTAGTACTGACTGCTAACTTCAGTGAAGGGTGCATACAAATCCTCATTATTCTGCAGTATCTGACCCAGTCTAACATCAATGCAAGTAGACTCCTATGGGACATGATATGTAATTTGTCATTCATTTGTATTCGACACTGGTACATTATTGTTTCTTCAGTTTTTGCACATCATAGGATATACATTTCATCCCCAAGTTCACAAATTAATAGGCATTTGTTTCAACATTAATCACTTCTTGCTTCAGAACACATGTATTGTCAGGGTTTCTTGACTGGTCTTTTCATGAGACTTCTTTCCAAACACATTATTTTGAATTTCCATAATCATTTTGAAGCAAAACTCACACACTCTTCATGATAAACCAAAACACTAATATTTCCATTAGATATATAACTGGTTGGAATGAATGATTGTATATCAATATACAATTTCCTTTTATTTTTCAGATATCAGTTCAATTCATCATTTAAAGTTCAAAAAAGTTATATTATTTATTCACAGTATGGTCTATTCGTGGTTTTTCTCTATGTTCATAGAAACAGGGTACACCTATTTGTACCCCCGATTCTAATTTTAAATCTTCAATATATTGCTCCCAGAAATGGTGAAAGAAATACTCATGTCACCTCATTATCACAGTAATATTCTGGACAAAAAATGGAAAGGTCACACTTATGATTGTACCAAAGCCTAAATGGAAAGTGAACATGGATTTCTAAAAACATCCATGTCCAGGTTGCCTAATGCTGTCAATTGTCACTCCTATTGGTGACTACATATTTGTTTTTTCCTAATTTATATATTGAAACTCAACCCTGTTGAAAATGTCTAATTCTATCCCTCACTTTATACTTTGCCTGCTTTTGTAATGTTTCCATTGATATCTGCTTTTCTACATATTTTCCCCAGTTCAACATAGTGTCTGACTCTTCATATGTGCTGACATTTACATTCACTCTATAACCAAAAGTCTATTGCTAAAGAACTTTTGGTCCAAATCCTATACTCACTCGTCTTCCTAAACCTACCGACTATCTTCCTAATCCTACTGAATATCCCTTTTTGACTGGATGTTCTCTTCTAAATTCAATCATCCAATGTACAAGGTCCTATGCCATTGTATATCAAATTATCTGAGACATCTTTGCAGAACATAATTCAAAGCTAAGTATCCCAATCAAGGGCAAAACCCTTCTGGGCTTCAAAGCATACCTAGATTTCTTTTTTCATACTTATATTTCACCTCTATATTCTTGTAAATATTGCAGGTTCCCAATCCCATTATTCATCGCACAGAATCATTCGTCACCAAATCAAACCTGTTTTTAACCCCAAGTATACACTGTTCCCTCAATCATTTTACAGAAGAGCAGGGACAGAGGGGTTCTTACAATACAGGAAAGTTGGGGATCTTCCACCAGATGAGAACCTCAAATGTCCATGCACAAATGATACCTGGAGAAGTTGTAGGCAGGTATGAAGCACCTGAGAGAGCAAAAGTCAACTTCCATGGCAAACAACCTGGTCAGGATGAAGGGATGTGTCTGAATCTGCCTCTCTCTTCTTATTGTAGACAAGGTGGAACAATCCAGGCCTGAGTGGAGAGCTGTTCCCGGGTGCCAATGGTTGATATACATTCTACCTTATGAAAGTATCACAGGAAGTAGGGGAAACCTCCATCTTATGTAACCCTTGGAAGCAACTGTTAGGACAAAGTGGTTGCCAAGGCAGTGACCTCATTCAGATCCAAAGAATGTGACATACCTCATTTCCTTGGTGATGGAACTCTCCGAACTTGGTATCCAAGAAGCCAGGCACCCAGAGGCAGTCCCAGTCCCAGGCCCAGTGGGCTCACTTGTTTGGATTTACCAAGGACATAGTCAGTTTTCTTGGTACCTAATGATGTGAGGATGGCCAAATGCCAGGAGAGCTCTCAAGATGGACCTTTCCTGAGAAAACAGGTAGTGGCTAACCACTTTTTCCTGACATCTTCACAGAGTTGGTCAAGGAAACAAGATCTGAGAGAAGACAGGCCATTTCGGGGGAACATAGTATGGCCCACCAGTCAGAGGACACTCTGGATTGTCACAGACCTACTTGGGGGAAGGAGGTGCCTTTGTGAGAGTGGGTGTGGGTTTGTTGTATTGTCTCATGTTCTGAGAATAGATCGAAAAGGCGGTTTGTTTCGTTTGGAGCAGACAGTTTCTAGTAAGTCATTTGACAAGGCGAGTGTTTCTGTTTATGTGTATCCCACTGTGTCCGTTGTTGTAGACATTAGAAAAGAGAATGCATTAATGGATGTGTCCTGTCTAGTATAAATCTTCCCTTTAATTCATCCTGCCCAATATATGAATGGACTGCAGCTTGTCTTATCGATGTGCAACACCTGCTATCTTTCTAAGTTGTTGTTTTCTTCCTGCATTCTGGCCACTCTCCAGAATGGGCTCAGGGATTTGTGTCCAAAATATGTATCACCTCCAAGCTCTGTGACATGGCAATGTAAAGGATAGTTGAAGAGAATGGCGAGCATCTCAGAAAACTCAGATATCAGTGTGACCAGGAAAGTCTCAGTGCAGAAACACTGCTTTGGGCTTTTTGCTTACTTATTGTTGTGTTGCACTGAATGTCAGGAAGTTCTTTGCCTCAGGCCACCCCTTTGTGAAGCCTGAAGAAAACAGTTTTCAAATGGAAATGAATGGGCCTCACCTGTGGTTCTTTGCTTAATTGCTTTGGAAAGGGATGTGTCTTTATCAGCCTCTTGGTCCTGTGTGTGGCTGTGACTTAGATTCTCAGCACCTGATGGATCTTAAGAATGATCCCATGTGAGCTTCCAAAACCACAATGGCAAAAAATATCATTCATTGTGGATGAAGACTCTTGCCTTCCTCTGTTAGGTTCCTGCACTCCAACAAATATGAATAGGGATTCTGTGAGTCAAATGAGTTCTTCAAAGCCCTGCAGAGGTGCTTGTGTTTTCGCATGACTCTAAATCACCTAAAGAATCGATACCTAAAATCAGTAGCCCTCAAATTGGAGAAACATAGAAGTATTAACGGCAGGCTTATTTGTTCACTCCTGGTTCACAGCAACGGTGTCCAGGCTACCCTGACTTTAGGCAAATGAGGGGCAAACGAGCTGATTTTGGACACTGTCTTGGGCTGCACCCCTCATGGAAACCTCCAGCCAGAGTTTAAGATGATTGACTATATGGAATAAGGTGAGGGTCATGTGGGAGTGTTTTGGTTTTAATGTTGGTCATTTGTGTGGCATTGGAAAAAAATGACTGGTTCCACGTGGGCTTGAACTCTGGTGTGATTCCCCTTAAACACTGGGTTTTGGAACTGAACTCAGAGAAGCATTGCTATGAATTTTGTTGGGATTTTAAGAGGCCACGCATGAAAGTCGCTCTTGGAAACTGAGACCTAGGCCCCGGGTAGATTTCCACAGAGGCCTGGGAATCTCAGCAAGGATATCACATGATTTTATTCTTAAAGAAATGGCAGCCATAGTTGAGAGTCAAAACACACATGCACCTCACATTGTAGACCTCAATGGGCCTGGCCTAATGTGACCTTTTGTCCATTCTTTGGGAAGCCTTGCCTGTGAGATTTCTCCAGAGATTTCATTGAATTGAGCTTCCTCACCATTTAATCTTTGCTGAATGAATTGAAACCCACAGTGCCTCCAACTTCATGCTTGAAAAATGGCTAGATAAATACCATGAAATTTTTGAAATTCCTATGACCAGGTGGCACTGGAGAAACATTGGATGTCCTATTGCTGATCATGAGTATACCAGACAGTGCCTTGATTTACTGAGTTTCATGAAAATGGTGTAGAATAGAGATGCCAGTAAGTTGGAGCCTGCTGAGTAGTGGGTCTAGAGCAGTGCTGGGGATGTGTTTGATAAAACATCCGTGGTAGGGCCATGTGGATCTACCATTGGATTCCAAATGGCTTGTAACTGACATGGTGCTGCCAGCAGACCCTTATATGTAAAGGCATCTTGTTATATGGAGAGTTTTAAGAGGAAAATTAAGAATCAGGTTGATATGGACAAGGGGGCAATGGGGCAAGCTGTGAGAGATAGAAGCCTAGTTGGTGCATTCTCTTGCAGACCCTGACCCACCACACGTGACAGAACTCCCTCCAGCACTGTGTCCCAGTTTAGCTGCTAGTATTTCGTGAAACAAATACCAAACTCACAGTGCAGCAGCCTAAAAACCACAAAAAGTGGAGGAGGACCAAATGGCTTCACAGTCCACACGGGGAGACGGGGAGACACTTAGTCCCCAGTGGCCTCAGTTTACCTATAAAGAGAGGATTCAGCACTGCTTCATCTTGTTCATTGGAAAATAAGAAACCATGTCCTCCAGGTCACATAGATGCAGACCCAGCTTTGATGGTCTCACTACAAAGGAAGCCAAATCTCATGAAAACAACATATATTTCAAGTGCGGAAGCTCAGAGGCAGTTTCTCAAAAAGTTTTTAGGCCAGCAGAGCTCCATGTTTGTGGAGTGTTTACCCTGTCCCTTACTTTTGGAAACTCCTCTACCACCTCCAAGGTTGTGAACTCCTGGGCATTTTCCATTCCAGATATGTATTCACTGATTTTGTAACTCTTCTCCTCTAATTGTGTCTTACTTGGGGTGAAGGTAATGTCAAGGCATTGTTCTGGATGAGAGCGTGAGGATATTTGTGCAGCATATATTTACATACACATTGGATTCATTTTCCAATTTTCCATTTGAAGTACTGAATCCCGGACACTAAAACTTACCTAGTAGACTCAGACTATTCATCCTAATATAATGGGGAAATTTAACCCAACACAATAGAAATACAAGCACTTCAGAGGAGACATGTTGTATAGTTGGACTTGACATTTGCATTATATAAGGTAGGAGTTATAAATCTCGTCAAATTTTAATTGAAATATTCTCCATGTGTTTTTAAGCTTAACAAATATGTGAATTCTTATTTCCCTTTTGTGTAGCCTATTCACACATGTATATTTATATGCATATATAGAATCCTACCAGGTATCACACATACATTTTTGTGAGGTGGCTGTCTTGGCAGATACAAATTGTGAGAAGTGTTCACTCCTCCTAAATGCTGTTGGAAATGAAAATTCAACCTATAGGAGAACGTCCTAGTAGAACAAAATTATGCATAAACTCATGTTCAGTAAAATAAATATTTTTGCATCTGTGGATGATATATATTTACTGATGAATTTCGATTGGCATTTATATTGGTACTTTTTAATGTCTGTGAATGTTGTGTGTGTGTGTGTGTCTGTGTGTGTGTGTGTGTCTGTGTGTGTGTGTGTCTGTGTGTGTGTATAGACATAGATATATATATATATACTCTCCAAATTTTTCAAAATATGAAAAAATATGTCTAATATATACTCTCTAAATTCATTCATGTACATGTATGTGGATTTATAATCAACTTTTCACAAGATTATAATCAGAAATATTCATCCACCTGAAATACATATTTGTTTCATAGTACTGAAACCTAACTTCAGTGAATGGTGCATACAAATCCTAATTACTCTACAGTAACTGACCCAGTCTAACATCAATGCAAGAAGACTCCTATGGGACATGATATGTAATTTGTCATTCATTTGTATTCGACACTGGCACATTATTGTTTCTTCAGTTTTTGCACATCATAGGATATACATTGCATCCACAAGTTCACAAATTAATAGGCATTTGTTTCAACTTTAATGACTTCTTGCTTCAGAACACATGTATTGTCAGGGTTTCTTGACTGGTCCTTTCATCAGACTTCTTTCCAAACACATAATTTTGAATTTCCATAATCATTTTGAAGCAAAACTCACACACTCTTCATGATAAACCAAAACACTAATATTTCCAATAGATATATAACTGGTTGGAATGAATGATTGTATATCAATATACGATTTCCTTTAATTTTTCAGATATCAGTTCAATTCTATATTTAAAGTTGAAAAAATTATATTATTTATTCACAGTATGGTCTATTCATGCTTTTTTTCTATGTTCATAGAAACAGGGTACACCTCTTTGTACCCCGATTCTAATATTACATCTTCAATATATTGCTCCCAGAAATGGTGAAAGAAATACTCATGTCACCTCATTATCACAGTAATATTCTGGACAAAAAATGGAAAGGTCACACTTATGATTGTACCAAAGCCTAAATGGAAAGTGAACATGGATTTCTAAAAACATCCATATCCAGGTTGCCTAATGCTGTCAATTGTCAATCCTATTGGTGACTACATATTTGTTTTTTCCTATTTATATATTCAAACTCAACACTGTTGAAAATGTCTAATTCTATCCCTCACTTTATACTTTGCCTGATTTCGTAATGTTTCTATTGATATCTGCTTTTCTACATATTTTCCCCAGTTCAACATAGTGACTGACTCTTTATATGTGCTGACATTTACATTCACTCTATAACCAAAAGTCTATTGCTAAAGAACTTTTTTTCCAAATCCTGTACTCACTCTTCTTCCTAAACCTACCGACTATCTTCCTAATCCTACTGAATATCCCTTTTTGACCTGATGTTCTCTTCTAAATTCTATCATCCAATGTACAACGTCCTATGCCATTGTAATTCGAATTATCTGAGACATCTTTGCAGAACATAATTCAAAGCTAAGTATCCCAATCAAGGGCAAAACCCTTCTGGGATTCAAAGCATACCTAGATTTCTGTTTTCATACTTATATTTCACCTCTATATTCTTGTAAATATTGCAGGTTCCCAATGCCATTATTCATCGCACAGAATCATTCGTCACCAAATCAAACCTGTTTTTAACTCCAAGTATACACTGTTCCCTCAATCATTTTACAGAAGAGCAGGGACAGAGGGGTTCTTACAATACAGGAAAGTTGGGGATCTTCCACCTGATGAGAACCTCAAATGTCCATGCACAAATGATACCTGGAGAAGTTGTAGGCAGGTATGAAGCACCTGAGAGAGCAAAAGTCATCTTCCATGGCAAACAACCTGGTCAGGATGAAGGGATGTGTCTGAATCTGCCTCTCTCTTCTTACTATAGATAAGGTGGAACAATCCAGGCCTGAGTGGAGAGCTGTTCCAGGGTGCCAATGGTTGATATACATTCTACCTTATGAAAGTGTCACAGGAAGTAGGGGAAACCTCCATCTTATGTAACCCTTGGAAGCAACCGTTAGGACAAAGTGGTTGCCAAGGCAGTGACCTCATTCAGTTCCAAAGAATGTGACATACCTCATTTCCTTGGTGATGGAACTCTCTGAACTTGGTATCCAAGAAGCCAGGCACCCAGAGGCAGTCCCAGTCCCAGGCCCAGTGGGCTCACTTGTTTGGATTTACCAAGGACAGAGTCAGTTTTCTTGGTACCTAATGATGTGAGGATGGCCAAATGCAAGGAGAGCTATGAATATGGACCTTTCCTGAGAAAACAGGTAGTGGCTAACCACTTTTTCCTGACATCTTCACAGAGTTGGTCAAGGAAACATGATCTGAGAGAAGACAGGCCATGTCGAGGGAACATAGTATGGCCCACCAGTCAGAGGATACTTCGGATAGTCAAAGACCTACTTGGGGGCAGGAGGTGCCTTTGTGGGAGTGGGTGTGGGTTTGTTGTTTTGTCTCATGTTCTGAGAATAGATAGGAAAGGCGTTTTGTTTGGTTTGGAGTGGACAGTTTCTAGTAAGTCATTTGACAAGGCGAGTGTTTCTGTTTCTGTGTATCCCACTGTGTCCGTTGTTGTAGACATTAGAAAAGAGAATGCATTAATGGATGTGTCCTGTCTAGTATAAATCTTCCCTATAATTCATCCTGCCCAATATATGAATGGACTGCAGCTTGTCTTATCGATGTGCAACACCTGTTATCTTTCTAAGTTGTTGTTTTCTTCCTGAATTCTGGCCACTCTCCAGAATAGGCTCATGGATTTGTGTCCAAAATATGTACCACCTCCAAGCTCTGTGACATGGCCATATAAAGGATAGTTGAAGAGAATGGCGAGCATCTCAGAAAACTCAGATATCAGTGTGACCAGGAAAGTCTCAGTGCAGAAACACTGCTTTGGGCTTTTTGCTTACTTATTGCTGTGTTGCACTGAATGTCAGGAAGGTCTTTGCCTCAGGCCACCCCTTTGTGAAGCCTGAAGAAAACAGTTTTCAAATGGAAATGAATGGGCCTCACCTGTGGCTCTTAGCTTAATTGCTTTGGAAAGGGATGTGTCTTTATCAGCCTCTTGGACCTGTGTGTGGCTGTAGCATAGATTCTCAGCACCTGATGGATCTTAAGAATGATCCCATGTGAGCTTCCAAAACCACAATGGCAAAAAATATCATTCATTTTGGATGAAGTCTCTTGCCTTCCTCTGTTAGGTTGCTGCACTCCATCAAATGAGAATAGGGATTATTTATGTCAAATGAGTTCTTCAAAGCCCTGCAGAGGTGCTTGTGTTTTCGCTTGACTCTAAATCACCTAAAGAATTGATACCTAAAATCAGTAGACCTCAAATTGGAGAAACATAGAAGTATTAACGGCAGGTTTATTTGTTCACTTCTGGTTCACAGAAACGGTGTCCAGCCTACCCTGACTTTAGGCAAATGAGGGGCAAACGAGCTGATTTTGGACACTGTCTTGGGCTGCGCCCCTCATGGAAACCTCCAGCCAGATGTTAAGATGATTGACTATATGGAATAAGATGAGGGCTATGTGGCAGTGTTTTGGTTTTAATGTTGCTCATTTGCGTGGCATTGGAATAAATGACTGTGTCCACGTGGGCTTGAACTCTGGTGTGATTCCCCTTAGAGACTGAGTTTTGGAACTGAACTCAGAGAAGCATTGCCATGAATTTTGTTGGGATTTTAAGAGGCCATGCATGAAAGTCACTCTTGGAAACTGAGACCTAGGCCCCGGGTGGATTTCCACAGACGCCTGGGAATCTCAGCAAGGATATCACATGATTTTATCCTTAAAGAAATGGCAGCCATAGTTGAGAGTCAAAACACACATGGACCTCACATTATAGACCTCAATGGGCCTCGCCTAATGTGACCTTTTGTCCACTCTTTGGGAAGCCTTGCCTGTGAGAGTTCTCCAGAGATTTTATTGAAATGAGCTTCCTCACCATTTAATCTTTGCTGAATGAATTGAAACCCACAGTGCCTCCAACTTCATGCTTGAAAAATGGCTAGATAAATACCATGAAATTTTTGAAATACCTATGACCAGGTGGTACTGGAGAAACATTGGATGTCCTTTTGCTGATCATGATTATACCAGACAGTGCCTTGATTTACTGAGTTTCATGAAAATGGTGTAGAACAGAGATGCCAGTAGTTTGTAGCCTGCTGAGTAGTGGGTCTAGAGCAGTGGTGGGGAGGTGTTTGATAAAACATTCGTGGAAGGGCCTTGTGGATCTACCATTGGATTCCAAATGGCTTGTAACTGACATGGTGCTGCCAGCAGACCCTTATATGTAAAGGCATCTTGTTATATGGAGAGTTTTCAGAGGAAAATTAAGTATCAGGTTGATATGGAAAAGGGGGCAATGGGGAAAGCAGTGAGAGATAGAAGCCTAGTTGGTGCATTCTCTTGCAGACCCTGACCCACCACACGTGACAGAACTCCCTCCAGCACTGTGTCCCAGTTTAGCTCCTAGTATTTCGTGAAACAACTACCAAACTCACAGTGCAGCAGCAAAAACTCCACAAAAAATGGAGGAGGACCAAATGGCTTCACAGTCCACACGGGGAGACACTTAGTCCCCAGTGGCCTCAGTTTACTTACAAAGAGAGGATTCAGCACTGCTTCATCTTGTTCATTGGAAAATAAGAAACCATGTCCTCCAGGTCACATAGATGTAGACCCAGCTTTGATGGTCTCACTACAAAGGAAGCCAAATCTCCTGAAAACAACATATATTTCAAGTGCGGAAGCTCAGAGGCAGTTTCTCAAAAAGTTTTTAGGCCAGCAGAGCTCCATGTTTGTGGAGTGTTTACCCTGTCCCTTACTTTTTGAAACTCCTCTACCGCCTCCAGAATGTGAACTCCTTAGCATTTTCCATTCCAGATATGTATTCACTGATTTTGTAACTCTTCTCCTCTAGTTGTGTCTTACTTGTGGTGACGGTAATGTCAAGGCATTGTTCTGGATGAGAGCGGGAGGATATTTGTGCAGCGTATATTTACATACACATTGGATTCATTTTCCAATTTGTCATTCGAAGTACTGAATCCCTGACAATAACCCATACCTAGTAGACTCAGACTATTCATCCTAATATAATCGTGAAAATTAACCCAACACAATAGAAATACAAGCACTTCAGAGGAGACATGTTGTAGAGTTGGACTTGAAATTTGCCTTATATAAGGTTGGAGTTATAAATCTAGTCAAATTTTAATTGTAATATTGTCCATGTGTTTTTAAACTTAACAAATATGTGAATTCTTGTTTCCCTTTTCTGTAGCCTATTCACACATGTATATTTATATGCATATATAGAATCCTACCAGGTATCACACGTACATTTTTGTGAGGTGGCTGTCTTGGCAGATACAAATTGTGAGAAGAGTTCACTCCTCCTAAATGCTTTTGGAAATGAAAATTCAACCTATAGGAGAGCGTCCTATTAGAAAAACATTATATATAAACTCATGTTTAGTAAAATAAATATTTTTTGCATTTGTGGATGATATATATTTACTGATGAATTTCGATTGGCATTTATATTGGTACTTTTTAATGTCTGTGAGTGTTGTGTGTGTGTGTGTGTGTGTGTGTGTGTGTATATATATATATATAGATAGATAGATAGATATAGATATAGATATATAGATATAAATATAGATATACTCTCCAAATTTTTCAAAGTATGAAATATATGTGTCTTATTTTGCACTTCCTAAATTTTTCATATTCATGAATGTGGATTTATAATTATCTTTTCACAAGATTATTCTCAGAAACATTCATATACGCTACGAGACTCTTACCACTAATACTAATATAATGGAGAAAAAGAACCCAAACAGAATAGATACAAGCATTTCAGAAGAGACATGGTGTATAGTTGGACTTGCCTTTTGCATAATATAAGGTAGGAGTTATAAATCTATTCAATTTATTGAAATAATTTTCCATGTGTTATTTTTTTTGACACAACACAAAATTTAATCTTTGAAAAATAAATAAAGTTGACACTTCCTTAACCAAGCTAATGAAGAAAAAAAACCTCAAATTACTAAAATTAAGGATCATAAAGGAACTTTTACAGAGTACACAACTAAAATACAGAGAATAATTGAAAACTAATTTGAAAATTTATAGTCTAATAAATTAAAATACCATGATGACATCAATAAAATTTTAGAGATATACCCAAACTTAATTAGTAGGACGTGAACAATTTAAACAAATCAATTTCAAGCAATGAAATAGAAGTTGCTGTCAACAGCCTACCAATCAAGCAAAGCCCAGGAACAGACAGATTCTCAGCCAAGTTCTACAAGACCTTCAAAGAAGCATTCATCACAATACTCCTCAAATTATTCCATAAAATAGAAAAGGATGGAACTCCTCCAAACTCATTCCATGAGGCTATTATCACTCACATACCAAAATCAGACAAAGACACATCAAGGAAAGAAATCTTCAGAGCAATAGTCCTGACAAAGATATATACAAAAATTCTCAATAAAATTCTTTTTTTTAAGCCAAAGTTAATCAAAAGGGATAAAGAGGGACACTACACACTATTCCATGTGTTTTTAAAGTTAAGAAATATATGAATTCCTGTCTCCCTTTCTCTGTAGCCTATTAAGCACATGTATTTTTATATGCACAAATAGAATCCTACCTGGTTTCACACGTACATTCTTGTAAGGTGGCTGACTTGGCAGATACTATTTGTGAGAAGAGATCACTCCTCCTAAACGCTGTTGGTACAGAAAATTCAACCCATGGGTGAGCATCCTAGATGAACAACATTATACATGCATCCATGTTCAGTAAAATGAATATTTTGGGATATGCGGATGAGTTATTTTTCATGATGAATTTCGATTGACATATATATTGCGACATTATAATGTGTGTGTGTTTGTCTCTCTCTCTCTCTCTCTCTCTCTCTCTCTCTATATATATATATATATATATATATATATATATATATATAGTCTCCAGATTTTCCAAAATATGAAATATATGTCTTCTTATACACCACCTGAATTCATTCATATTCATATATGTGGATTTATAATCAACTTTTAACAAGTTTATTCTCAGAAATATACATCCACTGAAATACATATTTGTTTCCTAGTACTGAAAACTAAATTCAGGGAAGGGTTCTTACAAATCCTAATATTTCTAGACTAACTGACCAAGTTTAACATCAATGCAAATACATTCCTATTGGATATGATGTGTTTTTTAAAGTTCATTTTTATTCAAACTTGGTGCGTTATTATTTATTCAGTTTATGGACATCATAAAATATATCCTTTCATTCACAAGTTCACAAATTTATAAATATTTGGTTTACTTTCAATCACTTCCTCCTTTGGAACACATATATTCCTCTATGTTTCTTGACTGGTCTTTTCACTAGACTTCTTTCTAAACACATTATTTTCGATTCCATTATCATTTTTGAAGCAAAACTCACACACTATTCATGATAAACGGTAACCCTAATAATACCATTAGATATATAACTTGTTGGAATGAATGTACATATATCAATATATGATTTCGTCTATATTTTCAGATATTAAAACAATCCATTATGTAAATTTGGAACCAGTCACATAATTTTTTCACAGTATGGTCTATTAATGCATCATCTCTATATTCATCAACACAGGGTAAACCTCTTAGTATCCCCAGTACTAATTTATATGTTTTCAAAATATTGCTCCCAGAAAAGGTGGAAGAAATACTCATGTCACCTGATCTACATATACATATTATCACAGTAATATTCTGGACACAAAATGCAAAGGTCACCATTATGATTGCAATAAAGCCTCAATGGAATGTGAACAGGGATTACTAAAAACATCCATGTCCAGTTTGCCTAATGCTCTCAAATGTCAATCCAATTGGTGACTACATTTTTCTTTCTTTTTAAGATTATGTATTCAACCTCAACCCTGTTGAAAATGTCAAATCTTATCACTCACGTTATACTTTGCCTGATTTCCTAATGTCTCTATTGATGTCTGCCTTCCTACATATTTTTCCCAGTTCATCATTGTGCCCACTTTTCACATATGGTGCCATTTATATTCACTCTCTAACCGAAACCTATTGCTAAATAACTTTTGGTCCAAATCCTAGACTCACTCTTCCTCCTAAACCTACTGACTATCTTTCTAATCCTACACACTATCCCTTTTTCACTGGATGTTCTCTTCTACATTCAATCATCTGAGGTACAGGGTCTTATGCCATTGTATATCGATTTGCATCGACCTCGGTGCAAAACATTACTCAAGCTAAGGATCCCAATCAAGAGCCCAAATCCTTCTGGGCTTCAAATATTACCTAGATTTCTGTTTTCATACTTATATTTTACCTCCATATTCTTATAAATATTGCTGGTTCCCAATACCATTATTCATCCAGCAGAATGATTCCTAAGCCAAATGGAACATGCTATTAACCCTAACCATACAATGTTCCCTCAATCTCACTTTACAGAAGAGCAGGGATAAAGTTGATATTACAATACAGGAAGTTAGGAGATCTTCCACCTGCTGAGTACCTCAAAATCCATGCAGAAATAATCCCTGGAGAAGATGTAGGCAGCTATGAAAGACCTGAGAGAACAAAAGTCATATTCCATGGCAAACAACATGGTCAGGATGAAAGGATGTGTCTGAGTCAGCCTCTCTATTCTTAATGCAGGGAAGATGGACCAAAGCAGGCCTGTGTGGAGATCTGTTCCCAGGTGACTATGGTTTCTATACCATTCTAACATGTGAAAGTATCACAGGAAGTAGGGCAGCCTCCATGTCAGGAGACACTAGGATGCAACTGTTAGGACAAAGTAGTGGCCAAGACAGGGACCTCATTTATTTCCTGAAGGTAGTGACCTCACCTCATTTCCTTGGCGATGGAACTCTCTGAATTTTGTGATCCAGGAAGCCAGGCACCAGAGCCAGTCCAAGTCCCAGTCGCAGTGGGCTCACTTGTTTGGATTTACTAAGGACAGAGTCAGTCTTTCTTGGTACCTACTGATGTAAGGGTTGCCAAATACTAAGAAAGCTCTGAAGAGGGGTCTTTCCTGAGAGGACAGGAATTGGCTCACCACTGCCTCCTGACAACTTCACAGAGTTGACCAAGGAGACCAGATCTGAGACAGAAAGGCCATTTGTGGGGAACATCGTATGGCCTACCAGTCAGAGGACACTCCAGATAGTGACAGACCTACTTGGGGGAAGGAGTTGCATTTGTGGGTGTTGGTTTGTGTTTGTGGTTTTTTTCCATGTTCTGAGAATAGGTAAAAAAGGAGGTTTGTTTGGATTGGAGTGGACTGTTTCCAGTAAGTCATTTGACAAGGAGACTGTTTCTATGTCAGTGTATCCCACTGTGTTTTTCTTTGTGGATATTAGAAAAAAATAGCTCATTGGGTGTGTCCTGTCTAGTAGAAAGCTTCCCAGCATGCATCCTTTCCAATTAATGAATGGACTGAGGCTTGCCTTATCCATGGGCAACACCTGCTATCTACCTAATTTTCCATTTTTTCATGAATTCTGGCCACTCTCAAGATTAGTATCATGTATTTTTGTACAAGATATGTACCACCTCCAAGCTCTGTGACATGGCCATGTACTGGATAGCTGAAGGGAATGGCGAGCACCTCAGAAAACTCACATATTAGAGTAACAAGGAAAGTCTCCGTGGAGAAACCCTGCTTGGGGCCTTTTGATTACCTATTGTTCTGTTGCTCTGAATGTCAGAAAGGTCTTTGCCTCAGGCCACCCCTTTGTGAAGCCTGAAGAAAACAGTTTTCAAATGGAAATGAATGGGCATCACCTGTGGCTCTTTGCTTCATTGCTTTGGAAATGGATGTATCTGAATCAGCCTCTTGGCCCTGTGTGAGCCTGTGGTTTAGATTTTCAGCACCTGATGAATCTAAAGAAAGATCCCATGTGGGCATCCAAAACCTAAATGGAAAAAAGATCAGTCATTGTGGATGGAAGCCTCTCGACTTCCTCTGTAAGATTCCTGACCTCCATCAAGTGAGAATAGGGATTATTTGTGTCAAATAAGTTCTTCAAAGGGCTGCAGAGGGGAGACAATAGGTGCTTGGGTTTTCTTATAACTCCAATTCACACTAAAAATCTATACCCCACAGTCAGTAGGCCTCAAATTTGAGAAGTGGAGTAGTATTAACGGCAGGCCTATTTGATCACTTCTGGTTCACACTAAGGTTGTCCAGGCCACCCTGACTTTAGGCAAATGAGGGACAAGGGAGATTATTTTTGACACTGTCTTGGGCTGTGCCCCTCATGGAAACCTCCAGCTAGAGGTTATGATTAGTGTCTATATAAAAAGATGAAGAGGGCCATGTGAGAGTGTTTTGGTTTTAATTGTCATCATTTGTGTGGCAATTTGAAGAGATGCTTGGGTCCACCTGGGCTTGAACTCTGTTGTGATTCCCCTTAGAGACTGAGTTGTGTAACTGACCTCAGAGAAGTATTGCCATGAATTGTGTTGGGATTTCAGGAGGCCACAGATGAGATTCACCATTGGAATCTGAGATCTTGGCCCAGGGTGACTTTACACAGAGCACTGGGAATCTAAGCCAGGATATCACAAGATTTTATTCTGAAAGATTCCAGCCATAGTTAAAACACCAACAGGGAATCTTTAGATCACTTATAAGCAAATTAAAAAACAAAATTTTTTAACAAGAGTAAAAATACTTAGTTAATGTAATGCTACCCTGAATTTTTTGGGTGAGTTTTACTTTATATTCCCTGTTTGAGATCCTAGTAAACTTGAGAGAAAAAAAAAAGAAAAAAACAAAACTTTTGAACATAACTTTAAATGAAATAAAATCTGACCTACTGCTTTCGTAGTCATTCTCACATGTAGTAAGATGGGACACAGAGCCTTATCTCAGGTAAGACAGGGCTCTTTATAAATCATAAGTGTTTTAGTTCTAAAGCTGATCTTCGTTTTTTAATATCCTTTTACAAAGTTTACATAAATTGTTTGAGGTCACATGAACATTAGCTAACACCATATCATATCACTTTTGAAACATGAATTAAAGAATGGCTGAATGTTTTTAACATTCAAATAGATTAGGCTCTCATTAATTTAAAAATACATTTAAATTGTTGCACAATGTAAAGTGTAACATAAAACTTTACATATCTTATTGATAACAGGTAAATAAATCCCCAATATATATTTTATTTACCATACAACTTCAGAACACCAGCTTGATATAATGCTCTTTTAATGTTTCTACCTTATCGAGTTGTATAACTGGAAGATATGAGCACATTAATAGCATCACAGTTACATTGATGTTTCTACATTAACCAAGTTTATCTTTTAAAGAAATGGCAGTACAGTGCTCTAAAATAACAGTTCTGTTTTAAACAGTTGTTTAATTTTTATGGTTGCTTGCTCTGGAAAAAATAAGACTTAATAAACACAATGTTATGAGTAATCTTATGTTTTAAGAAATTTTTGTCTCTTTAACACATGACTAATTTTTACAATCTTACACAGACTTTAGTAGAAAGTCTGTATAAGATTGTAAACATTTTATACAGATTTTGTACTAAAAATTGATAGACCTTAGTATATCAATCAGATATCAAACAAAAACACTCATGAATGAGTAAATCCAAATCAAATTTACTTTACTTTTTAATCAAAATATTAGACAAATGTATTGAACAGTGTAAACCATTTTTTGGTTGAAGGAAAAGTCCTAGAACAAAGTCATATAGACCTTTGGTAGACAATAATATTTTATTAGATTTTTGAACACCTAGAAAAACTTATAGGCATAAATTTGAAGACATTTATATTTATCTGTTTATCCAATCTAAATTGAAACATTCAAACCACGTGAATTAAAGATCTGTGGTCCACTTTTTAAAATTTGTTTTTATGAGCGCTTTTTTATATGAGTGCTCCTTATATATGTTAATTTGTGTATCATTTGAATGATATACGGACATATGTGTGTATATATATATATATATATATATATATATATATATATATATATATATATATATATTGAGAGAGAGAGAGAGAGAGAGACATAAAACACATAACAAAAGTGTGCACACCTAATAATAGTGAAGGCCTTGTAGCTTTTCACAGGTGAAATCACCATTGCAATGTTTTTAAAACTCCACAGTTGGTCAAAGATAAAACTGATCAGAAAAACATTAACCTAGGTCTGTAGGATCAAAATCATAAACTCAAAAAAAAAAAAAAAGAATCTAAGAAAAAATTATGAGTCCTAGAAAAAATGACTGGCCGGTAATTAGTAAATACCATACAATTTACCATTTTTTTCCCTTAGGCCTCAGATCAGTCTGCTACTGAGCTTACAGGAGACTTTCATTTGCATTTCAACAGAAGTCCTGGCTGAGGTCTGGAAGGAGCAGGAAAAAACTGCTATTCTGAGCAGACACCTCAGGCCTAAGGCATTTTAACCATAATTTTCTGGTTAGGATGTTGAAAATTATGCTACAAGTTTAAGATACAATTCACAAAATTTTATATCTTTACATCTTGTTTTGTCAACAGATATCATACTATGATTTACTATCCTTGTCCAAATTAATGCACTGGTAAACACAGTGACATTTTCCCAGGCTACCCAATTCAGAATTGGAGAAAAAAAGACTGCATGATTGGGAAGTTACTTGCCAACTTGGAAGTAGAGTTCTTTAGTTTTCCATCCTAAGTATTTAAGTTCTCTGGCATGAATTATCTGAAATCAAAAACTAAACAATTACCTAAACCCGACTTTTAACTGCAATATTGTGCAATGCTTCAAAAAACGCATTCAGATACCAGATTTTTACAATAAAACATCATCATTTAGACACACATTCAGCTAAGATCATTCTCAAGAAACAATTTATAATATAAACACATTATTGCACATGTCTTAAAGTGCCAAAAACAAAGGCACAAGACAGACAGAAAGGAACTCCAGAATATGGCTGACAGACAGAAGCCTTTAAAACAGAGCAGATAAGAGAAAAATCTCCTGCACCAGTGGCACCACAGATGTCCCCACAAGGGGACCAGATGTTTTCACAGAGAAGCTACCTGAAATGTAAAATCAAGGGTCTCCATGGTGACTTTACTGCATTTAGTGTCCCCTTTTTATTTTTCTCTTTTAAAAGAAGACAGAGGTGTCATAATTCTTACAGTGCAGGGAAGGAAGGAGGGAATTCCCTGAAGCAACAGGGCTTTGGCAGTTGCTGGGGTCCCTCAGTCCCTCCTTTTACTTACAGGATTAGCTCTTCTGTTTCGGGTCCACTCCAAGCATGCACCATCTCCTAACATTTCAGTCGTCAGCTCTCAAAAAGTTCTGGGACGGGGCCGGGTATCAAAATTTGTAACTTAAAGTTCGGTTTCTGACCCTGAAGCAAATTAATGCTAATTTAATAATGAGGACAGGGTTTTGAGAAAAAGAAAATGGAGGTTTATTGCTTTGCTAACAAAGGAAAAACAAGGGGACTCTGCCAAAAGGTTGTGACTCTCATGATCTGGAGGGACAAGGGATTTTAAAGAGTTTCACTTGTTAACCTGGGGTATACTCAGTTCTTCGTTCCCCAGCAGGCATTGCCCTGTGCAGTGGGTGTGCTCCAGGCAGCCAGCTAGGGGCTTCTTTCTTCCTGCTTAACAAAGGTGGGTAAAGTTCATCACAGTTCCTTAAAACACAGTCGAAAGGGTGTCAGGCTTACTTGCTTTGTTACCCTTTTTCACGTCCAATATCCTTAAAATTTTACCACAGAAATCAAACAAAAAAACGCACAAAAAAAAACAACAAAAACCATATAGACCACAGAACAAAACACAGAAAAACAGAATCCTGGTGCCGAAACAGAAAAACAGAGGAGCAATGCAACATCTTGCTAAAACTCCAGGGTAGGAGCGTGTGTGTGCCCATGGGCACCTCTCTACCCTTCCAGAGGAATTCCCTACAGAACAGAACAGAGGACACCATGATTCTCATTACTGTCCTGGACAGGAGTGTATGTGAGCCTCCCCAGGCCACCTCTCTGTCATCAGAAGAGATCTCCCTTAACCAGATATCAGATGTTATAAAGGCGCCACTTACCTATGGAGGCCTCCTCCACCAGGGGCTTGATAATAGTTTTAGTGTGGTGGTTCACTGCAGTGCTCCCCAGACTGACGGCTCACTCCAAGGCCTTGGAACATCTCAAGTTGTGCACCTCCTAGAGTGGTTCTCCAGCCCAGTGCCCTGGAGGGAAGGCCAGCTTCAGAATTTTCAGCAGTCTGGTTTTGTGATCTGCTCGGGCAGGGTCATCTCACTGGGGAACTCCAAAATTTTGGACTAGGATGCAAGAAAAGACCACTGACTCCAATTAAAATCAAATTAAGACAAGCTTATTATTTCAACAGGCTGGGCTGCCTCTCCTTCCCAAAATGGCGGGAACAAGACAGCAACCCCACCTTTCCTACAGCCCAGCTATATAGCCCAGAAAGTTACACAAACGGGTAGTTACAGATAACAAAACTTTGAAAGCATCACACTAATGGTAGTTTACATTTTTTTTTTTGCTGGCCCCAATATCAGAAATAATGAGGACCATTAGGGCCTCAGAGAGGGTTGTTGTCTGGCCAGGGAAGGCCAATATTTATGAGGTGTCACTAAAGTTTCAGAAAGTACTGTTATCTGGTCAGAGAGCCAGGTGTGGATGAGTTCAAGGCACGGGCAGGCGTTCCAAGCAGGTTCAGAATTTGCAGTAATTTAGAGTAAAGCCAAAATTATCTTTTCACGGCTTTGTGGCAAGATGGTTCCGAATTTTAATAAAAAATCAGGTTGGGTCTATCAAGCCTCTCCCTTACTTTTGGAAACTCCTCTGCAAACTCCAATGTTGTGAACTCCCGAGCATTTTAATTCCAGATATGTATTCACAGAATTTCTAACTCTTCTATTCCAATTGTGTCTTTCTTGGGGCGAAGGTAATATCAAGTCATTGTTCTGGATGAGAGTGGAAATATTTTTGTGTAGCACATATTTGCATACACATTTAGGAGATCACTCCTCCTAAACACTGTTGGAACAGAAAATTCAAACTATGGGGGAGCTTCTTAGTTGAACAACATTATTCATGAATCCAAGTTCATTAAACAAATAGTTTTGGATCAGTGGATGATATATATTTCAAGATGAATTTCAATTGGCATATACTATGCTACATTTTAATGTCTGTGTGTGTTTTTTGTTTATAATGTTCTGCGATTTATATGGATTTAAAATCAAGTTTCCACAAGATTATTCTCAGAATATTCATCCACCTGAAATACATATTTGTTTCCTAGTACTGAAAACTAACTTCAGTAAATGGTGCATAAAAATCCTAATATGTCTACAGTAACTGACCCAGATTAATATCAATGCAAGTAGATTCCTAGGGGACATGATGTGTATTTTGATGTTCATTTTTATTCAACACTGCTACATTACTATTTCTGCAGCTTATGCACATCATACTGTATATATTTCATTCAAAAGTTCGCAAATTTATATGCATGTGTTTCACATTCAATCACTTCCTGCTTCAGAACACATGAATTCCTCCAGGTTTCTTGACTATTCTTTTCATGATACTTCTTTCCAAACACATTATTTTTGATTTCCATAATCACGTTTGAAGCAAAACTCACACACTTTTCAGGATAAAATATAACCCTAATATTACCATTAGATGTATAAGTGGTTGGAATGAATGATTGCATATCAATATGAGATTTCTTTTATATTTTCAGATATCAATTCAATCCATTATTTAAAGTGGAACCAGTTATATTATTTATACACAGTATGGTCTATTCATTCATAATCTGCATATTCATAGACACAGGGTACACCTATTTGTACCCCAAATACTAAATTATACGTCTACAAAACATTGCTCCAGAAACGGTGGAAGAAATATTCATGTCACCTGATCTACACATACATTTTATCACAATAATATTCTGGACACAAAATGCAATGGTCACACTTATGATTTTAAAAAAGCCTAAATGGAAAGTGAACATGGATTACAAAAAAACATCCAAGTCCTGGTTACCTAATGCTCTCGAATTCAATCCTATTTGTGACAACATATTTGTTTCTTCCTAAGATTATATATTCAAACTCAACCCTGTTGAAAATGTCTAAACCAATTACACACTTTATACTTTTGCTGATTTCCTAATGTCTCTATTTATGTCTGCTTTCCTACATATTTTCCCCTGTTCATCATTGTGACTGACTCTTCACATGTGCTGACATTTACATTCACTCTCTACCCGAAACCCTATTTGTAAAGAACTTTTGGTCCAAATCCTATACTCACTCTTCTTTATAAACCTGCTGACTACCTTGGTAATCCTACGGACTATTCCTTTATGACTAGATGTTCTGTTTGTTATTCAATCATCCGAGGTACAAGATCCAATTTCATTGTATATTGACTTATCTGAGACATCTGTGCAGAATATAATTCAAAGCTAAGTATCCCACTCAAGGGCCCAATGCCCTACTTGGCTTCAAATCTTCCCTAGATTTCTGTTATATTTTACCTATATATTCTTGTAAATATCACAGGTTTCCAATACCATTATTCATCCAGCAGAATGATTGCTAACCAAAATTGAACATATTATTAACCCTAACCATACACTGTTCCCTCAATCTAACTTTAGAGCAGTGCAGGGACAGAGTTGGTCTTACAAAAGAGGAATGTTGGGGATCTTCCACCTGCTGAGAATATCAAAGATCCTTGCAGAAATGATCCCCGAAGAAGATGTAGACTGCTATGAAGGACCTGAGAGAGCAAAAGTTAGCTTCCATGGCAAACAACCTGGTCACTATGAAGGGATGTGTCTGAATAAGCCTCTCTCTTTTTAATATAGAGCAAATGGACCAAACCAGGCCTGTGTGGAGATCTTTTCCCCGGTACCAATGGTTGATATACCATTCTAACTTGTGAAAGTGTCACAGGAAGTAGGGGCAGCCTCCATCTCATGGGACCCTTGGAAGCAACTGTTAGGACAAAGTGGTTGCCAAGGCTGTGAGCTCATTCACTTCATGAAGGAAGTGACCTACCTCACTTTCTTGGTGATGGAACTCTCTGAACTTGGGATCCCTGAAAACAGGCAGCCAGAGTCAGGCCCAATAACAGTCACAGAAGTCTCACTTTTTGGATTTACCAAGGAGAGAGTCAATCTTTCTTGGTATCTACAGTTGTGAGGATGGCCAAATGCCAGGAAAGATCTGAATTGGGGTCTTTCCTGAGAAAGCAGGTATTGGCTCACCGCTGGCTCCTGACAACTTCACAGAGTGGGCCAAGGAGTCCAGATTTGAGAATAGAGAAGCCATTTCGGGGGAACATAGTATGGCCCACAAGGCAGAGGACACTCTTGATAGTCACAGACCCTCTTGGGGGAAAAAGGTGCCTTTGTGGGAATGAGTGTGTGTATGTGGTTTTGTCTCATGCTCTGAGAATAGGTAGGAAAGGCGGTTTCTTTGGTTTAGAATGGACTGTTTCTAGTAAGTCATTTGACAAAGCAAGTGTTTCTATGTCTGTGTATCCAACTGTGTCCATGGTTGTAGACATTACAAAAGAAAATGCATCAATGGATGTGTCCTGTCTAGGAGAAAGCTTCCCCACATTCATCCTGCCCAATTTATGAAAGGACGGAGGCTTGCCTTATTGATGGGCAAGACCTGCTGTCTTCCTAAGTTTCTGTTTTCTTCTTGAATTCTGGCCACTCTCCAGAATAGACTCATGGTTTTGTGACCAAGATATGTAGCACCTCAAAGCTCTGTGACATGGCCGTGTACTGGATAGCTGAAGGGAATGGCGAGAATCTCAGGAAACTCAGATATCTGTGTGATCATGAGTGTCTCAGTGGAGAATCCCTGCTTTGGGCCTTTGCTTACCTATTGTTCTGTAGCACTGAATGTCAGGAAGGTCTTTGCCTAAGGCACCACTTTGTGAAACCTGAATAAAACAGTTTTCTAATGGAAATGAATGAGCATCACCTGTCTCTCTTTGAGTAATTGCTTTTGAAAGGGAGGTGTCTGAGCCAGTCTGTTGGCTGTGTGTGAGGCTGTGGCTTGCATTCTCAGCACCTGATGGATCTAAAGAAAGATGCCATGTGTGCATCCAAAACCAAAATGGCCAAAAGAGCAGTCATTGTGGATAAAATCTCTTGCCTTCCTCTGTAAGGTTCCTGACCTCTATCAAGTGAGAATAGGAATCCTTTGGGTCAAATGACTTCTTCAAAGCCCTGCGGAGGCTAGCCAATAGGTGCTTGGGTTTTCTCATGACCCCAATGCACATAAAGAATCTAAACCCCACAGTCAGTAGGCCTCAAATTGGAGAAGCTGAGCAGTATTAATGGTAGGCCTTTTTGATCACTTCTGGTTCACAGAAGGGGTGTCCAGGCCACTCTGATTTTATGGAAATGACGAGCAAGAGTGCGTATTTTGGACACTGTCTTGTCCTGCGCTCCTCATAGAAACCTCCAGCTAGAGGTTATGATGAGTGTCTATATGGAAGAAGATGAGAGCCATGTGGGACTATTTTGGTTTTAATTGTGGTCATTTGTGTGGCAGTTGGAAGAGATGACTGGGTCCACCTGGGTTTGAACTCTGGTGTGAATCCCCTTAGAGACTGAGTTCTGGAAGTGACCTCAGAGAAGTATTGCCATGAATCGAGTTGGGATTTTAGGAAGCCATGCATGAGAGTCGCCCTTATAAACTTAGATCAAGGTCCAGGGTGGCTTTCCACAGAGCACTGGGAATCTCAGCCAAATTATCCCATGATTTTATTCTTAAATACTTGGCAGCCATACTTGAGAGTCAAAACACACATGGAACTCACATTGTAGACTTCAATAGGCCTGGCTTCATGTAACCTTTTGGCCACTCTATGGGAAGCGTTGCCTATGAAAGTTCTCCAGAGTTTCACTGAAATGAGCTTCCTCAACATTTAATGGTTCTTGAAAGCCACAGTGCCTCCCAACTACATCCTTGAAAAATGGCTAGATAAATACTTTGAAATTTTTGAAATTCCCATGACCAGGTGGCACTGGAGTATCTTTGGATGTCCTGCTGCTGATCATGAGTGTACCAGAGAGTGCCTTGATTGACTGGAATTTATAAAAATAATGTAGAACAGAGATGGTAGTAAGTTGGAGCCTGCTGAGTAGTGGGCCTAGAGCAGTGGTAGCCACGTGTGTGATAAAACATCTGTGGTGGGTCCATGTGATTAGCCCATTTGCTTCCAAATGGCTTGTGACTGACATGGTGCAGCCAGCAGACCCTTATTTGTAAAGGCATCTTTTTATTTGGAGAGCTTTCAAGGTAATAATCAGAATCAGGTTGATATGGTCAAGGGTGCAAGCTATGTGAGAAAGAAGCCTGGTTGTTTCATTCTCCTGCAGACCCTAACCCACCACACGTGACAGAACTCCCTCTAGCACTGTGTCCCAGTTGAACTTGTTGTTCAAAAAGCCCAGTGCAGCAGCAAGAACCAAAAGCCCCAGTGCAGCAGCAAGAACCACCACAAAAATTTGAGGAGGACCAAATGGCTTCACAGTCCACACGGGATGAAACTTAGCCTCCAGTGGCCACACTTTACCTACAAAGAGAGAATTCAGCACTGCTGCCTCAGGTTCATTTGAAAATAAGAATCCATGTTCTCCAGGTCATATAGATGCAGACCCAGCTTTGATGGTCTCACTACAAAAGAAGCTAAAACTCCTTAATACAACATATATTTCAAGTGCCCAGCTTCAGAGGCAGTTTCTCAAGAAGTCTTTAGGCCAGCAGAGCTCAATGTTTGTGGAGTGTTTACCATGTCCCTTACTTTTGGAAACTGCTCTACCACCTCCAAGGTTGTGAACTCCTGAGCATATTCCATTCCAGATTTGCATTCACAGATTTTCTAACTCTTCTCCTCTAATTGTGTCTTACCTGGGGTGAAGGTAATGTCAAGGCATTGTTGTGGATGAGAGTGGGAAGATTTTTGTGTAGCACATATTTGCATACACATTGGATTCATTTTCCAATTTCCCATTAAAAATACTGAATCCCTGACACTAACCCATACCCTACTAGACTCTGACTACTAATCCTAATATGATGGAGAAAAATAACCCAAACAGAATAGAAATACAAGCAGTACAGAGAAGGCATGGTGTATAGTTGGACTTGCCTTTTGCATTATGTAGGGTAGGTGTTATAAATCTAGATAATTTTTAATTGAAATAGTTATCCATGTGTTTTTAAAGTTAACAAATATGTGAATTTCTATCTCCCTTTCTCTGTAGCCTATTCAGCAAATGTATTTTTATATGCACATATAGAATCCTAGCTGGTATCACATGTACATACTTGTTTGGAGGCTGACGTGGCAGATAAAAATTATGAGAAGAGATAACTCCTCGTAAATGCTGTTGGATCTTAAAATTCAACCTATGGGTGATCTTCCTAGTTGAACAACATTATTCATAAATCCATGTTCAGTAAAATTAATATTTTTGGATCAGTGGACGATATATATTTCACCATGAATTTCGATTGGCATATATACTGCTACTCTTTAATGTCTGTGTGTGTTTTGTGTTTGTGTGTGTGTGTATATATATATATATATATATATATATACAATCTCCAGATTTTTTAAAATATAAAATATATGTGTCTTATTATACACTCCCTAAATACATTCATATTCATGTATGTGGATTTATAATCAAATTTTTACAAGATTATTCTCAGAAATATTCATCCCCCTGAAACACATATTTGTTTACTAGTACTGAAAACTAACTTCAATGAAAGGTGCATACAAATCCTAATATTTCTGCAGTAACTTACCCAGGTTAATATCAATGCAAGTAGATTCCTATGGGACATGATGTGTATTTTGACATTCATTTTTATTCAACACTGGTACAGTACTATTTTTTCAGTTTATGCACATCAAAGGATAAATGTTTCATCCAAAATTTCAAAATTTAAAACTTTTGATTCACTTTCAATCCCTTCCTGCTTCAGAACACATGTATTCCTCCATGTTTCTTGACTGGTCTTTCATGAGACTTCTTTGCAAACACATTATTTCCGATTTGCATAATCAATTTTGAAGCAAAACTCACACACTCTTCATGATCAACCGTAACACTAATATTACCATTAGATGTACAACTGGTTGTAATGAATGTATGTATGCCAATATCAATATAAGATTTCCTGTATATTTTCAGATATCAATTTATTCCAATTCCAATTTCTAATGTTGGGTCCAGTTATATTATTTATTCACAGTTTGGTCTATTCATTCATCATCTCTATATTCATCAAAACAGGGTACACCTATTTTTTTCCCCAATACTAATTTATAGGTTGTAAAAATATTGCTCCCCATAATGGTGGAAGAAATACTCATATCACCTGATCTACATATACATTTTTATCACAGTAATATTCTGGACACAAATGTAAAGGTAACACTTTTGATTGTACCAAAACCTAAATTGAACGTGAATATATATTACTAAAACCATCCATGTCCAGGTCGCCTAATGCTCTCAAATTTCAATCCTATTGGTGACTACATATTTGTTTCTTCTAATATCATATATTCAACCTCAACCCTGTTGAAAATTGTCTAATCCTGTTACTCACTTTATACTTTGCCTGAATTCCTAATGTCTCTATTTATATCTGCTTTCCTACATATTTTCCCCAGTTCATCATTGTGACTGACTCTTCATATGTGCTGATATTTTCATTCAGTCTCTAAACGAAACCCTATTGCTAAAGAACTATATTTCCAACTCAAAGACTCACTCTTCAACCTAAACCTACTATTTTCCTAATCCTACTGACTATCCCTTTTTGACTGGATGTTCTCTTCGACATTCAGGCATCTGAGGTACTAGGTTTTATTCCATTGTATGTAGATTTACCTGCGACCACATTGCAGAATGTAATTCAAAGCTAAATATCATAATCAAGGGCCCAATGCCCTTCCTGGCTTCAAATCTTACCTAGATTTCTCTTTTCATACTTATATTTCAAATACATATTCTTATAAATATTTCAGGTTCCCAATACCATTATTCATCCAGCAGAATGATTCCTAACACAAATAAAACATGTTGTTAACCCTAACCATACACTGTTCCCTCAATCTAAATTTACAGAGGGAAGGGACAGAGTTGGTCTTACAGTAAAGAAATGTAGGGGGTCTTCCACCTACTGAGACCCTCAAAGTTCCATGCTGAAATGATCACTGGAGAATATATACGCAGCTATGAAGGACCTGAGAGAGCAAAAGTCATGTTCAATGGCAAACAACCTGGTCAGGATGAAGGTTTCTGTCTGAATCAGCCTCTCTATTCTTAATGTAGAGAAGATGGACCAAACCAGGCCTGTGTGGGTAGCTGTTCCCGGGTGCCTATGGTTGATATAAGATTCTAACTTGTGAAAGTGTCACAGGAATTAGGGACAGCCTCCTTTTCATGTGAGACTTGGAAGCCACTGGTTGGACAAAGTGATTGCCAAGGCAGTGACCTCATTCAGTTCCTGAAGGAAGTGACCTCACATCACTTCCTTAGTGAAGGAAATCTCAGAACTTGAGATTCATGAAGCCAGGCACCCAGAGTCAGTCCCAGTCCCAGTCCCAGTGGTCTCACTTGTTTGGATTTACCAAGGACAGAGTAAGTCTTTCTTGGTACCTATTGATGTGAGGATTGCAAAATGCCAGTAAAGCTCTGAAGAGGGGCCTTTCCTGAGAAAGCAGGTAGTGGCTCACCTCTGGGTCCTGACACCTTCACAGAGTTGGCCAAGGAGACCAGATCTGAGACATTTCAGGCCATTTAGGGGGAAAATAATATGGCCCACAAGTCAGAGGACACTCCGGATAGTAACAGACCTTCTTGGGGGAAGGAGCTGCCTTTGTGGGTGTTGGTTTGTGGTTTTGTCTCATTTTCTGAGAATAGGTAGGCAAGGCGCTTTATGTGCTGTGGAATGAACTGTTTATTGTAAGTCATTTGACAAGGCGAGTGTTTCTATGTCTGTTTACCTCACTGTGTCCGTGGTTGTACTCATTAGAAAAAAAGAATGCATCAATGGATGTGTCCTGTCTAGTAGAAAGCTTCCCAGAATTCATCCTGCCTAATTTATGAATGGAGTTCAGATTGCCTTATCAATGGGTAACACCTGCAATCTTCCTAAGTTACAGTTTTCTTCCAGAATTCTGGCCCCTCTCCAGAATAGTCTCATGGTTTTGTCTCTAAGGTATGTACCACCTCCAAGCTCTGTGACATGGCCATGTACTGGATAGCTCAAGTGAATTGTGAGCATCTCAGAAAAATCAGAAATATGTGTGACCACTAAATCTCAGTGGAGAAACCCTGCTTTGGGCCTTTTTTTTTTAAATTAATTTTTATTGTAAGTTGTTCAAAACATTACATAGTTCTTGATATATCATATTTCACACTTTGATTCAAGTGGGATATGCACTCCTTTTGCTTACCTATTATTCTGTTGCTATGAATGTCACGAAGTTCTTTGCCTCGGGCCACCAATTTGTGAAGCCTGAAGAAAACAGTTTTCAAATGGAAATGAATGGGCATCACCTAGGGCTCTTTGCTTAATTGCTTTGGAAAGGGGTGTGTCTGAATCAGCCTCTTGGCCCTGTGTGAGGCTGTGGCTTAGATTCTCAGCACCTGATGGATCTAAAGAAAGATCCCATGGATGCATACAGAACCAAAATAGCCAAAAGAGCTGTCATTGTGGATGAAGACTCTCGCCTTCCTTTCAAAGGTTCCTGACATCTATCAAGTGAGAATAGGGATCCTTTGGGTCAAGTGAGTTATTCAAAGCCCTGCAGAGGCTAGCCCATACGTGCTTGGGTGTTCTCATTACTCCAATTCACATAAAGAATCTAAACCCCACAGTCAGTAGGCCTCAAATTGGAGAAGCCAAGCAGTATTAATGGCAGACCTATTTGATCACTCCTCGTTCACAGTCAGGGTTTCCAGGCCACACTGATTTTAGGCAAATCGGGGGAAAGGTAGGTTATTTTGGACATTGTCTTGGTCTGTGTCCCTCATGGAAAACTCCATCCAGAGGTTATGATGAGGGTCTACATGGAAGAAGATAAGGGCCATGTGGGAGAATTTTGTTTTGAATTGTGGTAAGTTGTGTGGCAGTTGGAAGAGATGCCTGGGTTTACCTGGGCTTTAACTCTGGTGTGATTCCCCTTAGAGTCTGAGTTCTGGAACTGACCTCAGAGAAGCATTGTCATCAATTGTGTTTGAATTTTACTAGGCCATGCATGAGAGTTGCCCTTGGAACCTGAGATCTAGGCCCAGAGTGGCTTTCCACAGAGCACTGGGAATCTCAGCCAGGATATCACATGATTTTATTCTGAAAGACTTTGCAGCCACAGTTGAGTCAAAACACGCATGGACCTCACATTGTAGACCTCAATGGGCCTGGCTTCATGTGACCTTTTGGCTACTCTTTGGGAAGCCTTGCCTGTGAGTGTTCTCTAGAGCTTTCATTGAAATGAGCTTCCTCAACATTTAATGGTTCCTGAATGAATTGAAACCCCCAGAGCCTCCAACTTCATCCTTGACAAATGGCTTGATAAATACCATGAAATTTTTGAAATTCCCATGACCAGGTGGCACTGGAGAACTTTTGGATGTCCTGTTGCTGATGATGAGTGTACCAGACAGTGCCTTGATTTACTGGGTTTCATGAAATTTGTGTAGAACAGTGATGCCAGTAAGTTGGATCCTGCTCATTAGTGGGCCTAGAGCAGTGGTGTGAAGGTGTGTGATAAAACATGTGTGGTGGTGACATGTGGATCTGCCATTGGCTTCCCAAAGGCTTGTGACTGACATGGTACAGCCAGCAGACCCTTCTATGCAAAGGTGTTTTTTATATAGAGAGGTTTCAGGGCAATGTTCAGAATCAGGTTGCTATGGAAATGGGGGCAACTTATGTGGAATTAAATCCTGGTTGGTGCATTCTCATGCAGACCGTGACCCTCCACACGGGACAGAACTCTCTCCACACTGTGTCCCAGTTTAGCTCCTTGTATTTCATGAAGCAAATACCAAACTCCCAGTGCACCTGTGAGAAACACCACGAAAATTGGAGAATGACCAAATGGCTTCACAGTCCACACGTGGAGACACTTACAACCCAGTGACCATAGTTAAACTACAAAGAGAGTATTCAGCATGGCTGCCTCATGTTCATTGGAAAATTAGAAACAATATCCTCCAGGTCACATTGTTGCACACCCAGATTTGATGGTCTCCCAACAAAGGAAGCTAAAGCTCCTAACAGCAACATATATTTTTAAGTGCCCAACCTCAGAGGAAGTTTCTCAAGAAGTCTTTACACCAGCAGAGCTCCATGTTTGAGAAATGTTTACCCTGTCCCTTACTTTTGAAAACTCCTCTACCACCTCGGAGGTTGTGAACTCCTGAGCATTTTTCATTCCTGATATATATTCACAGATTTTCTAACTTTTCTCCTCTAATTGTGTCTTACTCGGAATAAAGGCAATGTCAAGGCAATGTTCTGGATGAGAGTGTGAACATTTTTTTGTAGCACATATTTACATACACATTGCATTCATTTTACAATTTTCCATTCAAAATACAGAATCTCTGACATGAACCCATACCCTACTAGACTCTGACTACTACTCCTAATATGATGGAGAAAAATAACACAAACAGAATAGGAATACAAGCAGTTAGGAGAAATCATAGTGTATAGTTGTACTTGTATTTTGCATGATTAATGGTAGGTGTTATAAATCTAGTCAATATTTAATTTAAATAGTTCTCCATGTGTTTTTAAGGTTAACAAATATGTGAATTCCTGTCTCCCTTTCTCTGTATCCTATTTAGCACATGTACTTTTAAATGCACATATAGAATCATACCTGGTATCACATGTACATTTTTGTGAGGTGGCTGATTTGGCAAATACAATTTGTGAGAAGTGATCACTCCTCTTAAACGCTGTTGGAACTGAAAATTCAACCTATAGGTGAGCTTCCTAGTTGAACAACATTATACATAAATCCATGTTCAATTAAAGAAATATTTTTGAATCTGTGGATGATATATATATCATGATAAATTTCGATTGGCATATATATTGCTAATTTAATGTCTGTGTGTGTGTGTGTATTTTGTGTGTGTGTGTATGTGTGTGTGTGTGTGTGTGTATATATATATATATATATATATATATATATATGTATATATACTCTCCAGAAATATATGTGTCTTATATACACTCTCTAAATTCATTCATGTTCATGTATATGGATTTATAATCAACTTTTCACAAGATTTTTCACAGAAATATTCATCCACCTGAAATACATATTTGTTTCCAGTACTTAAAACTAACTTCAGTTTATTTTGCATACAAATACTATTATTTTTACAGTAACTGACCCAGTTTAACATCAATGCAAGTAGATTCCAGTGGGACATGATGTGTATTTTGAAGGTCATTTTTATTCAGCACTGGTACAATACTATTTCTTCAATTTATGCACATGATAGGATATATATTCCATCCACAAGTTAGCAAACTTATAGGCAGTTGTTTCACTTTCATCACTTCCTGCTTTAGAACACATAAATTCCTCTAGGTTTCTTGACTGGACTTTTCATGAGACTTCTTTCCAAACACATTATTTTTAATTTCCATGATCACTTTTGAAGCAAAACTCACACACTCTTCATGATAAACCATAATCCTAATATTACCATTAGATGTATTAGTGGTTGAAATGAATGTATGTATATCAATATAAGATTTCCTGTATATTTTCAGATATCAATGGAATCCATTATTTAAATTTGGAACCCATTGTATTATTTATTCACATTATGGTCTATTCATGCATTATCTCTATATTCAGAGTCACAGGATATACCTATTTGTACCCCCAATACTAATTTATACATCTTCAAAATATTGCTCCCAGAAATGGTGGAAGAAATACTCACATCACCTTATCTACATATACATTTTATCACAGTAATATTCTGGACACAAAAAGCAAAGATGACACTTATTATTTTACCAATGTAAAGGTCAGGCGAGTGTCGGAGGAAGAGACTACCAGAGACTGTCTCATGCAACAGCCAAGGATTTATGGGGGTCCAGCATGCTGGGGTCAGAGCTCCCTTGAATAGAGCACAGAGTCCTGAGAACAGCTTAAGCAGAGCTTATATACTTTCCTTGGAGAGGGCAGATAGGAAAGTTTATTGATGGGTCAGGGCGAGTGGGCGGTTTGCGTCCAAATGGGTGAGGAAGTACATTCTGCAGTTTTGCAGTTGGGTACAGCACTTTCAGGGAACTAGATTAGCAAACAGTTCTCAAGACATCAACAGTGTTTTGTTAAGCATACCGAAAAACTGGAAGTGACAAGTACCTATTTTATTAACCTTTCATTCCTCACTTCTTCTTTTGCTTACTTTTAATCATAAAAATGATCATTGGGGGTGTCACATTTTATGTTTACTAGTGTGGTATATTGTTTTCTGATTACCATAAGTTTAACTTGTCCAATTTGAGCATGGAGAAAGGAAACTACACGGTTGATCAAACAGGGTCCTACAATTACCAATAATATGAGGATTATTAATGGACCGGCCAGGGCTGATGAAAATGTAGTTAATGAGGGGGCTTTGTGAACCAAGACTCAAACCACCTTTTTTGGGCCTCTCTCTCTTGTTGATGCTCTTCAAGGCATCTTCTTAATTTAATCATAGATTCTTTTACAACTCCAGTATGGTCGGCATAAAAACAACATTCTTCCCTCAATGCAGGACGAAGGCCCCTTCTCTCATGAAGAGGAGGTCCAACCCTCGACTGTTCTGTAAAATAACTTCAGAGAGAGAGGTTATAGATTCGTGTAAAGCTGTGAAGGAGGTTTTTAATATCTTTAAGTTTTGGTCTATTACTGCTTCTAATTGGGTCATTTGTTGTGTCCCATGGACCAGGGCAGTGGTTCCTGTGCCCACCCCTGCAGCAACTCCTATTCATAATAGGATGACTAAAGTGAGGGATACAGGTTCCTGGCAGAACCGGGTTGTTTGCCCCCTATTTGATATTTAAATGTACCTGCGTCATGATAGAGCACTCTGGAAAACATCTGCACCATTACATAATTAATCACATCTGTTGACCATTTTATGAAAACATAAACAATGTTTAAGTGTATAGAATTGTACTGCTGTAGAGATGGACAAGGCAAGGTACCTAAGATAGCACAGAAGACAGGGAAACAGTCTTATTTGGTTGCATCCGGATTTAGAGGGCATTGCTTCTGTTGTAATCAATTAATCCCTGAACCCAAAATTTAGGTTGTTTAAGAATTTTGTACCCAGCATGTAAGGGAAGGGGCTCAGAAGTTCACAGTCTGCAGAAGTTCACAAAAAGCAGTTTTTGTTTCTGTTTTTTTTTTTCCTCTGTTCTGGGAAAGTTAACTTCTTAAGGACACCTGGGAGGGGGAGAGCTTGTTTCTTCTTTTTTTTTCTTTTCCTCCCTGCCAGCTGTTACCATGGAGCCCAGTTGGTAACTTCTATATCTTAGAAATGTAGCCATCTCTATGAAGCCCCAGCTCTAGGGCAGAGGCCTTCTTCATATATTTTGTTAAAAACTACTAAGGGGGTGTCTAGCTTAGGAGTGCTGATTTTTCCAGCCAGTGGCCAAGTAGAACAGAGCAACACGAATAGAGGAAGTTTATCTACATTGAACTCTTTTATAGGAACTGTGTTGCTGAAAGGCTTAAAGTCAGCCATGGTGAAGACTTCTGGAGAAGGTCATTTAAGACTTTTCTGTGGGCCTGATACAGAGGGGAAGACAGGGAAGGCAGGGGATGAGAGCAGCTCCGTGGATCTGAGGATGAGGAAAAAGAGATATAAAAGAATTATGGGAAAGGGGTTTGGGATTTTCCTGGCAACAAAACTTGAGCAGTAGAACAGGTAGAGCAGAGGGGAAGACGGGAGTGAGTATCCCAAAAAGCCTGTGAGGGACTTTAAATTCTTAGTAACCTGTTTTCAGTGATGACAAAGCAACTTTAAAGGCCATTTTAATTACATCTTTGATAGGCGTCTGAGGGCACTCCTTAGCTGGTTTGAGCTTTGGGTTAGCTGGTAAGAGGACCTGGTGGGACCCGGTGTGGGCACTGACAGGAGGAGAGAGGAGTGAGTGGGTGGAAGGGTACCTCAGTACCTGCAAGCTCAGCAAGGGGCAATGGTCTGAGAACCGACGGAAATTTGGGTTTTTGATCTAGTAACTGGAGCTGAGAAATCAGGTTGCTGATGTGGGAGTGACAGCAGAGAGTCTGGGGCAGAAGGCTGCGGGTGAGTATCTATTGGAGAAGCATAGTTCAGGATTTGAGCATAGGAGGGAAAAGGCCTACACGTAGGGGAATTTCCTTCCACACTTTTGAGCACTTGTCGAAGTTGAAAAGGTCACGCAAAATTTGAGGATCTAGAGACCCTTCTGGTGGCCATCGGTTTTTGTTATCTAACTGGTAATATGGCCAATGCTGTGTACTGAATTTGATGAGGAGTTTTGCTTCCACCAGGTAGCCCCTGTATCCTCACATCCCCATTATTAACAGAAGAAGTTGGCTTTTCCCCCACACAGTCATGGCTGTTTTTGGCTTTGGTAGTCCGCCAGGCAAACATAGTAATCTAGGCTAGCCAACCTGCATCTGGCTCGCGTGTCCCTACATCCATAATGTTTGTTTCCATTATCTATTGTATGGAAAGTATTTAATGGAATTTTTGGGGATCCTCTTCATCAGGGATTTCCCAATAGGAAAGACGTATAGCCAGCTGACAAATTTCTTGGTGGAGAGATGGCCACCAGGTCCCTAAGTGGGCTGTATGTGCGATAGACCATACTTCTTGTCTAGTAGGATTTGTGATCAGCCATCGCTGCTGAACGGGTTGATGAGGGTTAGGACTACTGGTGACCAATTGGAGAGTCTATAGTCTTATTCACATGGCAAATATACAATTTGAAAATGTTACCAGTCTTTTTCATTTTTCAGCCAGATTCTGGACAGGGCACAGGCTTGAGATGAGAATTAGGAACCAGGAAGTGATTCCGTCTAACTTTAGCACTGTAGGTGTTATAAGTAGCACCTGGTATGGTCCTGTCCAGCCGGGTTCCAGGGATGACACCTGATGTTGTCTTATGTAGACAAAGTCTCTTACTTGATATAGATGTGGAGTACCCTCTTCAGCAGGTTGGTAGGCAGTGGCCAGCTGTTTCCACAGGTATTGCTGAGTTCCTTCCAGAACTTTAAGTCTGTCAAGCAAGGTGGTGTGGAAGGGATCGTTAGATCTTTGAGTTAGGGTTAGGTCCCTGACTGGAGATGGGGCCCCATAGAGAATTTCATAGGGGGTGAGGTTACACAAAGAAACAGAGGGAGTATTTCTTGCATGAAATAGTGAATAAGGCAGGAGCATAGTCCAATCTTTTATGCTACTCTTTAAGCTTAATTCCGTTTAGGTCTCTTTAATGGTTCTATTTATTTTTTTTACCTGTCCTGAACTCTGGGGTCTATAAGCACAATGTAACTTCCAATTAATCCCCAGGGTCCTGGCTAACCCCTGAGTTACCTGGGCCATGAACGCTGGTCCATTATCAGACCCTATTACCTTAGGCAGGCCGTACCTTGGAAAAATATCTTTCAGGATCTTCTTGACCACCATTTGCGCCTTTTTTTTTTGGGGGGGGGAGGCTTCAATCCATCCTGAAATATATCTACAAAGAGTAGGAGATATTTAAGTCCATACCATGCTTGCTTAATTTCAGTAAAGTCCACTTCCCAGAATTGTCCTGGTCTGGTTCCTCGTAGGTGCTTTCCTGCAGGAAAGTTGGAAGGGTAAGCATTAACCTATTGACAGACCCGACAGGCTTTTTTTTTACCTGTTCAGTTATTTCCTTTCACTGTGAGTCGGTTAGTGGAAAACTCTGTTCTTGATCCTTCAGGAATGCCTGCAATTTCTTTGAACCAAGGTGAGTGAACTGATGTACATTTTTAACGTAGTGTAGGGCTTTCTGAAATTTCAGGCTTTGCTCAGTGAAGTTGAGGAGTACAGTGTCAGTGTCCTTAGATATTATCAAAAGCTTGCTGGATCTCAGGGGTCCATTAGAATTGGGCATCTCCTTTAACAGCGGGTGTAAATGAGAAGTTAATTACCCAAACACAGGAATCCTTAACCTGCAAAACCCAGCAGTCCCAAGAAACTCTCTGTGTTGTCTGCTGTTAGATGGGGGTGGTTTCTGCACAACCGTTTGATTTCTGGGCTCAGTGAGCCATCGTTTACTGCCCCTAAAGGAATAGCCCAGGAAGATTACTTCTTGCTGGCAAATTTGGGCCTTTTAGGAAGAAGCTCTATACCCGAGTTGAGGAAGCTCACATAATACTGCTTGGGTCCCAGATTCACAGATATCCTTGGTGTTGGGTGCCAGTAGCAGGTCATCCACGTATTGAAGCTGGGTGACTTCGGGGTGCGTAGTTCTGAAGCTGTTGAGATCTCTTTGGAGGGCTTCATCAAAGAGAGTGGGGGAGTTTTTCAACCATTTTGGGGAGTCTAGTCCAAGTTAGTTGACCACACGTTCCAGTTTCTGGGTCTACCCACTAGCAAGCAAACAGCAACTGACTATATTTATGCAGAGGCAAGCAAAAGAAAGCATCTTTTAAGTCCAGAACAGTATACCATTTCCTCTCAGGGTTCAGAGTGATAAGCAGATTGTACGGATTAGGTACACTGGGGTGAATGTCCTACACTCTGTTGTAGGTCTCTCTTATGTCTTTAATGGGGGATAGTCCGCGGCTCCTGGCTTTTTATACTGGTAGCGGGGGAGTGTTTTAGGATGATTGACAAGGCCTTAGGACCCTAAGGCCAGATATTTCTGAATATGGGGCCTTATCCCATCTTTAGCTTTTTTGCTCAGAGGATATTTTTTGACATTGATTGGGGAGGCTGAGGTTTTGAACTCCACTGTTTTTGGAGGTTTTTTCATGGCTAGTCCTAACCCAGCAGTTTTTTTCCAGGCATCTGGGTAATCTGTTATCCATTTCTGGGGTAGCTTGCCTGTTTGATCAGTCTTGGGGGGTGTGAAGAGTTGCTGTTCATCTTCTACTGACATATTTAAAGCCGTGAATATAGGAGTTTATACTAAAGGATTTAGAAATATCATTTTGGGGCCTTCATGGTTAAAAGTCATTTTGGCCCGGAGCTTGGTGAGCAGATCTCTGCCCATCAATGGGGCCAGGCATTCTGGGATTATTAGGAAGGAGTGATGGATTTTTCCTTTCCTCATGTCCATGGTTTTCTTAGTTGTCTAATTCCCATATTTACTGGTGTTAGCACTTTGAACTAGAGAGCTTTTATTTGATAGAGGGCCCAGTGGGGCCTTAAGGACTAAGTATACTGCCCCTGTATCCACTTCAAAGTTTACTGGGGTCCCCTCCACATCAAAAGTTACCCTGGGTTTATTGGGAGTCTAGCAATCTGGGGCTCAGTGCTCACTTGAATAGAGCAGAGAGCAATGAGAACAGCTTAAGCAGAGCTTATATACTTTCCTTGAAGAGGGCAGGGAGGGAAGCTTATTGATGGGTCAGGGCGAGTGGGCGGTTTGCGTGCAAACAGGTGAGGGTGTACATTCTCTGTTTGGCAGTCGGGGACAGCACATTCTGGGGAAAAAATTAGCAAACAGTCCTCAAGGTTTCAACAGTGTTTTGTTAAGCATACAGAAAAACAGGAAGTGACAAGTACCTATCTTATTAACCTTTCACCAAATCCTAAATGGAAAGTGAGCATGGATTTCTAAAAACATCCATTTCCAGGTTGCTTAATGCTCGCAAATCAATCCTATTGGTGACTACATATTTGTTGCTTTCTAAGATTATATATTCAACCTCAACCCTGTTGAAAATGACTAATACTAACCCTCACTTTATGCTTTTCCTGATTTCCTAATGTCTCCATTGATATCTGCTTTCATACATATTTTCCTGAGTTCATCATTGTGACTGACTCTTTACATGTGCTGAAATTTACATTCACTCTCTATCCGAAACCCTATTGCTACAGAACTTTTGTTCGAAATCCTATACTCACTCTTTTTTCTATACCTACCAACTATCTTCCTAATCCTACCGACTATCCCTTTTTGACTGGAAATTCTCTTTGACAATCAATCATCCAAGGTACAAGGTCCTATGCCATTGTATATCAATTTATCTGAGACATCTGTGCAGAATATAATTCAAAGCTAAGTATCCCAATCAACAGCCCAATGCCCTTCTTGGATTCAAACCTTATCTAGATTTCTGTTTTCATACTTATATTTCACCTATATATTCTCATAAATATCGCGAGTTCCCAATACCATTGTTCATTCCTCAGTATGATTTCTAACCTAAATCAAACCTGTTATTACTCTAACCTTACACTGTACCCTCAAACTAACTGTACAGAAGAGCCGGGAGAGAGTTTGTCTTACAATACAGTAATGAAGGGGCTCTTCCACCTGCTGAGAACATCAAAGGTACAAGCAGAAATGATACCCTGGAGAAGTTGCAGGCAGCTATGAAGGACCTAATAGAGCAAAAGTCATCTTCCATGACAAACAACCTGGTCAGTATTAAGGGATGTGTCTGAATCAGCCTCTCCTTTCTTAATGTAGAGAAGATTGATCAAACCATGCCTGTGTGGAGAGCTGTTCCCAGGTGCCTATGGTTGATATACCATTCTAACTTGTGAAAGTGTCACAGGAAGTAGTGGCAGCCTCCATCTCATGGGAACCTTGGATGAATCTGGTAGGACAAAGTGGTTGCCAAGGCAGTGACCTCATTCAGTTCCTGAAGGAAGTGACCTCACCTCACTTTCCTGGTGATGGAAATCTCTGAATTTGGGATCCAGGAAGCCAGGCACCGAGAGCCAGTCCAAGTCCCAATCCCAGTGGTCTCACTTGTTTGGATTTACCAAGGACAGAGTCAGTCTTCCTTGGTACCTACTGATATGAGGATTGCCAAATGCCTGAAGAGCTCTGAAGAGGGGCCTTTACTGAGAAAGCAGGTAGTGGTTCACAGCTGGCTGTTGACAACTTCACAGAGTTGGCCAAGGAGACCAGATCTGAGACAGTACAGGCCATTTTAGGGGAACATAGTATGGCCCACTATTCAGAGGACACTCCGGATAGTCACAGACCTACTTGAGTTAAGGAGGTGCCTTTGTGGGTGTGGGTGTGAGTTTGTGGTTTTGTCTCATGTTCTGAGAATAGGTAGGAAAGGCTGTTGTTTTGATTGGAGTGGACTGTTTCTAGAAAGTCGTTTGACTAGGCGAGTGCTTCTATGTCTGTGTATCCCACTCTGTCCATGGTTGTAGACATTCGAAAAGAGAATGTATCAATGTATGTGTCCTGTCTAGTGGAAAACTTTCCAGCATTCATCAGGCCTAGTTGATGAATGGACTGTGGCTTTCCTTATGGATGGGCAACACCTACTAACTTCCTAAGTTCCTGTTTTCTTCCTGAATTCTGGCCACTCTCCAGAATAGCCTCATAGTTTTGTGTCCAAGATACATACCACCCCCAAGCTCTGTGACATGGCCATGTACTTGATAGCAATAGGAAATGGGAACATCTTAGAAAACTCAGACATCATTGTGACCAGTAAACGCTCAGTGAAGAACCCATATTTTGGTTCATTTGCTTACCTATTGTTCTGTTGCCCTGAATGTCAGGAAGGTCTTTGCCTCAGGCCACCCCTTTGTGAAGCCTGAATAAAACAGTTTTAAAATGGAAATAAATGGGAATAACTTGTGGTTCTTTGCTTTGGAAAGGGATGTGTTTGAATCAGCCTCCTAGCCCTGTATGAGGTTGTGGCTTAAATTTTCAGCACATGATGGATCTAAAGATAGATACCATGTGTGCAATCAAAACCATAATGGCAAAAATTCAGTAATTGTGGATGAGTCTCTTGCCTTCCTCTGTTAGGTACCTGACCTCTATCAAGTGAGACAGGGATCCTTTTGGTCAAATGAGTTTTTCAAAGTCCTGCAGAGGTGCTTGTGTTTTCTCGTGACTCCAAATCACATAAAAAAATCTATACCTGAGAGTCAATAGTGCTCAAATTGGAGAAGCAGAGCAGTATTAACGGCAGGCCTATTTGATCACTTCTGGTTCACAGGAAGGGTGTCCAGGACACCCTGACTTTAGGCAAATGAGGGGCAAGGGAGAATATTTTGGACACTGTCTTGGGATGCGTCCCGCATGGAAACCTCCAGCCAGAGTTTATGATGAGTGTCTATATTTAACAAGATGAGGGCCATGTGGGAGTGTTTTGGTTTTAATTGTGGTCATTCGTGTGGCGGTTGGAAGAGATGACTGGATCCAAATGGGCTTGATCTATGGTGTCATTCCCCTTAGAGACTGAGTTCTGGAACTTACCTCAGAGAAATATTGCCATGAATTGTGTTGGGATTTAGGAGGCCACGCATGAGAGTCACCCTTGGAAACTGAGATCTAGGCCCAGTGTCGCTTTCCACAGAGCACTGGGAATCTCAGGAGGATATCACACAATTTTATTCTGAAAAACTTGTCAGACATATTTGATAGTCAAAACACACATGGACCTCCATTGTAGACCTCAATGGGCCTTGCTTCATGTGACCTTTTGGCCACTCTTTGGGAAGCCTTGCCTGTGACAGTTCTCCAGAGCTTTCATTGAAATGAGCTTCCTCACCATTAAATAATTTCTGAATGAATTGAAACCCACAGTGTCTCCAACTTCATCCTTGAAAATTGGCTAGATAAATACCATGAAATTTTTGAAATTTCCTTGACCAGGTGGCACTGGAGAACATTTGGATGTCCAGTTGCTGATCATGAGTGTACCAGACAGTGTGTTGATTGACTGGTTTTCATGAAAATGGTGTAGAAAAGAGATGCCAGTCATTTGAAGCCTGTTGAGTAATGGGCCCAGAGCGGGGGTGAGCAAGTGTGTGATAAAACATCTGTGGTGGGGTCATGTGGATCTGCCATTGGCTTCCAAATGGCTTGAGACTGACATGGTGCAGCCAGCAGATCCTGTATGTAAAGACATCTGGTTATATAGAGAGGTTTCAGGGCAATGTTCAAAATCAGGTTTCTATGGTCAAGGGAGCAACCTATGTGGTATACAAGCCCTGTTGGTGCATTCTCCTGCAGACCCTGACCCACCACACGTGAAAGAACTTCCTCCAGCCCTTTGTCCCAGTTGAACTCCTTGTATTTCATGAAGCAAATACCAAACTCCGAGTGCAGTATCAAGAAACGTTTTGAAAAGTGGAGGATGACCTAATGGCTTAGCAGTCTACATGGGGAGACACTTAGACCCAGTGGCCATAGTTTACCTACAAAGAGAGAAATCAACACTGCTGCTTCATGTTCATTGGAGAATTATAAACCATGTCCTCCAGGTCACAGATGTGCAGACCAAGCTTTGATTGTCTCACTAGAAAGGAAGCTAAAGCTCCTGACAACAACATATATTTCAAGTGCCCAACCTAGAGGCAGTTTCTCCAGAAGTCTTTAGGCTGGTAAATCTCCATGTTTGTGGAGATTTTACACTTTCCCTTACTTTTGGAAACTCCTCTACCAACTCCAAGGTTGTGAACTCCTGAACATTTTTCATTTCAGATATGCATTCAAAGATTGTCTAACTCTTCTCCTCTAAATGTGTCTTACTTGGGGTGAAGGTAATGTCAAGGCATTGTTCTGAATGAGAGTGGGAAAATTTTTGTGTAGCACACATTTGCATACACATTGATTCATTTTACAATTTTCCATTTGAAATACTGAATTCTTGACACTATCTCATACCCTACTAGACTCTGACTACTAATCCTAATATGATGGAGAAAAATACCCAAACAGAATGAAAATACAAGCAGTTTACAGCAGGCATGGTGTATTGTTGGACTTCCTTTTTGCATGATAGAGGGTAGGTATTCTAAATCTACTCAATTTTTAATTGAAATAGTCCTCCATGTGTTTTTAATGTTAACACATATGTAAATTCCTGTCTTCCTTTCTATGTAGCCTACTCAGCACATGTATTTTTATATGCAAATATAGAATCCTACGTGGTCTCACACGTACATTTTTTTGAGTTGGCTGACTGGGCAGAAACAAGTTGAGAGAAGAGATCTCGTAAACGCTGGTGGAACTGAAAATTAAAACTATGGGTGAGCTTCCCAGTAGAACAATTTATACATAAATCCATGTTCAGTAAAATAAATATATTTTCATCTGTGGATGATATATATTACTGATAAATTACGTTTGGCATATATATTGATACTTTTTAATGTATTTTTGTGTTTTTCTGTATATATATATATATATATATATATATATATATATACACACACACACACACACTCTCCAGATTTTATAAAATATGAAATATATGTCTCTTATATACACTCCATCAATTCATTCATGTTCATGTATGTGGATTTATAATCAACTTTTCACAAGATTATTCTCAGAAATATTCATCTACCTGAAATACATATTTGTTTCCCAGTATGAGAACTAACTTCAATCAATGGTGCTTACAAATCCTAATATTTTTACAGTAACAGATCCAGTTTAACATCAATGCAAGTAGATTCCTATGGGACTTAATGTCTATTTTGACCTTTATTTTAATTCAACACTGGTACATTAGTATTTCTTCAGTTTTTGCACATCATAGGACATATATTTCATCCACAAGTTAGCAAATTAATAAGAATTTGTTTCACTTCCTGCTTCAGAACACATGAATTCTTCCATGTTACTTGACTGGTCTTTTCATGAGACTTCTTTCCAAACACATTATTTTCGATTTCCATAATCAATTTTGAAGCTAAACTCACACACTCTTCATGATAAACTATAACATTAATATTACCATTAGATGTAAAACTGGTTGGAATGAATGTATGCATATCAATATAAAATTTCCTGTATATTTTCACATTTCAATTCAATCCATTATTTAAAGTTGGAACCAGTTATGTTATTTATTCACTGTATGGTCTATTAATGCATTATCTCTATATTCATAAACACAGTGTACACCTATTTGTCCCCCCATTACTAATTTGTACCTCTTCAAAATATTGCTCCCAGAAATGGTGGAAGAAATACTGATGTCACCTTATCTATATATACATTTTATCACAGTAATATTCTGGACACAAAAAGCAAAGGTCAAACTCATGATTGTATCAAAGCCTAAATGGAAAGTGAGCATGGATTACCAAAAACAACCATGTCCTGGTTACCTAATGCTCTCAAATGTCAATCCTATTGATGACTACATATTTGTTTCTTCCTAAGATTATATATTCAACCTCAAGCCTGTTGGAAATGTCTAATTCTATCACTCACTTTACACTTTGCCTGATTTCCTAATATCTCTATTGATATCTGCTTTCCTACATATTTTCCCTAGTTCATCATTGTGACTCATACTTCACATATGCTGACATTTACATTCACTCTCTACCCGAAACTCTATTGCTAAAGAACTTTTGGTCCAAATCCTATACTCACTCTTCTTTATAAACCTACTGACTATCTTACTAAACCTACTGACTATCACTTTTTAACTCGATGTTCTCTTCAACAATCAATCATTCAAGGTAAAAGGTCCTATGCCATTTTATATCAATTCATCTGAGACACATGTGCAGAACATAATTCAAACCTAAGTATCCCACTCAAGGGCCCAATGCCCTTCTGGCTTCATATCTTACCTACATTTCTGTTTTCATACTTGTATTTCACCTATATATTCTTGTAAATATCACAGGTTCCCAATACCATTATTCATCCGGCAGAGAGATTCCTAACCCAAATCGAACATGTTATTAACCCTAAATATACACTGTTACCTCAATCTAACTTTACAGAAGAGGAGGGACAGAGTTTCTCTTTAAATACCGGAATGTAGGGAATCTTCCACCTGCTGAGAACATCAAAGGTCCATGTAGAAATAATCCCTGGAGAAGATGTAGGCAGCTGTGAAGTTCCCGAGAGAGCAAAAGTCATCTTCCATGGCAAACAACCTGGTGAGGATGAAGGGATGTGTCTGTATCAGCCTCTATCAACTTTATGTAGAGAAGATAGACCAAACCAGGCCTGTGTGAAGAGGTGTTCCCAGGTGCCTATGGTTGATATACCATTCTAACTTTTGAAAGTGTTACAGAAAGTAGGAACAGCCTCCATCTCATGGGCCCTTAGAAGTAACTATTTGGACAAAGTTGTTGCCAAAGCAGTGACCTCATTCAGTTTCTGAAGGAAGTGACCTCACCTCACTTCCTTTCTGATGGAACTCTCTGAACTTGGGATCCAGGAAGAATGGCACCCAGAGCCAGTCGCAGTCCCAGGCCCAGTGGTCTCACTTGCTTCAATTTACCAAAGACAGAGTCAGTCTTTCTTAGTGCCTACAGATGTGAGGATGTTCAAATGCCAGAAAAGCTCTGAAGAGGGGCCTTTCCTGAGAAAGCAGGTAGTGGCTCACCCATGGCTAATGACAACTTCACAGAATTGGCCAAGGAGACCAGATTTGAGACACGACAGGCCATTTGGGGGGAATATAGTATGGCCCACCATTCAGAGGACACTCTGGGTAATCACAGAACTACTTGGAGCAAAGGTGGTGCCTTTGTGGGTGTGGGTGTATGTTCATGGTCTTGTCTCATGTTCTGAGAATAGGTAGGAAAGACTGTTTGTTTGGATTGGCGTGGACTGTTTCTAGTTAGTCGTTTTGCAATGCGAGTGCTTCTATGTCTGTGTATCCCACTGTGTCCGTGGTTGTAGACATTAGAAATAAGAATGCATCAAAGGATGTGTCCTGTCTAGTAGAAAGCTTCCCAGCATTCATCTTGCCCAATTTATAAATGGACTGTGGCTTTTGTTATCAAAGGGCAACACCTGATATCTTCATAAGTTTCTGTTTTCTTTCTGAATTCTGGACACTCTGCAGAATAGCTTCATGGTTTTGTGTCCAAGATATTTACCACCTAAAAGCTCTGTTATATGGCCATGTAGTGGGTAGCTAGTGTGACCAGGAAAGTCTCAGTGGAGAAACCCTGATTTGGGCTTTTTGCTTACCTATTGTTCTGTTGCCCTGAATATCAGGAAGGTATTTACCACAGGCCAATTCTTTGTGAAGCCTGAAGAAAAAAGTTTTCAAATGGAAATGAATGGACATCACCTGTAGCTCTTTGCTTAATTGCTTTGGAAATGGATTTGTCTGAAACAGCCTCTTGGCCCTGTGTGAGGCTGTGGTTAGATTCTCAGCACCTGATGGATCCCATGTGTTCATCCAAAACCAAAATGATCAAAAGAGCAGTCATTGCGGATGAAGTCTCTTGCCTTCCTCTGTAAGGTTCCTGACCTCCATCAAGTGAGAAGAGGGATTCTTTGGGTCAAATGCATTCTTTAAAGCCAAGGAGACCCAAGCCCAAAGGTGCTTGCATTTTCTCATGCTTCCAAATCACATAAAGAATCTAAACCCCACAGTCAGTCGTCCTCAAATTGGAGAAGCAGAGCAGTATTAACGGCACACTATTTGATCACTCCAGGTTCACAGGAAGGTGTTCAGGCCACCCCGACTTTAGGCAAATGAGGGGCAAGGGAGCTAACTTTGGGCACTATCTTGTTCTGCATCCCTCATGGAAACCTCCAGCCAGAGTTTATAATGAGTATCTATATGGAAGAAGATGAGGGCCTTGTGGGAGTGTTTGGGTTTTAATTTTGGAAGTTTGTGTGGCGGTTGAAAAAGATGACTGGCTCCACCTGGTCTTGAACTCTGGTGTGATTCCCTTTAGAGACTGAGTTCTGGAACTGACCTCAGAGAATTATTGCCATGAGTTGTGTTGGGATTTTAGGAGGCCATGAATGACAGTCGCCCTTTGAAACTGAGATCTGTGCCCAGAAAGGCTTTCCACAAGGCACGAGGAATCTCAGCCAGAATATCACATGATTTTATTCTGAAAGACTTGGCAGCCATAGTTGAGAGGCAAAACACACATGATCTCACATTGCAGACCTCAATGGGCCTGGCTTCATGTGACCTTTTGGCGACCCTTTGGGAAGCCTTGCCTGTGAGTGTTCTCAAGAGCTTTCATTGAAATGAGCTTCCTCAACATTTAAAGGTTCCTGAGTGAATTGAAAATCATAGTGCCTCCAACTTCATCCTTGAAAAATGGCTAGAGAAATACCATGGAATTTTTGAAATTTTCATGACCAGGTGGCACTGGAGAACTTTTTGATGTCCAGTTGCTGATCATGAGTATACCAGACAGTGCCTTGATTGACTGCGTTTCTTAAAAATGGTGTAGAACAGAGATGCCAGTAAGTTGGAGCCTGCTGAGTAGTGGGCCTAGAACAGTGGTGGGCAGGTGTGTGATAAAACATCTGTGTTGGGGCCATGTAGATCTGCCATTGGCTTCCAAATGGCTTGTAACTGACATGGTGCAGCAAGCAGACCCTTATATGTAAAGGCATCTTGTTATATGGAGAGGTTTCAGGGCAATGTTCAGAATCAGGATGCTATGGTCAAGGGGTCAAACTATGTGAAATAGAAGCCTGACTGGTGCATTCTCCTGCAGACCCTGAGGCACCACATGTGACAGAACTCCCTCCAGCACTCTGACCAAGTTGAACTCCTTGTATTGTGAAGCAAATAACAAACTCCCAGTGCTCTACTAAGAAAAGTAGAGCATGATCAATTAGCTTCACAGTCCACACAGATTGACCCTTAGACTCCAGTTGCCACAGTTTACCTACAAAGTGAGAATTCAGCACTGCTGCCTCATGTTCATTGGAAAATAAGATACCATGTCCCCCAGGTCACATAGATGCAGACCAGTTTTGATGCTCTCACTATAGAGGAAGCTAAAGCTTCGGACCACAACATACATTTTAAGTGCCCAAACTCAGAGGCAGTTTCTCAATATGTCTTTAGGCCTGCAGAGCTCCATGTTTGTGGAGTGTTTACCCTGTCCCTTACTTTTGGAAACTCCTCTACCACCTCCAAGCTTGTGAACACCGAGAATATTCCATTCCAGATATGTATTCACAGATTTTCTAACTCTTCTCCTCTAATTGTGTCTTATTAGGGGAGAAGGTAATGTCAAGGCATTGTTCTGAATGAGAGTGGGAAGATTTTTGTATCACACATATTTGCAAACACAATGGGTTTATTTTCCTATTTTCTATTCGAAATACTGAATCTCTGACACTAATCCATAACCTACTAGACTCTGACTACTAATCCTAATATGATGGAGGATAGTAACCCTAACAGAATGGAAATACAAACAGTTCAGAGAAGGCATGGTGTATACTTGGACTTCCCTTTTGCATTATATGGGGTTGGAGTTATAAATATAGTCAATGTTTATTGAAATATTTCTCCATGTGTTTTTAACGTTAACAAATATGTGAATTCCTCTCCCCTTTCTCTGTCACCTATTCAGCACATGTATTTTTATATGCTCATATAGAATACTACCTGGTATCACACAGACTTTCTTCTGAGGTGGCTGACTTGGCAGATACAAATTGTGAGAAGAGATCACTCCTCCTAAACCCTTTTGGAACTGAAATTTCAACCTATGGGTGAGCCTCCTAGTTGAACAACATTATACATAAATCCATTTTCAGTAAAATGTATTTTTTTGGATATGTGAAGGATATATATTTCATTTTGAATTTCAATTGGCATATATATTGCTACTTTTTAATGTCTGTGAGTGTGTTTCTGTGTGTATATATATATATATATATATATATATATATATATATATATATCACTCTCCAGATTTTTCAAAATATGAAATATATGTGTCTTATTATACACTCCCTAAAATCATTCATATTCACGTATGTGGATTTATAATCAACTTTTCACAAGATTATTCTCAGAAATTCAGATTATTCATTCACCTGAAATACATATTTGTTTCCTAATACTGAAAACTAACTTCAGTAAATGCTGCATACAAAGCATAATATTTCATCATTGCCTGATGGCCACGAATAGAGTGCATCACACCCAGTGTAACGCGCCACTGCACAGGTGAATAACGAGATAGAACCACAAAAAACTATCTTGTTAAGAACTTACAGCAAAATGGGGGTGCACCAAAACCTATAAGAAAGATTTTTAGCACTGAGATCTGGTAATTGGGTCTGAAAAACAAGCCAAATGTGCAACCGGAGATCCGGTCTGACTGATCCTCAAAACAATAGAGTGTCTGGGTTCCAATAGACACCCTCCACACCCAACAAATGACAGGCCCAGAATACAGATTGAACTGCAGAGAAGCATCACTCAGGGGAAATCTAGTCTAGCAGGAGAAACCAGGACTAGCAGGAGAAACCAGGGGACTAGAGGCCAGGCTCTTGTGACTGGGAAGCTGGAGAACACAGAAGCGCAGGTGACAGTCCACCTGCTGTCCGCGTGACTGGGCGTCTGGAGAACACTGGCGCGCAGGAGACCGACTGCGCCACTGGGTGGCTAGTGATTGCCCACCCGCCAGTGACCTAGAGCTGAAACCAACTGGAGACAGTCCAGTTCCATCCCCGTATTCGAACATTTCGGCAAGGAGCCTGGGCCCGCCAAAGCAGAGGGGTGACGTCACTGGAGCTCGGCCTTCGGAATTCCCTACAAGTGGAATCCACTTTAGCAGGCATAGTCTACCAACACAAAGGAGAGACAACAGAGATACACAACACCGAAACAAATCTATAGAATAAAACAGAAACACAGCAATCAAATAGAGCTGGAAAGTAACATGAGCATCATGAAAAAACAAGGGAAAGAAAGGAGTACAAACAATGCAGGACAACTTAATTCTACAGTAGGACCTAGAAGCATCAGAAACAGGGATAGGGAAAGAACTTAAGGCATTCCTAACTCAGATGGAAAGGAATATTAGAGAAGACATGAGGCAGCAAGTCCAAGCAATAAAAGTATATTTTGAAAATGAATTAAACAAACAAACTCAAATGGCAAACAACGAGCTTTACCAGGAGATAGAGATCTTAAAAGAAATCAAACAGTAATACTAGAAATGCAGGAAAGTATTAACCAAATTAAAAACTCAAACGAGAATATTACAAATAGACTAGATCAAGCAGAAGTCATAATATCAGATAATGAAGACAAAGTTTATCAACTTGAAAAGAATATAATCAACACAGAAAAGAGGCTTAAATCCCACTAGCAATCTATTCAAGAGATATTGGATGTCATAAAAAATGAGAGTCATTGGGATAGAAGAAGGCATAGAGATTCAAACCAAAGGAATGGAGAACATATTAAATAAAATAATTCTAGAAAACATCCCAGAGATGAAAGATGGATCGGATTGTCAAATCCTGGAAGCCTACAGGACCCCAAACATTCAAAATCATAATAGACAAACTCCAAGACATATAATTATGAAGATAGCCAACATACAGAACAAGGAGAGAATATTAAACACTATAAGAGAAAGGAGGCAGATTACATTCAGGGGAAAACCAATTAGGTTAATGACTGATTTTTCATCACAGACTTTGAAAGCGAGAAGATCCTTGAACAATGTATTTCAAATGCTGAAAAATAATGGATTCCAACCAAGAATACTGTATCCAGCAAAATTAAGGTTCAGATTTGAAAACGAAATTAAAGTCTTTCACAATAAACAAAAGCTAAAAGAATTCGCAGCCAGAAAACCAGCACTGCAAAGCATTTTGAGCAAAATACTACAAGAAGAGGAATTGATAAATAGTGCCGAAAACTAACAGCAGGAGGTATCTCAGTAAAGGGGGAGGAAAATAACCAAAAAAGTAAAAACTAGCCAAACTAAAACATAATAAATAAATAAACATGATTGGAAGAACAAATCATATTTCAATTGTAACCTTAAATGTTAATGGATTATATTCACCAATCAAGAGAATGGGCTAGTAACCTGGATCAAAAAAAAAATAAATCCAACAATATGCTGCCTTAAGGAGACTCATATGATAGGAAAAGACATACACAGGGTGAAGGTAAAAGGTTGGGAAAAATCATACCACTCACATGGCCCTCAGAAGCAAGAAGGAGTGGCCATACTCATGTGGAATAAAATCAACTTCAAACCTAAGTTAATCAAAAGGGATAAAGAAGGACACTATATTCTGTTAAAAGAAACCATCCACCAACAAGACATAACAATTATGAATTTGTATGCACCAAGCAATGGAGCTGCAATGTTCATAAAACAAACTCTCCTCAAGTTCAATAGCCAAATAGACTACAACACAATAATTATGGGTGACTTTAAGACACCACTCTCGGCATTAGACAGATTCTCTAGACAAGAACTGAATAAAGAAACTATCAAACTCAACAGCACAATTTGTAACCTAGACTTGAACGACATATATAGAATATATCAGCCATCATCAAGTGGATACACGTTCTTCTCAGTTTCACATGGATCCTACTCAAAGATAGACCATATATTATGCCATAGGGCAATTCTTAGTAAATATAAAAGCATGGAGATTATACCATGCACTATATCTGATAATAATGGAATGAAACTGGAAATCAATGATGAAAGAAGGAAGGAAAAATCCTACATCACATGGAAAATGAACAACATGCTACTGAATGATCACTGGGTTACAGAAGACATAATGGAGGAGATAAAAAAAATTCTTAGAGACAAATGACAATACAGACACAACATACCAGAATCGATGGGACACAATGAAAGCAGTTTAAGAGGGAAGTTCATTTCTTGGAGTTCTTTCCTCAAAAAAAGAAAAAAATCAACAAATAAATGAACTCACACTACACCTCAAAAACCTAGAAAAGGAAGAGCAAAACAACAGCAAATGTAGTAGAAGACAAGAAATAATTAAATTTAGAGCAGAAATCAACAAAATTGAAACAAAAAAAAAATTTAAAAATTTGATAAAACTAAAAGTTGGTTCTTTGAAAAAATAAATAAGATTGACAGGCCCACAGTCATGCTAATGAAGAGAAGAAGAGAGAGAACTCAAATTACTAACATACGGGATGAAACAGGCAATATCACAACAGACACTACAGAAATACAGAAGATAATTAGAAAGTATTTTGAAACACTATATTCCAATAAAATAGAAGATAGTGAAGATATCGATGAATTTTTTAAGTCATAAGATCTGCCCAGATTGAGTCAGGAAGACACACGCAATTTAAACAGACCAATAACAAAGGAAGAAATGAAAGAAGCCATCAAAAACTACCAACCAAAAGAAGCCATGGACCGGATGGGTATACAGCGGAGTTCTACAAAACCTTTAAAGAAGAATTAATACCAAAATTTTTCAAGCTATTTCAAGAAAAACAAAAAGAAGGAGCTTTTCCAAATTTATTCTATGAGGATAAATCACCCTGATCCCGAAACCAGACAAAGACACTTCAAAGAAAGAAAACTACAGACCAATATCTCTAATGAACTTCGATGCAAAACTTGTCAATAAAATCCTGGCGAATCGAATACAAAAGCATATCAAAAAAATTGTGCACCATGATCAAGTAAGATTCATCCGTGGGATGCAAGGCTTGTTCAATATACGGAAATCAATAAATGCCATTCACCACATCAATAGACATAAAGACAAGAACCATATGATCATCTCAATAGATGCAGAAAAAACATTTGACAAAGTTCAGCATCACTTTATGTTCAAAACACTAGAAAAACTAGGGATAAGAGGAACTTACCTCAACATTGTAAAAGCTATATATGCTAAACCTCAGGCTAGCATCATCCTAAATGTGGAAAAACTGAAGGCATTCCCTCTAAAATCTGGAACAAAACAGGGATGCCCTCTATCACCACTTCTATTCAATTTAGTTCTTGAAATACTAGCCAGAACAATTAGACAGACAAAAAAAAATAAAGGCATAAAAATAGGAAAAGAAGTATTTAAATTATCGCTATTTGCAGATGTCATGAAAATATATTTAACAGACCCCAAAGGGTCTACAATGAAACGGCTAGAGTTAATAAATGAATTCAGCAAAGTGGCAGAATATAAAATTAACACGCATAAATGAAAGGCATTCCTGTATGTCAGCAACACAACTTCTGAAATGGAAATGAGGAAAACCACTCCATTCACAATATCCTCAAATAAAATAAGATACTTGGGAATCAACCTAACAAAAGACGTGAAAGTTTTATATACTGAAAACTACAGAACCCTAAAGAGAGAGAGAGAAGAAGATCTTAGAAGATGGAAAAACAAAAGACCCAGAATAGCAAAAGCAACTCTAAACAGAAAATATGAATCTGGAGGTATAGTGATACCAGAGTTCAAACTGTACTAAAAGCAATAGTAACAAAAACAGCGTGGTACTGGTAACAAAATAGGCAGGTGGAACAATGGTACAGAATAGAGGACACAGAAACCAATCCTCAAAATTACAACTTTCTTATATTTGAAAAAGGGGCTAAAAGCATGCAATGGAAGTAGGATAGCATCTTCAAACAATGGGGTAGGGAAAATTGGGGAAAGGTGGGGCAAGGGAGAGAAGTGAACAACAGCAGATGAGGTAGAGAAAGAAGATGGAAGGGGATGGGAGGGGGTATAGTAGGGGATAGTAGGGGATAGGAAATGTAGCAGAATACAACAGTCACTAATATGACATCATGTAAAAATGTGAATGTGTAACCGATGTGATTCTGCAACTCGTATTTGGGGAAAATTGGGAGTTCATAACCCAATTGAGTCAAATGTATGAAAGATGATATAGGATGAGCTTTGTAATGTTTTGAACAACCAATAAAAAATAAATAAATAAAGGTTTAAAGTTGAGTGGGAAGAAATCAGCTAAAAAAGAGTTGAGATGCATTCATTTTGCTAAGCAGAAACTTTGTTTTGTGTACTTGTAAGTATCACAAATTTATTTTACCAGAAAACTGGCTTTTAAAAATGCACATAATTGAGATTAAAGGATAATCCACTTACCTTCAAGAAAAACTCATAGCATTTCCTATATTTTTCATATTTTATTTTTTTGTGAATATTTTGTCATGGACCAGGTCTAGACTTAGGCTATTCTTCCAGAATACTACCTCATCTGACAAGTTGGTACAATGTGTTGGATTGTTCTTTTCATCTTTTATTTAATAGTTTCTAGATGATAATGTGTATTTTTCCATATGTTTGTTTGGACATACATACCCAACTATATCTTTGCATTTTCTGTTTTACTGGGGAAGAGACTCATCAAAAGCTCTTTATTATATGTATCAACAATCAAACATTTAGAGCATGCAATTATACATAATTTTGCATGAAAATATTTTTGTACCATTTTTATAAAGATTTAGAATTATTAATACTGTCCCTACTGTAATTAGTAACTCCTTACAAAAAGAATTAATCAATTGACTTTATATCAATTATGAATATGAAAATTACTAAAATAAGTATTTGGCAATTAATATGCAATTGATAGAAAGTGAAATCACAAGAAAGCCATTTAAAATGTCAGTGCATATGGTCCTTAAATAATAGGTTGTTCAAAAAAAAATTCTCTAATTCAAAAGAGTTAATATGCCATATTACAGCTAAATGTGATATAAAAACCTTAAATTATCAGTATTGATAAATAAGAATGATACCTGTTTACTTAAATATGTTTATTTGATTTTCACTGTAAGATGTTAATTCTGGAAGACTTGAGAATTAAGAAAGACTTGGTCTATATTATTTCTAACAGGCTAATCAAAGTACTTTTAAATATATATGTATATATATATATATATATATATATATATATATATATATATATATATGTAACACATATGCATGAATATAGATACATATGCATAATAAATGTATTGTAATATATTTATCAGGTGGTTATAATTTTTAAATTTTCTCAAGAAAAGAATGACTATAAAAAACAGTTTTAAATGTAAATTTCATAGCATAGTACTGTTTGTAATGCTATGAGAGAAAAATACTTATGGAGGGAAAATGAAAAAGGAAGAGAGAGAAGGGGGAAAATGAGGAAGAAAGTGAGTAAAGAAGAGGGAGAGGAGTGTTTGATGAAAAGATAAAAGTGGAGGGGCTGGGTTTGTGACTCAGTGTTAACATGCTTGTCTAGCATGTGTGAGGCAGTGGGTTATATTCTCAGCACCACATACGAATAAATAAAATGAAGGTCTATCAACAACTGAAAAAATAAAAAAAGGAGAAATATTACCAAAATTCCAAGATTTTATGAATGTTAAATACAAAAAATTATGTTGCATAGCCTTATGTAAATTCTAGACTCCCCAAAATAATCATTAAATGCTAGATTATTAGTGTTATAACTAAAAATCCATTGCTCTTTCTTCTACATTCTGTGGCATGCTAGTGCTAAAATAAATTGTATTATAACACCAAAATAAAATTCTAATATTTATACAGTAACTGACCCAGTTTAACATCAATGCAAGAAGATTCCTATGTGATATAATGTGTATTTTGACGTTCATTTTTATTCAACACTGGTACATTACTATTTCTCCAGTTAATGCACATCATAGGATGTATATTTCATCCACAATTTAGCAAATATATACACATTTGTTTTGCTTTCAATCACTTTTGCTTAAGAACACATGTATTCCTCCATGTTTCTTGACTTCTCTTTTTGTGACACTTCTTTCCAAACACATTATTTTCGATTTCCATTATCACTTTTGAAGCAAAACTGACACACCCGTCATGATAAAACATAACACTAATATTACCATTAGATGTAAAACTGGTTTAAATGAATGATTGTACATCAATATAAGATTTCTTGTATACTTTCAGATATCAATTCAATCCATTATTCAAAGTGAAACCAGTTATATCATTTATTCACAGTATGGTCTATTCATGCATTGTCTATATATTGATAGACACATGGTACACCTCTGTGTACTCCCAACAATAATTTCTATATCTTCAAAATATTGCTCCCAGAAATGGTGGAAAAAATATGCATGTCAACTGATCTACATATACATTTTATCACAGTAATATTCTGGACACAAAATGCAAAGGTCACACTTATGACTGTCCCAAAGCCTAAATGGAAAGTGAACATGGATTACTAAAAACATCCATGTCCAGGTTGCCTAATGCTCTCAAATGTCAATCCTATTGGTGATTACATATGTGTTTCTTCCTAAGACTACATTTTCAATCTCACCCTGTTGAAACTGTCTAAACCTCTCACTCATTTTATAATTTGCCTGATTTCCTACTCTCTATTCACATCTGCTTTCCTACTTTTTTCCCCAGTTCATCATTGTGACTGACTCTTCACATGTGCTGACATTTATATTCAATCTCTACCAGAAACCCTATTGCTAAAGAACTTTTGGTCCATATTCTATACTCAATCTTCTTCGTAATCCTACCGACTATATTCCTAATCCTAGCAAAAATCCCTTTTTTAACTGGATGCTCTCTTCTACATTCAATCATCGAAGGTACAAGGATCTATGCCATTGCATATCAATTTATCTGAGACATATGTGCAGAACATAATTCAAAGCTAAGTATCCCACTCAAAGGCCAAATTCCCTTCTAGGATTCAAATCTTACCTAGATTTATATTTCAATACTTATATTTCACCTATATTTTTATGTAAATATCGCAGGTTTCCAATACCATTGTTCATCAAGCAGAATGATTCCTAACCCATATTGAACATGTTATTAATCCTAACCATACACTGTTCCTCAATCTAACTTTACAGAAGAGCAGAGACAGAGTTGGTATTACAATACAGGAATGTATGGATCTTCCACCTGCTGAGAACCTCAAAGGTCCATGTAGAAATAATCCCTGGAGAATGTGTAGGATGCTATGAACGACCTGAGAGGGCAAAAGTCATCTTCCATGGCAAAAAAACATGGTCAGGATAAAGGGTTGTGTCTTAATCAGAATCTCTCTTCTTAATGTAGAGAAGATGGACCAAACCAAGCCTCTGTGGAGAGCTGTTCCCCAGTACCTATGGTTGATATACCATTCTAACTTATGAAAATGTCAGAGGAAGTAGGTGCAGCCTCCATCTCATGGGACCCTTGGAAGCATCTGTTAGGACAAAGTGGTTGCCAAGGCTGTGACCTCATTCAGTTCCTGAAGGAAGTGACCTACCTCACTTTCTTGGTGATGGAATCTCTGAACTTGGGATCCAGGAAACCAGGCACACAGAGCCAGTCCCAGTACCAGTCCCAGTGGTCTCACTTGTTTGGATTTACCAAGGACAGAGTCAGTCTTTCTTGGTACCTACTGATGTGAGGATGGCCAAATGCCAGAAAAGCTCTGAAGAGGGGCCCTTCCTGAGAAAGCAGAAAGTGGCTCACCAATGGATCCTCACAACTTCACAGAGTTGGCCAAAGAAAACAGATCTGAGACAAGACAGGCCATTTTGGGGTAACATAGTATGGCCCACCATTCAGAGGACACACTGTATAGTCACAGACCTACTTGGGGAAAGGAGGTGCCTTTGTGGGTGTGGGTGTGAGTTTTTGGTTCTGTCTCATTTTCTGAGAATAGGTGGAAAAGGCGGGTTTTTTTTGGTTTGGTGTGGACTCTTTATAGTAGGTCGTTTGACAAGGTGAGTGTTTCTTTATCTATGTATTCCACTGTGTCCATGGTTGAAGACATTAGAAAAGAGAATGCATCAAGGATGTGTCCTGTCTATTAGGAAGCTTCCCAGCATTCATCCTGCCCGATTTATTAATGGACTGTGGCTTGTCTTATAGATGTGCAACACCTACTAAATTCCTAAGTTCAGGTTTTCTTCCTAAATTCTGGCCACTCTCCAAAATAGTCTTATGGATTTGTGTCCAAGATATGTACCCCTCCAAGCTCTGTGACATGGCCATGTACTGGATAGCTGAAGGAAATGGGAGCATCTCAGAAAACACAGATATCAGTGTGACCAGTAATGTCTCAGTGGAAAAACCCTTCTTTTGGCCTTTTGCTTACCTATTGATCTGTTGACCTGAATGTCAGGAGGTCTTTGCCTCAGTCCACCCATTTGGGAAGACTGATGAAAACTGTTTTCAAATGGAAATGCATGCGCATCACCTGTCGCTCTTTGTTTAATTGCTTAGGATAAGGATGTGTCTGATTCAGCCTCTTGGCCCTGTGTGATGCTGTGGCTTAGATTCTCAGCACCTCATGGATCTAAAGAAAGATTCCATGTGTGTATCCAAAACAAAAATGGTAAAAAAACCACGCTGACTTTAGGAAAATAAGTGGCAAGGGAGCTCTTTTGAACACTGTCTTGGGCTGCGCCCCTCATGGAAAACTCCAGCAAGAGGTTATGATTAGTGTCTATATGGAAGAGGATGAGGGCCTTGTGGGAGTGTTTTGGTTTTAATTGTGTTTATTTGTGTGGTGGTTGGAAGTGATGACTGGGTCCACCTGGGCTTGAACTCTGGTGTGATACCCTTAGAGACTGAGGTCTAGAACTGACGTCAGAGAAGTATTGCCATGAATTGTGTTGGGGTTTTAGGAGGCCATGCATGAGAGTCGCTCTTGGAAACTGAGATCTTGAACCAGGGTAGCTTTCCACAGAACACTGGGAATCTCAGCCAGGATATCACATGATTTCATTCTGAAAGACTTGGCAGCAATAGTTGAGAGTCAAAACTCACATGGACCTCATATTGTAGACCTCAATGGGCCTGGCTTTATGTGACTTTTTGGTCACTCTTTGGGAAGACTTTCCTCTGAGAGTTCTCCAGAACTTTCATTGAAATAAACTTCCTCAACATTTAATGGTTCCTGAATAAATTTAAACCCACAGTGCCTCCAACTTCATCCTTTAAAAATGGCTAGATAAGTACCATGACATTTTTTAAATTCCCATGACCAGATGGCACTGGAGTAACTTTGGATCTTATGCTGTTGATCATGAGTGTACAAGACAGTGCCTTGATTGACTTGGTTTCATGAGAATGGTGTAGAACAGAGATGCCAGTAATTTGGAGACTGCTGAGTTGGGGCCTAGAGCAGTGATGTGCAGGTGTGTGATAAAACATCTGTGTTGGGGCCATGTGGATCTGCCATTGGCTTCCAAATGGCTTGTGACTGACATGCTGCAGCCGGCAGACCCTTATATGTAAAGGCATCTTGTTATATGGAGATTTTTCAGGGCAATGTTCAGAATCAAGTTGCTATGGTCAAGGGGGCAAGCATGTGCGATAGAAGCCTGGTTGGTGCATTTATATGCAGACCCTGACACACCACATGTGACAGAAATCCCTCCAGCACTGTGCCCCAGTTGAAATCCTTGTATTTCAAGAAGCAAATACCAAACTCCAAGTGCAGCAGCAAGAAACACCACGAAAACTGGAGGATTACCAACTGGGTTCACAGTCCAAACAGGGAGACACTTAGCCCCAAGTTGCCACAGTTTACCTACAAAGAGAGAATTCAGAACTGCTGCCACATGTTCATTAGGAAAATAAGAAACAACATCCTCCAGGTCACATAGATGAAGACCCAGCTTTGATGGTCTCACTACAAAGAAAGCTAAAGCTTCTGACAACAACGTATATTTCAAGTGCCCAACCTCAGAGGCAGTTTCTCAAGAAGTCTTTAGGCAAGCAGAGCTCCATGTTTCTGGAGTGTTTACCCTTTCCCTTACTTTTGGAAACTCCTCTACCACCTTCAAGGTTGTGAACTCCTGAGCATTTTCCATTCCAGATATGTATTAACAGATTTTCTAATTCTTCTCCTCTAATTGTGTCTTACTTGGGGCGAAGGTAATGTCAAGGCATTTTTCTGGATGAGAGTGGAAAGATTTTTGTTTAGCATATGTTTGCATACACATTGGATTCATTTTCCTATTTTCCATTTGAAATACTGAATCCCTGACACTAACCCATACTGTACTAGAATCTGACTACTAATCCTAATATGATGGAGAAAAAGAATCCTAACAGAAAAGAAATAGAAGCTGTTCAGAGAAGGCATGGTATATATTTGGACTTGCCTTTTGCAAGTAGGTGTTATAATTCTAGTCAATTTTTAATTGAAATAGTCCTCCATGTGTTTTTAAAGTTAACAAATATGTGAATTCCTGTCTCCCTTTCACTGTAGACTATTCAGCACATCTATTTTATATGCACATAAAGAATCCTACCTTTTATCACGTGTATATTTTTGTGCGGTAGCTGATTTGGCAGATACAAATTTTGAGAAGAGATCACTCCTCCTAGATGCTGTTGGAACTGAAAATTGAACCTATGGGTGAGCTTCCTAGGAGAACAACATTATACATAAATCCCTGTTAAGTAAATTGAATATTTTTAGATCTGTGAATGATGTATATTTCATGGTGAATTTGGATTGGCATATATGTTGCTACATTTTAAAATTTGTGTGTGTGTGTGTGTGTGTGTGTATACACACATACACACTCTCCAGATTTTTCAAAATATGAAATATATGTGTCTTATTTACACTCCCTAAATTCATTCATGTTCAAGTATGTGGATTTATAATCAACTTTTCACAAGATTATTTTCAGAAATATTCATCCACCTGAAATTCATATTTGTTTTCTATTACTGAAAACTAACTTCAGTGAATGGTGCATACGTATCCTGTTGATAGTCACAGCCGAAGGGGCCACAGCAAACTTCCAGGTGCCAGCAAACTTTCAGCTGCAGGCTGATGATTGGCTCACAGCGGCCTTAGCAACTTCTAGCTCATTGTCTCCTCTGTGGTGATGCTCATTGGAGATGCTCATTGAGATGTTTCCCCGCCTTTCAGACTTCCAGCTTATGATTGGCTCACAGCAGCCCCAGCAACATCTAGCTGATTGGCTCCTCTGCGGTGATGCTTATTGGGCTGTTTCCCTGCCCATTCAGACCATGGAGCTGCTCATTGGGGGACTTTTTTGGCTCTGCCCACGTGACCCAGCCAATCTGCCTCAAGAGCAGGAGGATTGTGAGAAGTGGATAGAGGCTTTTGTGGGAGGGAGAGGCTTTTGGGAAGCTGGTGTTGGGAGTTGGGGTTCTGAGGATTTTTCCTGAGAGGCTGTTTTGCTTGGCGTGTGTGGTTCTAAAAATAAAGTTAGTTTCTTTTGACAAGTGGATTCTGATTGTGCCCAGCCAGACAGCGGCATTTGGTGGCTCATATGGGGAGCGACTGAGGGTAACTGATAAGGTAAACTGCTCGCTCTTGAGGGCAGGGCGAGAGGATGGGTAGCCATTTTATGATTCCTATTTTGTTTTAAGTTGCCTGTCCCTGGAGATGAGTGAGATGGAAGAAAAACTGCTCACATCTGAGGAAAAACTATTTGTGTCTGAGGAACAGATAGGGAGAAAGGCTATAATAATTTTTTGTTGTTCCATTTTTATTTCGTTCTATCTCTTTTTTTGTTTGGTGTTATCTTGTTGGTTTGTATTATAGTAGAAATATGGGATCAAAAATTAGTAAAAAACAAACCAAAAAAGTGTTAAGTAAATTGTTAGAGGAAGGAGGCATCCCAGTAAAATCAAGAGCAGTCATGGCAATTGTTGATACAATACAAAAATGTAGACCATGGCTTTTTAAGGAGGAGTTGTTAAATATATCACAATGGAACCATCATGGTGCAGATTTAAAAAGAATAGAAAAGAAAAGCCCAGGGATTCTGCCAGTTGGCACATTGCCATTGTGGACATTCATATCTTGTTTGCTTAGTTCAAAGCCTTCAGTTCAGTCAATGGTAGAGGAAGAAGAAGACATATTGATTCAAGTAAAACAGAAGGTGTCTCAAGTTAGTCAGACAGAAGAAAAAATTCAAGTAAAAGAGAAGGTCTCTCGAGCTAGTCAGATAGAGGAAACTATTCAAGTAAAAGAGAACGTCTCTCGAACTAGTCAGACAGAGGGAAAAATTCAAGTAAAAGAGAAGGCCTCTAAAGCTAGTTAGACAGAGAAAGAAAGTGTAAAACAGTAAAAAACATCAGGGGAAATTTACAACAGGAGACTGCTACTAACACCTTTCTATCACCAGATGACATAAGTGTCCAACTAACAAGGCCACTTTCTTATGCTGGGAGGCCCCCAACTCCCGCAGTTGATAGTTAGGATCCTGAGACAAGATCTCAAATATTAACATGCCCTGTATTTGAGGGAGGAGGGCAGCGTGTTTACCATGCTTTAAATTTCAAAACAGTGAAGCAGCTAAAAGAGGCTGTAACAACCTATCGTCCTCAAGCACCCTTCAATGTAATCATGGTCGAATCCATTAACAACTTGAACATGAAGCCAGTGGATTGGGCTAATATGTGTAATGTTGTGCTAAATGGAGGACAATGCATGTTATGGAAGGTTGCCAATGAGGAATGTTGAAAGGAGACAGCTAGGCGAAATGCAGGAGCTGGTTATCCTCAGAGAAATATAGATATGTTGTTAGGAAAGGGACCTTATGAAGATCAGCCGCAGCAAATTGCATATGATCATGGTGTATGTGCAGAAATTGGTGTAGATGCAATTAAGGCATGGAAGACTTTACAAGAACATGGAGGTTTACAAGGTCAATTATCTAAGGTAATACAAGGAGCTAATGAACCTTATGCTGAATTTGTAGATAGGCTTATTCAAAGAGCTAACAGAGTTTTTGGGAATACAGAACAAGCAATGCCATTACTAAAACAACTGGCTTATGAGCAAGCAAATCGTTGTTGCAGAGATATCATTAGACCATGGAAAAATGAAGATTTAAACACATTGATTTAATTATGTAGAGACATTAATGAACAAGAGCAAGTCATGGCAGCTGCAGTAAAACAGGCTTTAGTTGCCAGATACATTAATGAACAAGGGCAAATTGTGGCAGCTACAGTAAAACAGGCTTTAGATGCCAGACCAAGAACATGCTACCAATGTGAAGAAACAGGACATTTTAAAAGGAATTGGCCCATAGAAGGAGGGTTTAACAATATTAGGTATCAAAGGAGTAGAATACCAGGTATTTGGCCACAATGCCATAGAGGGAGACATTGGGCTAATGAGTGCTGTTCTCAAACCACCATAGAGGGTACTCAATTATCAAAAAATGAACAAGGACAAGGTGTTTATCCACGATATCATGGAGAAAGGCATTGGGCTCAATTGCCAAATAAATGGACAGGGGGTTCCAATGCTCCGGGGCCCCAAACCACAAATATACAGAGCACTGGAGGAACCCAGCAACCCCAACAGGGTAGTGCCCAGGACACATTGTCCATCAGATCCCTCATCAGACAAACCAGAGGGAGCACAGTGTTGGACATCTGTGCCTCTGCCAGATCAGTACTAACTCCAGAGATGGGAGTTCAAATCATTCCCACAGGGGTAAAAGGACCTCTTCCCAAAGGAACCATGGGCTTATTATTGGGATGCAGCTCTTCTACTCTAAAAGAACTTATGATAAGTCCTGGGGTGATTGATCCCGATTATGAAGGTGAAATAAAAATTATAGCCAGTTCTCCAAAGGACATATCAGTAATTTCACAAGGAGATAGAATAGCACAGTTACTAATAATACCCAGCCTATATGATAAATTTTCCAGTCGTACTGTAGAAAGATGTTCCAAGGGATTAGGCTCCACAGGTGTAGATTTGGCTATGCTTTCTTTAAATTTAGATTCTCGCCCCATGCTAAAACTAAATATTCAAGGGCATGAATTGAATGGGCTACTGGATACAGGTGCAGACATTAGCATCATCTCTCGTCAAGAATGGCAAAAACATTGGCCATTACAACAAGCCACTCAAACGCTTCGAGGCCTATAAGTGGCGACTAATCCCCATAGAAGTAAAATGGTATTAGATAGGAATGATCCTAAAGGATGTGAAGGAACTATACAGCCATATGAATTGGATCATCCTCCCATAAATTTATGGGGACGAGATGTCCTAGATCAATTAGGTTTGACATTAACAAATAACATCAACCAAAATGCAGCCACTATTATGACTAGACAAGGTTTTAGGAAAGAAAAAAGATTAGAAAAACAAGAATAAGTCATAGCAGCACCAATACAAATACATCAAGGAACAGAGAGACATGGGTTGGATTTTCAGAAAGGGCCACTGAGACAATAAAAATTACCTGAAAATCAGAAAGACAGTATGGGTTCCTCAGTGGCCCCTGACTGAAGAAAAGATACAAGCAGTCCATGACCTGGTAAAACAACAATTAGCAGAAGGACATATACAACCGGCTGTATATCCCCAAAATACTCCCATTTATGTCATCAAAAAGAAATCTGGTAAATGGAGACTATTGCAAGATTTTAGAGCCATTAATAATGAGATGGTTATTATGGGACCTGCTCAATCAGGGATTCCTCAATTGTCTGCTTTGCCAATAACCTGGTATGTTTTAGTTATAGATATTAAATATTGTTTTTTTTTTTCAATTATAATTCATCCTAAGGATAGTCCAGGTTTTGCTTTTACTATCCCTGCACTGAATCATGAAGGTCCTGATCAGAGATATGAATGAAAAGTACTCCCTAAAGGGATGGCTAACAGCCCAACTATGTGTCATATTTATGTTAACAAAGTAATCCAGCCACTTAGAAATCAAAATTCTGAACACAAATATTTCACTATATGGATGATGTATTATTAGCACACAAAACTAAAAACACATTGCTAGAAAGTTATGCCACACTTACAAACTTATTAAAAATTATAATGTAGAGATAGCAATAGATAAAGTACAATTAAATTTTCCAATTAATTATTTAGGAGTTCTGTTATCCTCAACCATGGTCAGTCCACAAAAAATTCAAATACGAGTAGATCAACTCAAATCACATAACGACTTTCAAAAGTTATTAGGAGACATTAATTGGATAAGGCCTTATCTAGGTATACCAACAGGAGAGTTGGGACCTTTATTTGATATCCTAAAAGGTCTATCAGATAAAAATTCACCCTGCATGTTAACACCTGAAGCAAGAAAGGCAATAAAAATCAATGAAACATATATGGAAAATATGCATTTGGATAGAATTGATATAAGTTTGCCTTTATTATTTATTGTACTACCAACAAAAAATATTCCTACAGGAGTATTTTGGCAAGAAGGTCCATTATTGTGGATACATTTATCTTATTCTCCTTACACTATTCTTACTAGGTATCCTGAGGCTTTAGGATAATTAATACTCAAAGGAATTAAAGCAGCAAAGGGAGTGTTTGGAATTTCTTCCAATAAAATTTTTACTCCATATACTCTGAATCAAATTGATGAGTTAGCTAATGAGTTAAATACTTGGGCAATAATCATGGTCCAATCTAATGTTTCATTTGATAACCACTTACCATCTAACCCTTTATTTTCTTTTTGGTCATCGCATCCTGTAATTTTTCCAAAATTGAGAAGAAAAACACTTATCATGAATGCTTCAAATATATTCACTGATGTATCAAATAATGGTACAGCAGCAATAGTTATACCTGATAAAACTTATAAATTTTTAGTACCCAAACAATCAGCTCAAAAGGTAGAGCTTAATGCAGTATTACAAGCTTTTGAGATATTTAAATATTCTGTATTTAATTTATTTTCCGATAGTCAGTATATAGTTAATGCTATAGTATCCCTTAAAGTTGCTGGTAAGATTTCTCCTTTCTCTACTGTTTTCTCTTTATTTTCCAATATAAAAAGTCTAATCTGGGACAGAAAAGATCTATTCTTTATAAGACATATCAGGGCACATCCAAAAAGAAGATGATTTGACTCAAGGCCTTATCAGCTGATATCCAAAATTCCAGTTTGACTATCCTTACATCTGAGATAGAACCAGGATGCTTTTTTCATTATCTATTTTATTATTGCCCTTTCCCACATTCTATTTTGTTTTTTGAGCTCATACAGACCTAGTTTAATGTTTTGCTGATCAGTTCTATTTTTTGACAAAAGAGTTTTTGAACATTGCAATGGAGATTTCACGTGTAAAAAGTTATAAGGCCTTTACTATTAGGTTATGTGTTGTATGTATTATATTATGTGTGCACACTTGTGTTTTGTGTTATATGTTTGAATGTTCGTATGTCCATATATGATATATGATGAGCACTCATAAAAAAAATGGATCCAAATATTTTTTTATTCACATTATTTAAATGGTTTAATTTAAATTGGGTAAAGAGCTGTTGAGGTTTGTTTTAAAATTTGAAAAAAAGGAGGTTAACAGATCTGTTTCCTTTCTTTCACCTTTCCTTTTCATTATATTTAATAATTATCTTCAAGACAATGTAAATAGTTAAGAAAATTGTTTTCTTTCAGTGCCTTCTGGAATGTTACATAATTTTTCTTTAGCCATTATTGCCAAAATTCCTATCTTCATCCCAGTGCTGGTGAAATCAAAGATAAAACCAATCTACAGCTTCTGCAATAGCCATCACTGAAATGCTTGCAGAAGTTGCCTAGACACATTGAGAACTCTCCTGTATGCATTGTAAACTACCTGTTTGTGCAGCGACTTGTGGTAGTGTTCGGGTATATTTGCTGATGATGTCATCGGTGGTACAATTTTTCCAAAAGGAGCTGTCAATTGGCTTGGTGTATCTTCCTCTCTTCTGTGTGTCATTATCGTCCAGCTAATGTTTGGGGGCCATTAGAGGTGAGGCAAAGAACCTCACCACCCCCCGGTGGTACAAAGACCTCTCCACAGGTGTTGCTGTAAACTGGACCGGTAGTCAGTGATGGGTAAGATCCAATTGCAATGGTACCAACTTAACGGGTAAGGACCATATGTACTATTGGACAACCTAAGGCAGGCACTGTCCCTAAGCCACATGTGTGTTGTTTAAACAGAGAGGGGGAGATGTTGAGAGCCACATCCGAAGGGGCCCCAGCAAAATTCCAGAAGCCAGCAAACTTCCAGCTGCTGGCTGATGATTGGCTCACAGCAACATCTAGCTGATTGGCTCCTCTGCGGTGATGCTCATTGGGCTGTTTCCCTGCCCTTTCAGACCACGGAGTTGCTCATTAGGGGACTTATTTGGCTTTGCCCACATGACCTAGCCAATCGGCCTCAAGAGCAGGAGGATTGTGGGAGGTGGAGAGAGGCTTGTGTGGGAGGAAGAGGCTTTTGGGAAGCCAGTGGTGGCAGTTGGGGCTCTGAGGGTTTTTCCTGAGAGGCTGTTTTGTTTGGCATGTGTGGTTTTAAAAATAAAGTTAGTTTCTTTTGACAAGTGGCTCCTGATTGTGCCCAGCAAGACTGCGGCATTATCCTAATATTTCTACAGTAACTGCCCCAGTTTAACAGCAATGCAAGTAGACTCTTATGGGACATGATTTGTATTTTGATGTTCATTTTTATTCAACACTGGTACATTACTATTTCTTCAGTTTATGCACTTCAGAGGGTATATATTTCTTGCACAAGTTGGCAAATTTATAGGCATTTGTTTCACTTTCAATCACTTCCTGCTTCAGAACACATGCATTACTCCAGGTTTCTTAACTGGTCTATTCGTGAGACTTCTTTCCAAACATATTATTTCCGATTTTCTTTATAATTGTTTAAGCAAAACTCACACACCCTTCATGATAAACCATAACTATCATTTCACAATTAGATGTATAACTGTTTGGAATGAATGATTGTATATCAATATAAGATTTCTTATATATTTTCTGATATCAATTCAATCCATGATTTAAAGTGGAACCAGTTATATTATTTATTCACAGTATGGTCTATTCATGCATTATCTATATTCATAGACACAGGGTACACCTCTTTGTACCCCCAATACTAATTTATACGTTTTCAAAATATTGCTCCCAGTAATAGAGGAAGAAATACTCATGTCACCTGATCTAAATATGCATGTTATCACAGTAATATTCTGGACGCAAAATGCAAAATTCACACGTGTGATTGTACCAAAGCCTAAATGGACACTGAACATGGATTACTAAAAACATCCATGTCCAGCTTGCATAACGCTCTCAAATGTCAATCCTATCGGTGACTACATATTTGTTTCTTCCTAATATATTCAACCTCAAAACTGTTGAAAATGTCTAATACTATCACTCACCCTGTACTTTGCCTGTTTTCCTAATGTCTCTATTGATATCGGCTTTCCTACATATTTTCCCCAGTTCATCATTGTGACTGACCCTTCACATGTGCTGACATTGATATTCACTCTCTAACCAAAACCCAATTGCTAAAGAACTTTTGGTACAAATACTAAATTCACCCTTGTTCCAAAATCTACTGACTATCTTCCTGATCCTATTGATTATCTCTGTTTGAGTGGATGTTCTCCTCTACATTCAATCATCCAAGGTACAAGTCCTATGGCATTGTATATCGACTTATCTGAGACATGTGTGCAGAACGTAATTTAAAGCTATGTATCGCAATCAATTGCCCAATGCACTTCTGAGCTTCAAATCTCACCTAGATTTCTGTTTACATACTTATATTTCACCTCTGTATTTCTATAAATATTGCAGGTTCCCAATACCATTATTCATCCCACAGAATGATTCCTAAACCAAATCGATCCTGTTATTATCCCTAACCATACACTCTTGCCTCAATCTAACATTACAAAAGAGCAGGGACAGAGTTCATCTTACAATACAGGAATGTAGGGGATCTTACACCTGCTGAGAACCTCAAATTTCTATGCAGAAATGATTCCTGGAGAAGATGTAGGCAGCTATGAAGGACCTGAGAGAGCAAAAGCCATCTTCCATGGCAAACACCTTGTGATAACGAAGGGATGTGTATGAATCAGCCTCTCTTTTCTTAATGTAGAGAAGATGGACCAAACCAGACCTGCGTGGAGAGGTGTTCCCGGGAGGCCATTGTTGATATACCATTCAAACTTGTCAAAGTGTCACAGGAAGTAGGGGCAGCCTCCATCTCATGAGACCCATGAAAGCAACCGTTAGGACAAAGTGGTTGCCAAGGCAGTGATCTCATTCAGTTCCTGAAGGAGGTGACCTACCTAACTTCGTTGGTGATGTAACTCTCTGAAATTGGGATCCAAGAAGCCAGGCACCCAGAGCCAGTCCCAGTCCCAGTCCCAGTGGTCGAACTTGTTTGGATTTACCAAGGACAGAGTCAGTCTTTCTTGGTACCTAATGATATGAGGATGGCCAAATGCCAGTAGAGCTCAGAAAAGGGGCCTTTCCCTAGATAGCAGGTATTGGCTCAATGCTGCCTGCTGACAACTTCGTAGAGTGGGCCAAGAAGAACAGATCTGAGACAGGCCAGGCCATTTTGGGGCAACATAGTATGGCCCACCAGTCAGAGGACACTCCAGATAGTCACAGACCTACTTGGGGGAAGGAGGTGCTTTTGTGGATGTGGATGTGAGTTTGTGGTTTTGTCTCATGTTCTGAAAATAGGTAGGAATGGTGGTTTGTATGGTTTGGAGTTGACTGTTTCTAGGAAGTCGTTTGGCAAGGCGAGTGTTTCTATGTCTGTGTATCCACTGTGTTCGTGGTTGTAGTCTTTAGAAAAGAGAATGCATCAATGGAGGTTTCCTGTCTAGTTGGAAGCTTCCCAGCATTCCTCCTGTCCACTTTATAAATGGACTGTGGCTTGCCTTATGGATGGGCAACACCTACTATCTTCCTAAGGTCCTCTACACATCTTGATTTCTGGCCTCTCTCCAGAATAGGCTCATGGTTTTGTGGCCAAGATATGTACCACCTCCAAAATCTGTTACATGGCCATGTAATGGATAGCTGAAGGGAATGGGAACATCTCAGAAAACTCAGATATCAGTGTAACCAGTAAAGTCTCAGTTTAAAAACCTTGCTTTGGCCCATTTGCTTACCTATGGTTATGTTGCCCTGAATGTCAGGAAGGTATTTGCCTCAGGCCACCCCTTTCTGAAGCCTGAAGAAAACATTTTTCAAATGGAAATGAATGGGCATCACCTGTGGATCTTTGCTTAATTGCTTTGGAAAGAGATGTGTCTGAATCAGCCTCTTGGCCCTGTGTGAGTTTGGGGCTTTGATTCTCAGAAGGTGATAGATCTTAAGAAAGATCCCATGTGTGCTTGGGTGTTCTATTGCCTCCAACTCACATTAAGGATTTATACCCGACAATCAGTAGGATTAAATTGGAGAATCAGAACAGTATTAACGGCAGGCCTATTTGATCACTCCTGGTTCACAGGAAGGGTGTCTAGGTCACCCTGACTTTAGGCAAATGAGGGGCAAGGGAGTTTATTTTGGAAACTGTCTTGGGCTTCGCCCCTCATGGAAAATTCCATTCAGAGGTTACGATGAGTGTCTATATGGAAGATGATGAGGGCCATGTGGCAGTGTTTTGGTTTTAATTGTGGTCATTTGTGTGCTGGTTGGAAGAGATGACTGGGTACACCTGGACCTGAACTCTGGTGTGATTCCCCTTAGAGACTGAGTTCTGGAACTGACTTCAGGGAAGTATTGCCATTAATTTTGGTGGGATTTTAGGAGGCCACACATGAGAGTCGCCCTTGGAAACTGAGATCTAGTCTCAGGGTGTCTTTCCACAGTGCACTGGGAATCTCCACCAGGATATAAGACGATTTTATTCTGAAAGACTTGGCAACCATAGTAAAGAGTCAAAACACATATTGAACTCACATTGAGTAGACATCAATGGGTAAGGCTTCATGTGACATTTTGGCCACTCATTGGGAAGCGTTGCCTTTTAGAGTTCTCCAGAGCTTTCATCCTCACCATTTAATGGTTCCTGAATGAATTGAAAAACCAGTGCATCCAACTTGATACTTGAAAAATGGCTAGATAAATACCATGAAATTTTTGAAATTCCCATGACCAGGTGGCACTGGAGAACCTTTGGATGTCCTGTTGCTGATCATGAGTGTACCAGACAGTGCCTTGAATCACTGGGTTTCATGAAAATGGTGTAGAAAAGAGATGCCAGTAAGTTGGAATTTGCTGAGTAGTGGGCCTAGAACAGTGGTGAGCAGGTGTGTGATTAAACATCTGTGTTGGTGTCATGTGGATTGGCCATTGGCTTCCAAATGGCTTTTGACTGACATGGTGCAGCCAGCAGACCCTTGCATGTAAAGGCATCTTGTTATATGGAGAGGTTTCAGGGCAATGTTCAGAATCAAGTTGCTAGGGACAAGGGGGAAGTCTATGTTGGATATAAGACTGGTTGGTGCATTCTCCTGGCAGACCCTGACCCACCACACATGACAGAACTCCCTCCAGCACTGTGTCCCAGTTGAACTACTTGTATTTCGTGAAGCAAACACCAAACTCCCATTGCAGCAGCTAGAAAGACCATGAAAAATGGAGGATGACCACATGGCTTCAGAGTCCACACAGGAAGACACTTAGCCCCCATTGGCCACAGTTTACATACAAAGAGAGAATTCTGCACTACTGCCTCATGTTCATTAAAGAATAAGAAAACATGTGCTCCAGGTTACATAGATGCAGACCCAGCTTTGATGGTCTCACTGCAAAGGAAGCTAAAGCTCCTGACTACAACATATATATCCAGTGCCCAAACTCAGAGGCAGTTTCTCATAAGTCTTCCGGTCAGCAGAGCACCATGTTTGTGAAGTGTTTACCCTGTCCCTTACTTTTGGAAACTCTTCTACCACCCCCAAAGTTGTGAACTCCTGAGCATATTCCATTCCAGATAAGTATTTATAGATTTTCTAACTCTTCTCCTCTAATTGTGTCTAACTTGGGGCGAAGGTAATGTCAAGGCATTGTTCTTGATGAGAGTGGGATGATTATTTTAGCACATATTTGCATAAACATTGGATTGATTTTCCTAATTTTCATTCGAAATACTGAATCACTCCCACTAACCCATACCCTACTAGACTCTATATTCTGACTCCTAATCCTAATATAATGGAGAAAAATAACCCAAAATGAATAGACATACGAGCATTTCAGAGGAGGCATGGTGTATAATTGGACTTGCCTTTTGCATTATGTAGAATTGGAGTTATAAATCTAGTCAATTTTTTGTTGAAATAGTTCTCCATGTGTTTTTTTAACTTTTGTTGTTTGTTGTTCAAAACATTATATAGTTCTTGATATATCATATTTCACACTTTGATTCAAGTGAGTTATGAACTCCAATTTTTATCCAGTATATAGTTTGCAAAATCATATCAGTTACGCATCCATTGATTTACATATTACCATACTAGTGTCTGTTGTGTTTTGCTGCCTTTCCTATCCTCTACTATCCCCCCTCCCCTCCCCTCCCCTCCCATCTTCTCTCTCTACCCCCTATACTGTAATTTATTTTCCCCCTTGTATTTTTCCCTTTCCCCTCACTTCCTCTTGTCCGTAATTTTGTATAACCCTGAGGGTTTTCTTCCATTTCCATGTAATTTCCCTTCTCTCTCCCTTTCCCTCCTACCTCTCATCCCAGTTTAATGTTAATCTTCTTCTCATGCTCTTTATCCCTACTCTGTTCTTAGTTACTCTCCTTATATCAAAGAAGACATTTGGCATTTGATTTTTAGGGATTGGCTTCCTTCACTTAGCATAATCTGCTCTAATGCCATTCATTTCCCTGCAAATTCTATGATTTTGCCATTTTTTAATGCTGAGTTAAACTCCATTGTGGCCTCTGGCGTGCGCCCAGGTTTCCATTCCTGTCTTCCTGTTTGTTAATTTCTGGCCTATTTATTGTTGTGACCAGGACCTTAGTCAATGCCTTAGTCTGTCTTTTGCATCTCTCATCTTCCCTTTGCTCCCTTTCTTTCTCTTTGTTTCTCTCATATAGTATACTTTCTCGGCTTCTCTGACTAAATCTCCCAAAGTCATATCTTGTGATCCCTCTAAGAGTTGTAACTTTCTTTTAATATCCAGGGCAGCTTGCCCAATGAAGGCCATCATGACAGATGCCTTTTGATCCTCTGCCTGAGGATCAATAGGGGCTCGAGCCTTTGACTGAGGGGGAAACCTGTCCTCAGGGAAGACTTAAAAAAGCGGAGCTTGCGATTGCCTCAGCAGACACCACCGAAAGACAGATCCAGGAGGAGAGTGGGGATGACACATGGTGAGTGACCCACCATGGGACAAGCAGTTTCGTCACATGATTTGTTTTTGTCAGGCCTCAAGGAGGCCCTCAAGACATAGGGGGCACATGTTAAGAAAAAGGACTTAAAATTATTCTTTTCATACATAGGAGAATTGTGTCCATGGTTTCCCCCTGAAGGGTTCATTGATGGTAGAAAATGGCTTAGAGTAGGAGACTGTTTAAACCATTTTTTTTGTTGTTGTTGAAGAAAAAGTCCTAGAACAAAGGTATATTAGACCTTTTGTAGACATTAATATTTTATTAGATTTTTAAACACCTAGAACAATTTGTAAGTTTAAATTTAAAGACATTTATATTTATCTGTTTATCCAATTTAAATCGAACCATTTAAATCACGTGAATTAAAGATCTTTGGATCCACTTTGAAATAGTAAGCTTGCCTTAATTTGATTTTAATTGGAGTCAGTGGTCTTTTCTTGCATCCTGGTGTAATATTTTGTAGTTTCCCATCGAGATGACCCTGCCCCAATAGATCACAAGACCAGACTACTGGAAATTCTGAAGCTGGCCTTCCCTCCAGGGCTCCGGCATGAAGAGGCAATTTCCAAGGCCTTGGTGTGAGATTTTGGTCCAGGGAGCACTGCAGTGAACCACCGCCCTAAAACTATTAGCAAGCACATGTTGGAGGAGGCCTCCATAGGTAACTGGCGCCTATATAACATCTGATATCCGGTTAAGGGAGATCTCTTCTGATGACAGAGTGGTGTCCTGGGGAGACACACATATACTCCTGTCTGGTACAGTAACGAGAATCATTCTGTCCTCTGTTATGTTCTGTAGGGAATTCCTCTGAAAGCATAGAGAGGTGCCAATGGGCACGCAGGAGCTCCTATCCCAGAGCTTTAGCAAGACGTTGCATAGTTCCTCTGTTTTTCTGTTTCTGCGCTGGTTTTCTGTTTTTTTGTGTGTTTTATTCTGTGTTTCATACGTTTTTTTTTTTTTTTTTTTTGGTTTGTTTTAGTGTGTTTTGTTGTGTGATTTCTGTGGTAAAACTTAACTGAAAATGGGTAATAAAGCAAGTAAACTGACACCCATTTGGACTGTGTTTTAAAGAACTGTGATGAACTTTAATACCCTTTGTTAAGCAGGATGAGAGAAACCCCTAGCTGGCTGCCTGGAGCACACCCACTGCAGAGGGCAATGCCTGCTGGGGACCTAAGAACTGAGTATCTCCCAGGTTAACACGTGAAACTCCTTAAAACCCCTTGTCCCTTCAGATCGATAGAATCACAACCATTGGGCAGAGACCCCTGTTTTTCTCCTTTGTTAGCAAAGCAGTAAATCTCCCTTTTTCTTTTTCTCAAACCCTGTCCTCATTATTAAATTGGTATTAATTGGCTTCAAAATCAGGAACCAAACTTTAAGTTACAATTTTTGGTACCCCCCACACCCCGGAACTCTTTGAGAGCTGACTACTGAAATGTTAGGAGACGGAGCGTGCTTGGGGTGGAACCGAACAAGAGGAGCTAATCCTGTAAGTGAAAGGAGGGACTGAGGGACTTCCAGCAGCTGCCCAAGCCCTGTTGCTTCAGAGAATTACCTACTTCCTTCCCTGCACTGTAAGGATTTTGCCATCTCTGTTTTCTTAAAAAAGAGAAAAAGAAAAAGGGGACACTAAATACAGTAAAGTCACCATGGAGACCCTTGATTTTACATTTCAGGTTGTCCCTCTGTGAAAACATCTGGTTCCCTTGTGGGAAAATCTATGGTGCCACTGGTGTAGGAGATTTTTCTCTTATCTGCTCTGGTTTAAAGGCTTCTGTCTGTAAGCCATAGTCTGGAGCTCCTTTCAGTCTGTCTTGTGTCTTTGTTTCTGGCCCTTTAAGACATGTGCAATAATGTGTTGATATTATAAATCATTTCTTGGGAATGATCTTAGCTGAATGTGTATCTAAATGATGATGTTTTATTGTAACAATCTGGCATCTGAATGGGTTTTTGAAGCATTGCACAATCTTGCAGTTAAAAGTCGGGTTTAGGAAATTGTTTAGTTTATGATTTCAGATAATTCATGCCAGAGAACTTAAATACTTAGGATGGAAAACTAGAGAACTCTACTTCCAAGTTGGCAAGTAACTTCCCAATCATTCAGGCTTTTTTTTCACCAATTTTTAATTGGGTAGCCTGGGAAAATGTCACTGTGTCTACCAGTGCATTAATTTGGACAAGGATAGTAAATCATAGTATGGTATCTGTTGACAAAACAAGATATAAAGATGTAAAATTTTGTAAACTGTGTCTTAAACTTGTATCATAAAATTTTGTGAATTTTGTCTTAAAATTGTATTATAATTTTCAACATCTGAACCTGAAAATTATGGTTGAAATGCCTTAGGCCTGAGGTGTCTGCTCAGAATAGCAGCTTTTTCCTGCTCCTTCCAGACCTCAGCCAGGACTTATGTTGAATGGCAAATGAAAGAGGCCTGCAAGCTCAGTAGGAGAGTGATCTGAGGCCTAAAAAAAATTAAATTGTATGGTATTTACTAATTAATGGCCAGTCAATTTTTCTAGGACTCTTATTTTTTCCTTAGATTCTTTATTTTTTTTTTTTGAGCTCATGATTTTGATCCTAAAGACCTAGGATGATGTTTTTCTGACCAGTTCTATCTTTGACTAACTGTGTAGTTTTTGAAACATTGCAATGGATATTTCACCTGGAAAAGCTACAAGGCCTTTACTATTATTATGTGTGCACAATTTTGGTATGTGTTGTATGTCTATATATTCATTTGTCCGTATATCATATATATGATACACAAATTAACATTTATAAAGAGCACTCATTAAAACAAAAACGCTCATAAAAACAAATTTTAAAAAGTGGATCCAAAGATCTTTAATTCAAGTGATTTAAATAGTTGAATTTAAATTGGATAAAGAGATAAAAATAAATGTCTTTAAATTTAAGCTTACAAGTTTTTCTAGGTGTTCAAAAATCTAATAAAATATTAATGTCTACAAATGTTCTAATATGCCTTGGTTCTAAGACTTTTCCTTCAACAAAAAAATGGTTTACACTGTTCAATATATTTGTCTAATATATTGATAAATAAGTAAAGTAAATTTGATATGGGATTACTCATTCATGAGTACTTTTGTTAGATATCTGATTGATTTACTAAGGTCTGTATAAGTTTGTACTAATGTCTGTATAAGATTGTAATAATCAGTCATGTGTTAAAGAGACAAAAATTTCTTAAAACATAAGTTTACCCATAACATTGTGTTTATTAAGTTTTATTTTTTCTAGAGCAAGCAACCATAAAAATTAAACAACTGATTAAATAAGAACTGTTATTTTAGAGCACTGTACTGCCATTTATTTAAAAGTTAAACTTGGTTAATGTAGAAACTTCAATGTAATTGTGATGCTATTAATGTGCTCATATCTTTCAGGTATACGAATCTGTAAGGTAGAAACTTTAAAAGAGCATTATTTCAAGCTGGTGTTCTGAAGTTGTATGGTAAAAAAATATATTGGGCATTCATTTACTTCTTATCAATAAGATATGTAAAGTTGTATGTTACTTTTTACATTAAGGAACAATTTAAATGTATTTTTATGTTAATGAGAGTCTAATCTATATAAAGGTTAAAAACTTTCAGCCTTTCTTAAATTCATGTTTTAAATGTGATATCATATGGTGTTAACTAATGTTCATGTGACCTCAAATAATATATGTAATCTTTGTAAAATGATATTTAAAAAAACAAAGATCATCTTTAGAAGTAAAACACTTAAGTTTTATAAAGAGCCCTGCCTTACCTGAGATAAGGCTCTGTGTCCCATCTTACTATATGTGAGAATGACTACGAAAGCAGTAGGTCAGATATTATTTCATTTAAAGTTATGTTCAAAAGTTGTTTTTTTTTTCTGTCAAGATTTCTAGGATCTCAAACAGGGGATATAATGTATAACTCAGCTTAAAACTACAGGGTAGCTATTACACGAACTAAGTATTTTTACTCTTGTTAAAAAATTTTATTTTGTAATTTCCTTATAAGTGATCTAAAGATTCCTTGTTAGTGTTTTACAGAAGTGTTGCTTTAAGAACACAACATGGGTTAATTTAAGATAATAAGTCATCACCTACAAGACAGACAGAATAATACAGATCCCAGTTAATAAAAAAGATAAATAATTATAAAGTTATAGACATTAAAGCCCAGTACTCTTAATATAAGGCTGTTAAAATTTATTTGCTGGATGATTAAGATTAGGATTTATATTAAAGTTACATGAAAAGGGACAAGAAAACCAATATTTGGCTCTTGCCCTCTGAGTCAGTCTGAATCCAGGGAACAAGGGACTTCTCAAAGACCTTTGCAACTCTGGGCCTCATATCTTCCCAATTAGGGAGATTAATGAGACCCCTGGAGAACAGAAAGCCAATCAGTGCATTTGCTAAGAAGAGGAGAGACATCAGAGAAGGGAGACATCCCTGATGCTTCCAAGGGTAGCCACATGGTCAAGCAAGACCTGGACCCACCTAGCGCAAATGGCACTAGCAGAACTGAGAATCTGCTCTCAAGTTTCCCCAGGAATGACTCCCATAAAAGCTCAGCTGACTGTTAACAATAGATAGAAACAAAAGTCAGTTTGACTGTTTCATGATAAACACTTAGGAAAGACAGTTAAAACCAAAATACAGCCATTCCTGGGCATTTTAAATAATAATATTAATAATAATAATAATAATTTTTTATACACATTATGTTAGCCTCCCAAAATAAGTAAGACTGGAGGCTACAAAGAAGGATTCCCAGAAAGGAATGCCTGATAACTATAAAAAGAGACTATCAAGAGGAGCTGCCAGAGGCAGAAATTTTTAGTTTAAGGCCTACAGATATTCCTAACCTACAGGTAGGGTTGGTGTTTGCTAGTACGATTATCCAGCCCTGAGTAACAGAATTAAAGGTTTCTCTATTACAAACAGAGGTCATACTAGTAAAATGATTTTGCAAGATCAGATGATATTAAATCATTAAACTGTATCTTATGGAGAGGGATAACTGTAACACTAAATGTTAAATATTAAGTTGACAGTCCTGATAACTGGGAATATTAAAGCCTGCTGAGGGAACTTCTATACAGTGACATGTTCCAGCTGCTGCAACATTTTTTCAGTACTCATGGTTCTTGTTTCTCACACAGAAGAACCCATCCCCAGATGAATTTACAACCTGTTCTTCCCCAACCAGACTTCAAAACGAACTGATTTCTAAAAGGCAACTCATGTTCCTCAACTGACTTCTAAAAAGCAACTCATGTCCCTTATACTGTGCCCACTCACGTCACTCTCTCTCAGCTCAGAAGAAGCCAAAATGAGTGACGCCTCTCGTCTTACAACTATGGAGCCAAAAATAAATAGAATATCAATATAAGTAATTAATTAAGTCAGGTAAAACCAGGAATCCAATTTTGGGTGAGTTCTAAAAATTTGGAGACTGTTACCTGAGGGATTAAAATTCCCTCATTGCTCTTTCCCTACCCTATCAAAAATTTGGAAGGGACACATTAAAAAAGGGGGAATGATTTGCATTTCTCTGACTGCTAGAGATGGTGAGCATTTTTTCATATACTTGTTGATTGATTGTATGTCCTCCTCTGAGAAATTTCTGTTCAGGTCCTTGGCCCATTTGTTGATTGGGTTATTCGTTATCTCATTGTCTAATTTTTTTAGTTCTTTGTATATTCTGAATATTAGCGCTCTGTCTGAAGTGTGAGGAGTAAAGATTTGTTCCCAGGACGTAGGCTCCCTATTTACCTCTCTTATTGTTTCTTTTGCTGAGAAAAAACTTTTTAGTTTGAGTAAGTCCCTTTTGTTGATTCTAGTTATTAACTGTTGTGCTATGGGTGTCCTATTGAGGAATTTGGAGCCCGACCCCACAGTATGTAGATCATAGCCAACTTTTTCTTCTATCAAATGCCATGTCTCTGATTTGATATCAAGTTCCTTGATCCACTTTGAGTTAACTTTTGTGCATGGCGAGAGTAAGGGATTCAGTTTCATTTTGTTGCAAATCTCACTCCAGTAAGATTGGCAGCCATTAGGAAGTCAAACAGCAACAAGTGCTGGCGAGGATGTGGGGAAAAGGGTACTCTTGTACATTGCTGGTGGGACTGAAAATTGGTGCGGCCAATTTGGAAAGCAGTATGGAGATTTCTTGGAAAGCTCGGAATGGAACCACCATTTGATCCAGCTTTTCCCCTACTCGGTCTATTCCCTAAAGACCTAAAAAGAGCACACAATAGGGACACTGCTACATCCATGTTCATAGCAGCACAATTCACAATAGCAAGACTGTGGAACCAACCTAGATGCCCTTCAATAGACGAATGGATAAAAAAAATGTGGCATTTATACACAATGGAGTATTACTCTGCATTAAGAAATGACAAAATCATAGAATTTGGAGGGAAATGGATGGCATTAGAGCAGATTATGCTAAGTGAAGCTAGCCAATCCCTTAAAAACAAATGCCAAATGTCTTCTTTGATATAAGGAGAGTAACTAAGAACAGAGTAGGGACGAAGAGCATGAGAAGAAGATTAACATTAAACAGGGATGAGAGGTGAAAGGGAAAGGGAGAGAGAAGGGAAATTGCATGTAAATGGAAGGAGACCCTCAGGGGTATACAAAATTACATAAAAGAGGAAGTGAGGGGAAAGGAGAAAAATTTAAGGGGGAGAAATGAACTACAGTAGAGGGGGTAGAGAGAGAAGAGGGGAGGGGAGGGGGGAGGGGGGATAGTAGAGGATAGGAAAGGCAGCAGAATACAACAGACACCATAATGGCAATATGTAAATCAATGGTTCTGCAACTGATGTGATTTTGCAATCTGTATATGGGGTAAAAATGGGAGCTCATATCCCACTTGAATCAAAGTGTGAAATATGATATATCAAGAACTATGTAATGTTTTGAACAACCTACAATAAAAATTAATTTAAAAAATATTAAAAAGCAAAAAAAAAAATTGGGGGGGGGAATGATAAACCCAACCTGATCATTTATTAAAATTGGGAGCCATCTTGCCACAAAGTCATGAAAAGATAATTTTGCTTTCCTATAAATTACTGCAAATTCTGAATCTGCTTGGAATGCCTGTCCGTGCCTTGAACTCACCCATGCCTGGCTCTCTGACCAGATAGCAGCCCTCTCTGAAAATTTAGTGACACCTCATAAATATTGGCCTTCTCTGGCCAGACAACGACTCTCGTGAGTCTCTAATGGTCCTCATAAATTCTGATGATGGGGCCAGCAAAAAAAAAAAATTGTAAACTAGCAATAGCGTGATGCTTCTCCGAGTTCTGTTATCTGTAACCCCCCTTTTGTGTAACTTACTGGACTATAAAGCTGGGCTGTAGGAAAGGTGGGGTTGCTGTCTTGTTTCTGCCATTTTGAGAGGGATAGGCAGCTCAGCCAGTGGAAAAATAATAAGCTTGCTTTAATTTGATTTTAATTGGAGTCAGTGGTCTTTTCTCCTGTCCTGGTCAAACAGGTAAACACTCCACAAACATGGAGCTCTGCCGGCCTAAAACTTATTGAGAAACTCTCCCTGACCTTGGGCACTTGAAATATATGTTGTTGTCAGGAGCTTTAGCTTCTTTGTAGTGAGACCATCAGAGCTGGGTCTGCATCTATGTGACCTGGAGGACATGGTTTCTTATTTTCCAATGAACATGAGGCAGGAGTGCAGAATTCTCTCTTTGTAGGGAAACTGTTGTCACTGAAGGCTAAGTGTGGTATGTGAAGCCATTTGCGCATCTTCCACATTTCATGGTGTTTCTTGCTGCTGCACTGGGGGTTTAGTATTTGCTTCATGAAATACAAGGAGATCAACAGGGACTCAGTGCTGGAGGGATTTCTCACACGTGTGGTGGGTCAGGGTCTCCAGGAGAATCCACCAATGAGGCTTATATCCCACATAGCTTGCCCCCTCAACCATTGCAACCTGATTCTGAACACGGCCCTGAAACCTCTAAATATAACAAGATGCCTTTATATGAAGAGATCAGACATATAGGGATTACTGGCTGCACCATGTCTGCCACAAGACATTTGGAAGTCAATGGCAGATCCAAATGGCCCCACCAGAGATATTTTATGACACAACTGCACACCACAGCTCTGGGTCACTACTCAGCAGGCGCCAACATACAGGATTCTTTCTTCTACACCATTTTCATGAAACCCAGTCAATCAAGGCACTCTCTGGTACACTCATGATCAGCAACTGGACATCCAAATGTTCTTCAGTGCCACTTGGTCATAAGAATTTCAAAAATTTCATGGTATTTATCTAGCCATTTTTCAAGGATGAAGTTGGATGCACTGTGAGTTTCAATTCTTTCAGGAACCATTAAATGGTGAGGAATTTCATTTCAATGAAAGCTCTGGAGGACTCTCACAGGCAAGGCTTCCCATGGAGTGGCCAAAAGGTCACATGAAGCCAGGCCCATTGAGGTCTACAATGCTAGGTCCATGTGTGTTTTGAATCTCAACTATGGTTGCCAAGTCTTTCAGAATAAAATCATGTGATATCGTAGCTGAGATTCCCAGTGTTCTGTGGAGAGCCACCTGGGCCTATATCTCAGTTTCCAATGGGGACTCTCATGCGTGGCCTCCTGAAATCCCAACACAATTTATGGCAATTCTTCTCTGAGGTCAGGTCCAGAACGCAGTCTCTAAGGGGAATCACACCAAAGTTCAAGCCATGGTGGACACAGTTATGTCTTCCAACTGCCACACAAATGACCACAATTAAAACCAAAACACTTTCACATAGCCCTCGTCTTCTTCCATGTAGACACTCATCAAATCCTCTGGCTGGACGTTTCCAAAAGGGGTGAAGTCCAAGACCCTGTCCAAAATATGCTCCCTCGCCCCTATGTTGCCTAAGGTCAGTGTGGCCTAAACACCTTTCCTGTGAACCAGGAGTGATCAAATAGGCCTGACCTTATTACTGCTCCACTTCTCCAATTTGAGGCCTACTGACTGCCAGGTATAAATTCTTTATATGAATGGGAGTCATGAAAAAACCCAAGCATCTATGGTCTAGCCTTTGCAGGCCAGGATGGAGGTCAGGAACCTTACAGAAGATGGCGAGAGACTTCATACACAATGACTGCAATTTTGACCATTTTGTATTTGTAGCACACATGGAATCTTACCTTAGATCCATCAGGTGTTAAGAATCTAAGCAGCAGCCTCACACAGGTTCACGAGGCTGATTCAGACACATCCCTTTTGGAAGCAATTAAACAAAGAGCCACAGGTGATGCCCATTCATTTCCATTTGAAAACTGTTTTCTTAAGGCTTCACAAAGGGGTGGCCTGAGGCAAAGACCTTCCTGACATTCAGGGCAATGAAGCAATAGGTAAGCAAATGGCCCAAAGCAAGGATTCTCCACTGAGACTTTACTGGTCACATTGATATCTGAGTTTTCTGAGATCCTCCCATTCCCTTCAGTTATCATGTACATGGCCATGTTACAGTGCTTGGAGGTGGTACATATCTTGGACACAAAACCATGAGCCAATTCTTGAGAGTGGCCAGAATTCAGGAAGAAAACAGAAACGTAGTAAGATAGTAGGTGTTGCCCATCCATAAGGCAAGTCACAGTCCATGCGTTAATTGGGCAGGATGAATGCTGGGAAGCTTTCTACAAGACAGGAAACATCCATTGATGCATTTTCTTTTCTAATGTCTACAACCACGGACACAGTGGGAGAAACAGACATAGAAACACTCGCCTTGTCAAACAATTTACTAGAAAAAGTCCATTCCAATCCAAACAAACCACCTTTCCTACCTATTCTCAGAACATGAGACAAAACCACACACTCACACCCACACCCACAAAGGCACCTCCTTCCCCCAAGTAGGTTTGTAACTATCCAGAGTGTCCTTTGACTGGTGGGTCATACTATGTTCCCCTGATATGGCCTATCCATTCTCAGATCTGGTCTCCTTGGCCAACTCTGTGACGTTGTCAGGAGCATGTGGAGAGCCACTACCTACTTTCTCAGGAAAGGTCCCTGGCATGTGGCCATCCTCACATCAGTAGGTACCAAGAAAGACTGATTCTGTCCTTAGTAACACCAAACAAGTGAGCCCACTGGGACTGGGACTTGGATTGGCTCTCAGTGCCTGGCTTCCTGGATCCCAAGTTTAAAGTGTTCCATCACCAAGGAAGTGAGGTAGGTTACTTCCTTCAGGAATTTAATGAGGTCACTGCCTTGGCAAACACATTGTCCTAACAGTTGCTTCCAATGGTTCCATGAGATGGAGGCTGCCCCTACTTCCTGTGACATTTTCACAAGTTAGAATGATATATAAATCAAAGGCACCAAGAAACAGCGCTCCACAAAGGCCTGGTTTGGTCCGTCTCCTGTACATTAAGAGAGAGGCTGATTCAGCCACATCCCTTCATCCTGACCAGGTTTTTTGGCAATGGAAGATGACTTTTGCTCTCTCAGGTCCTTCATAGCTGCCTACATCTTCTTCAGGGATCATTTCTGCATGGACCTTTGAGGTTCTCAGCAAGTGGAAGATCCCCTACATCCCTATATTTTAAGGCCAACTCTGTCCCTGCTCTTCTCTAAAGTTAGATTGAGAGATCACTGTGTGGTTACGGTTAATAACAGTTTCGATTTGGGTTAGGAATCATTCTGCAGGATGAATAATGGTATTGGGAATCTGTGATATTTATAAGAATATAGACGTGAGTTAAAATTATGGAAACAGAAATCTAGGTAAGATTTGCATCCCAGAAGGGCATTGAGACCTTCATTGGGATACTTAGCAATGTTATACTTTCTGCACAAATGTCTCAGATAAATCCATACACAATGGCATAGGACGTTGTACCTTGGATGATTGAATGTCGAAGAGAACCTCCAGTCAAAAAGGGATAGTCGGTGGAATTAGGAAGATAGTCAGTAGGTTTAGAAAGAAGGGTGAGAATAAGATTTGGAAAAAAGTTCTTTACCAATAGGGTTTCGGTTAGAGAGTGAATATTAATGTCAGCCCATGTTAAGTGTCAGTCACAATAATGAATTTGGGAAAATATGTAGGAAAGGAGGTATCAATAGAGACCTTAGGAAATCAGGCAAATTATTAAGTGAGTCATAGGATTAGGCATTTTCAACAGGGTTGAGGTTGAATATATAACCTTAGGAAGAAAGAAATATGTAGTCACCAATAGAATTGACATTTGAGAGCATTAGGCAACCTGGACATGAATGTTTTTAGTAATTCATGCTCACTTTCCATTTAGGCTTTGTTGAAAATAAATAAAATAGTACTTGTCTCTTCCTGTTTTTCTGTATGCTTAAGAAAACACTCTTGAAATCTTGAAAACTTTTTGCTAATCTTGTTCCCAGAATGTGCTGTCCCCAACTGCCAAACTGCAGAATGTACACCCTCACCCGTTTACATGCAAACCGCCCACTTGCCCTGACCCATCAATAAACTTCCCTCCCTGCCCTCTTCAAGAAAAGTATATAAGCTCTGCTTAAGCTGTTCTCAGTGCTCTCTGCTCTATTCAAGTGAGGTCTGAGCCCCAGAATTTTGGGTGCTTTGCTGTTGCATGAGACAGTGTCTTGGTGGTCTCTTCCTCCAATGGTCGCCTGACCATTACATCTGAGGGCCCCAGCGAGTTCCAGCAGCGTTGGACGAGAGACCCCCAATAGGCTCATCTCAGGTTAAGTAAGGCGCCACTTTCTTGTTTCAGGTTTCAGGTTAGGGATGGGCAAAATGGCTATTGGTGATGAGCATGAGCTCTCTCTGACGGTGGCTGAGAGAAGTGTCACAGAGCCACAGGCCACGTCTCTGGGGGATGCCCCAGAGAACTCGGGAAACCGAGTAACAATAGTCTCCTAAACTCAGTGATATTTTGTTTTGGATTCGGTATTGTCAGCCCATCAGGTTTTCCTGGCTACTCAGTCCTGTTCTCAGTATTGGACGTCCATTGCCTGTCTTTATTGTCTTGTCTTGTCTGTGTCGTGTGTCATTGCTTTCACTATTTGTGTATCTTTCATATGGGACAGAACACTTCAATGCCTCTGTCCCTGAACCTTGATCACTGGACCAAAGTCTGCTTAAAGGCTCAGAATCTTCTTTTTTTCAGTAAAACGTCAGATCTGGAAGACTCTATGTGTCTCAGAATGACCCACCTTTGGAGTCGGATGGCCCCCAGAAGGATCTTTCTACTTCACACTAATTCAAAAACTCAGAGATATTGTCTTTCAGCCGGGGCCACATAGCCATCCAGATCAACAGCAATATATCTTTAGTTTGCAGGACCTCTGCAAATCTCCTCTTCCATGGTTGAAGCCTTTCCTTGTCCCTGTCCCCGCTCCTACTGGTTCTCCCACTTTTCTATCTCTCAAACCCTCTGCTCCCCCTCCTCCACCCTCTGTTGTCCCTGAGTCTCAAGACTCTACTGGACTCTCTTCCCCCTCCTTATGCCCTGCCCTTGTCCTCCAACCCCAAACACCCTCTAAGTGATTCCCCTGCTGCTGACTCAGACTCTCCACCATTGGAGGAATATAGGCCAGCCCAGCGCCCTCCAGGTGACTACCCCACGGCACACACAGCCCCTCCTTCCTTGGAGGTAGCTGGCCCGGCCAAAAGAACACAAAGTACTCGCTGGGGGGGTTAAACTTTGAAGTGGATACAGGGTAAGTATACTCAGCCCTTAAGGCCCCATTGGGCCATCTATCAAACAAAAAGGACTCTAGTTCAAGGGGCTAATGGGAGTAAATATGGGGCTTAGACAACTAAGAGGACCATGGACCTGGGGAAAGAAAAAATCCATCACTCGTTCCTAGTAATCCCAGAATGCCCGACCCCATTGATGGGCACACATCTGCTCAAAAAGCTCCAGGCCAGAATAACTTTTAACCCTGAAGGCCCCCAAGTGAAATTTCTAAATTTTTCAGTAAAAACTCCTATAGTCACGGCTTTTACTATGTCAGTAAAAGATGAACATCAACTTGTCAAACCCCCCAAGACTGATCAAACAGGCAAGCTACCCCGGAAATGGATAACAGATTACGCAGATGCCTAGGAAAAAAACTGCTGGGTTACACGTAGCCGTGAAACATCCTCCAATAACAGTGGAGTTAAAAACTTCAGCCCCCCCATCAATGTCAAAAAATATCCTCTGAGCATAAAAGCTAAAGATGGGATAAGGCCCCATATTCAGAAATATCTGGCCTTAAGGGTCCTAAGGCCCTGTCATTTGAACTGGAACACTGCCCTGTTACCAGTATAAAAATCCAGGAACCGGGGACTATCGCACCGTTCAAGACCAAAGAGAGATCTACAACAGAGTGCAGGACATTCACCCCACAGTACATAATCTGTACAATCTGCTTAGCACTCTGAACCATGAGCGGAAATGGTATACTGTTCTGGACTTAAAAGATGCTTTCTTTTGCTTGCCCCTGCATAAAGATAGTCAGTTGCTATTTGATTTTGAGTGGGTAGACCCAGAAACCGGGACGTCTGGTCAACTAACATGGACTAGACTCCCACAGGGGTTCAAAAACTCCCCCACTCTCTTTGATGAAGCCCTCCACAGAGACCCCAACAACTTCAGAACTATGCACCCTGACGTCACCCTGCTTCAATATGTCGATGACCTGCAACTGGCAGCCAACACCAAGAAAAACTGTGAGTCTGGAACCCAATTATTATTATACGAGCTTGCTCAACTCTGGTATAGTGCTTCTGCCAAAAAAGCCCAAATTTGCCTGCAAGAAGTAATCTTCCTGGACTATTCCCTTAGGGGCAGTAAGCGATGGCTCACTGAGACCAGAAAACAATCCATTGAGCAGATACCACCCCCATCTAACAGCAGACAACTCAGAGAGTTTCTTGGGACTGCTGGCTTATGCAGCTTATGGATACCTGGGTTTGCGTCCTTATCTGCTCCTTTATACCCGCTGTTAAAGAGAGATGCCCAATTCTAATGGACCCCTGAGCACCAGCAAGCTTTTGATAACATCTAAGGACACTGACACTGAAACCCTCAACTTCACTGAGCCCAGCTTGCATCTTCAGAAAGCCCTAAACTAAGTTAAAAATGTACATCAACTCACTCACCTTGGTTCAAAGAAACTGCAGGCATTCCTGAAGGATCAAGAACAGAGTTTTCCACTAACCGACTCAGAGCGAAAGAAATAACTGAACGGGTAACAAAAGCCTGCCGGGTCTGTCAATTGGTTAATGCTTACCCTTCCAACTTTCCTGCAGGAAAGCACCTACAAGAAACCAGACCAGGACAATTCTTGGAAGTGGACATTACTGAAATTAAGCCAGGAAGTTATGGACTTAAATATCTCCTAGTCTTTGTAGATACATTTTCAGGATGAATTAATTGAAGCCTTCCCCCCCACACACACACACACAAAAAAAAAACAACAACAACAAAATAAATGGCACAAATGGTGGTCAAGAAGATCCTGAAAGATATTTTTCTAAGATACGGACTGGCTAAGGCAATAGGGTCTGATAATGGACTGGCGTTAATTGCCCGGATAAGTCAGGGATTAGCCAGGACCCTGGGGATTAATTGGAAATTACATTGTGCTTATAGACCCCAGAGCTCAGTACAGGTAAAAAAAAAATAATAGAACCATTAAAGAGAATTAACAAAATCAAGCTTAGAGATCGGCATAAAAGATCGATCTATTCTCCTGCTTTATGCACTGTTTCATGCAAGAAATACTCATACTCCTCTGTTTCCTTGTGTAACCTCACCCCCTATGAAATTCTCTATGGTCCCTCCTCCAGTAAGGGACCTAACCCAAACTCTAAGACCTAACGATCCCTTCCACACCCCCTTGCTTGACAGACTTAAAGCTCTTGAAAGAAATCAGCAATATCTGTGGAAACATCTGGCCACTGCCGACCAACCTGGGGACGAGGGGACTCCATATCGATACCAAGTAGGAGACTTCGTCTACATTAGACGACATCAGGTGTCATCCCTGGAACCCCACTGGAAAGGACCATATAAGGTGCTACATATAACACCTACAGTGGTAAATGTAGACGGAATCACTTCAACGATCCATGTCTCTCATCTCTGGCCTGCGCCCTGTCCAAAATCTGACTGGAAACTGGAAAAGACTGGTAACACTTTCAAAGTGCGTATTCGCCATGTGGATAAGGCTACAGACTCTCCCCTTGGCCAAGAGTAGTCCTAACCCTCATCAGCCTGTTCAGCAGTAATGGCTGATCACAAATCCTACTGTACAAGAAGTATGGTCTATCTTGCATACAGCCCCTTTAGGGACATGGTGGCCATCTCTCCACCCAGACATTTGTCAGCTGGCTATAGGTCTTTCCTATTGGGATATCCCTGATGAAGGGGATCCAACTAAAATTCCAATAAATCCTTTCCGTATCATAGGTAATAGAAACAAACATTATGGATGTAGGGACACGAGAGCCAGATGCAGGTTGGCTAGCCTAGATTACTATGTTTGCCCAGCGGACTATCAAAGCCACAAACAGACATGGCTGTGTGGGGGAAATGCCGACTTCTTCTGTAAGTCATGGGAATGTGAGCATACAGGGGTGCCTGGTGGAACCCAAACTCCTCATCAAATTCAATACACAGCATTGGCCATATTACCAATTACACAACCAATACCGATGGCCCCCAGAGGGGTCTCTAGATCCTAAAATTCTCCGTGACCTTTTTAACTTCGGCAAGTGCTCAAAGGGTGGAAGGAAATTCCCCTAAGTGGAGGCATTTTCCCTCCTTCGTTCACATCCTGAACTATGCTTATCCAATAGATCCTCACCCTCAGCTTTCTGCTCCAGACTCTCTGCTGCCACTCCCACCTCAGCAACCTGATTTCTTCCCTCCAATTACTAGATCAAAAACCCAAACCGCCGGTTCTCAGATTATTGCCCCCTTGCTGAGGTAGCAGGTACTGAGATACCCATCCACCCACTCACTACTCTCTTCTCCTGTCAGTGCCCGCACCAGGTCCCACCAGGTCCTCTTACCAGCTAACCCAAAGCTCAAACCAGCTAAGGAGAGCCCTCAGACCCCTATCCAAAATGTAATGAAAATGGCCTTTAAAGTTGCTCTGTCATCACTGAAAACAGGTTACTAAGAATTTAAAGTCCCTCACAGGCTTTTTGGGATACAAACTCCCATCTTCCCCTCTGCTCTATCTGTTCTACTGCTCAAGTTTTGTTGCCTGGAAAATTCCAAACCCCTTTCCCATTATTCTTTTACATGTCTCCTTCCTCATGCTCAGACCCAAGGTGCTGCTCTCAGACCCGCCTTCCCTGTCTTCCCCGTCTATACCAGGCCCACAGAAAAGTCTTAAATGACCTTCTCCAGCAGTCTTCACCATGGCTGACTTTAGGACTTTCAGCCAAAGAGTCCCTATAAAAGAGTTCAATGTAGATATACTTCCCCTTTTCGTGTTTCCCTGTTCTATTTGGCCACTGGCTGGAAAAATCAGCACTCCTAAGCTAGACTCCCCCTTACTAGTTTTTTACAAAACATGTGAACAAGGCCTCTGGCCTTGAGCTGGGGCTTCACAGACATGGTTACATTTCTAAGATAAATAAGTTACCAAATGAGCTCCATTGTTACAGCTGGCAGTGAGAAAAAAAAAGAGAAGAAAAAAGCTCTCCCACTCCAGGTGTCCTTAAAATGTTAACTTGCCCAGAACAGATGAAAAAAACAATAGAAACGAAAACTTCTTTTTGTGAACTTATGCAGACTGTGAACTTCTGAGCCCCTTCCCTTACATGTTGGGTACAAAATTCGGAAACTACCTAAATTTGGAGATCAGGTGACTAATTGATTACAACAGAAGCAATGCCCTCTAAATCCGTTGCAACCAAATAGGTATGTTTCGCTGTCTTCGGTGCTATCTTAGGTGCCTTGAATTGTCCGTCCTTACAACAGTATAATTCTATATACTTAAACATTGTTTATGTTTTCATAAAATGGTCAACAGATGTGATTAATTATGTAATGTTCAGATGTTTCCCAGAGTGCTCTATCATGAGGCAGGTTAATTTAAATATCAAATACGGGGGCATACAACCCGGTTCCTCTGGGAACGTGTATCCCTCACTTTAGCCATCCTATTAGGAAAAGGAGCTGCTGCAGGTGTGGGCACAGGAATCACTGTCCTAGTCCATGTGACACAACAAATGACCCGATGAGAAGCAGCAATAGACCAAAATTTAAAGATATTAAAAACCTCCATCACAGTTTTATAGGAATCTTTAACCTCTCTCTCTGAAATTGTTTTACAGAACATGCGAGGGTTGGACCTCCTCTTCGTGAGAGAAGGGGGCTTTTGTGCTGCATTGAGGGAAAAAGTTGATTTTATGCCGACCATACTGGAGTTGTAAAAAAATCTATGAGTAAATTAAGAAGACGCCTAGAAGAGCATCAACAAGAGAGAGATGCACAAAAAGGGTGGTTTGAGTCTTTGTTCACACAGTCCCCCTGGTTAACTACGCTTTTATCAGCCCTGGCCAGTCCATTAATAATCCTCATTTCATTGCTAATTGTAGGACCCTGTTTGCTCAACCATCTAGTTTCCTTTCTACAAGCTTAAATTGGATAAGTTAAACTTATGGTAATCAGACAACAATATACCTCACTAGAAGACATAAAATGTGAGACCCCGCAATGCTCATTTTTATGATTAAAATTAAGCAGAATAAGAAGTGGGGAATGAAAGGTTAATAAAATATGTACTTTTAACTTCTTGTTTTTCTGTATGCTTAACAAAATACTGATGAAATCTTGAAAACTGTTTGCTAATCTTGTTCCCAGAATGTGCTGTCCCCAATTGCCAAACTGTTGAATGTACTCCCTCTCCCATTGGCATGCAAACCACTCACTCGACCTGACCCATCAATAAATTTCCCTCCCTGCTCTCACCACGTAAATTGCATAAGCTCTGCTTAAGCTGTTCTTAGGGCTCTCTTCTCTATTCAAGTGAGCTCTGAGCCCCAGCATGCTGGACCCCCAATAAACCCTTTGCTGTTGCATGAGACAGTCTCTTCGTGGTCTCTTTTCCGACGCTCGCCCGACTTTACATTGGTACAATCATAAGTGTGAACATTCCTATGTGTGTCCAGAATATTACTATAATAAATAATATATGTAGATCAGGTAATAGGAGTTTTTCTTCCACCATTTATGGGAGCAATATTTTGAAGATATATGAATTAGTATTTTGGGTAGAAATAGGTGTACCATTTGTCTATGAATATAGAGATAATGCATGAATAGACAATACTGTGAATTAATAATATTACTGGTTCCAACTTTAAATAATGGATTGAATTGATATCTGAAAATATACAGGAAACCTTATATTGATATACTACATTTAATCCTACCCATTATACATCTGAATGAAATATTAGGGTTATGGATTTTCATGAAGAGTGTTTGAGTTTTGCTTCAAAAGTGATTATGGAAATTGAAAATAATGTGTTTGGAAAGAAGTCTCATGAAAAGACCAGTCCAGAAACCTGGAGGTATGCATGTGTTCTGAAGCAGAAAGTGATTTAAAGTGAAACAAACGCCTATATATTTGCTAACTTGTGGATGATAAATATATACGATGATGTGCAGAAATTGAAGAAATAGTAATGTACCAGTGTTGAATAAAAATGAACGTTAAAATACACATCATGTCCCATAGGAATCTACTTGAATTGATGTTAAACTGCGTCCGTTAATGTAGAAATATTAGAATTTGTATGCACCATTCACTGAAGTTAGTTTTCAGTACTAGGAAACAAATATGTATTTCAGGTAGATGAGTATTTCTGAGAATAATCTTGTGAAAAGTTGATTATAAATCCACATACATGAACATGAATGAATTCAGGGAGTGTATAATAAGACTCATGCATTTCATATTTTGAAAAATCTGGAGAGTATATATATATATATATATATATATATATATATATATATATATATATATATATATATATACACACACACACACACACTCACACAAACTGAGACTATAAAAATAGCAATATATATGCCAATTGAAATTCACCATGAAATATACATCATCCACAGATTCAAAAATATTCATGTTACTGAAGATAGATTTATGTATAATGTTGTTTAACTAGGAAGTTTACCCATACATTAAATTTTCAGTTCCAACAGCATTTAGGAGGAGTAATCTCTTCTCACATTTTGTATCTGCCAAGTCAGCCACCTCACAAGAATGTACGTGTGATACCAGGTAGGATTCTATATGTGCATATAAAAATACATGTGCTGAGTAGGCTACAGAGAGAGGGAGACAGGAATTCACATATTTGTTAACTTTAAAAACACATGGATAACTATTTCAACAGAAAATTGACTAGATTTATAACACATACCCTTTTTTATGCAAAAGGCAAGTCCAACTATACACCATGCTTCCTCTGAACTGCTTGGATTTCTATTCTGTTTGGGTTATTTTTCTCCATCATATTAGGAGTAGTAGTCAGAGTCCAGTAGGTTATGAGTTAGTGTCAGGGATCAGTATTTCAAATGGAAAATAGAATAATGAATCAAATGTGTATGCAAATATATGCTACACAAAAATCTTCCCACTCTCATCCAGAACAAATCCTTGACATTACCTTCGCCTGAAGTAAGTCACAATTAGAATAGAAGAGTTAGAAAATCTGTGAATACATATCTTGAGTGGAAAATGCTCAGAGTTCAGAACCTTGGAGGTGGTAGAGGAGTTTCCAAAAGTAAGGGACATGGTAAACACTCCTCTAACATGGAGGTCTGCTGGCGTAAAGACATCTTGAGAAACTGCCTCTGAGGTTGGGCACTTGAAACATACGTTATTTTCAGGAGCTTTAGCTTCCTTTGTAGTGAGACAATAAAATCTGGGTCTGCATCTATGTGACCTGGAGGATATGGTTTCTTATTTTCCAGTGAACATGAGGCAGCAGTGCTGAATTCACTCTTTGTAGGTAAACAGTGGCCACTGGGGTCTAATTGTCTCCCCATGTTGACTGTGGAGCCATTTGGTCATCCTCCACTTTTCGTGGTGTTTCCTGCTGTTGCACTGGGAGTTTGGTATTTGCTTCACAAAATACAAGAAGTTCAACAGGGACACAGTGCTGGAGGGAGTTCTGTCACGTGTTGTGGGTCAGGGTCTGCAGGAGAATGCAACAACCAGGCTTCTTTCCCACATACTTTGCCCCCTTGTCCATAGCAACATGATTTTGAACATGGCCCTGAATCCTCTCCATATAAAAACATGCTTTTACATATTCGGGTCTCCTGGCTGCACCATGTTAGTCACAAAAAATTTGGAAGCCAATGAGAAATCCACATGGCCATAACACAGATGTATTATCACACAACTGCAGACCACTTCTCTAGGCCCAATACTCTGCAGGCTCTAACTTGCTTGCCCCCATGTCCATAGCAACTTGATTCTGAACATGGCCCTGAAATCTTTCAATATAAAAACATGCTTTTACATATACAGGTCTCCTGGCTGCACCATGGCAGTCACAATGAATTTGGAAGCCAATGGCAGAACCACGTGGTCACAACACAGATGTATTATCACAAAACTGCACACCATTTCTCTAGGCCAACAACTCTGCAGGCTATAACCCAATGGTATCTCTGTTCTACACCATTTTAATGAAACCCAGTGAATTAAGGCAGGGTCTGGTACACTCAAGATCAGCAACAGGACATCCAAAGGTTCTCCAGTGCCACCTGGTCATGGGAATTTTAAAAATTTCATGGTATTTATCTGGCCATTTTTCAAGGATGAAGTTGGAGGCACTGTGGGTTTCAATTCATTCAGGAACCATTAAATGTTGAGGAAGTTCATTTCAAAGAAAGCTCTGGAGAACTCTCACAGGCAAGGCTTCCAAAAGAGTGGCCAAAAGGTCACATGAAGCCAGGCGCAGTGAGGTCTCCAATGTGACGTCCATGTGTGTTTTGACTCAAAACTATCCCTGCCAAGTCTTTCAGAATAAAATCATGTGATATACTGGCTGAGATTCCCAGTACTCTTTGGAAAACTACCCTGGGCCTAGATCTCAGTTTCCAAGGGTGACTTTCATGCGTGGCCTCCTAATATCCCAACACTTTTCATGGCAATACTTCTCTGAGGTCAATTCCAGAACGCAGTCTCTAAGGGGAATCAAACCAGAGTTCAAGCCCAGGTTGACCCAGTCATCTCTTCACACCGCCAATCAAATGAACACAATTAAAAACAAAACACTATCACATGGCCCCATCTTCTTCCTTATAGACACTCATCATAACCACTGGTTGGAGCTTTCCATGAGGGGCACATTCCAAAAGAGTGTCCAAAATAAGCTCCCTTGCCCCTCATTTGGCTCAAGTCAGGGTGGGAAGGACACCCTTTCTGTGGACCAGGAGTGATCAAATAGGCCTGTCATTAATACTGCTCTGCTTTTCCAATTTGAGGCCTTCTGACTGTGGGGTTTAGATTCTTTATGTGAACTGGAGTCATGAGAAAAGACAAGCACCTCTGCAGAGATTTGAAGAACTCATTTGACCAAAAGGATCGCTATTCTCACTTGATTGATTTCAGGAACCTACAGAGAAAGGCAATAGAATTCATTCACAATGACTGAAATTTTTTGCGAATTTGGTTTTGGTTTCACACATGGGATCTTTCTTTAGATCCATCAGGTGCTGAGAATCTAAGCCACAGCCTCACACAGGGTAGAGAGCCTGATTCAGACACATCCCTTTCCGAAGCAATTTAGCAAGAGCCACAGGTGATGCCCATTCATTTCCATTTGAAAACTGTTTTCTTCAGGCTTCACAAAGGGGTAGCGTGAGCCCAACATCTTCCTGACATTCAGGGCAACAGAACAATAGGTAAGCAAAAGGCCCAAAGCATGGTATCTCCACTGAGATTTTTCTGGTCACACTCATATCTGAGTTTTCTGAGATACTGGCCATTCCCTTCAGGTATCCAGTACATGGACATGTCAAAGACCTTGGAGTTGGTACATATCTTGGACACAAAACAATGAGACTATTCTGGAGAGTTGCCAGAATTCAGGAAGAAAACAGGGACTTAGGAAGGTAGTAGGTTTTGCCAATCCATAAGGCAAGCTGCAGTCCATTCATAAATTGGGCAGGATGAATGCTGGGAATCTTTTTACTACACAGGACACATCCATTGTTGCATTGTCTTTTCTCATGTCTACAACCACGGACACAGTGGGATACACAGACATAGAAACACTCACCTTGTCAAATGACTTACTAGAAATAGTTCACTGAAAACCAAACAAACCGCCTTTCCTACCTATTCTCAGAACAAGAGACAAAACCACACACCCACACTCACAATGGCACCTCCTTCCCCTAAGTAGGTCTGTGACTATCTGGAGTGTTCTCTGACTGGTGGGCAATACTATGTTCCCCCGAAATGGCCTGTATTCTCTCAGATCTGGTTTCCTTGGCCAACTATGTGAAGTTGTCAGGAAAAAGTGGTGAGCCACTACCTGCTTTCTCAGGAAAGGTCCCTCTTCAGAGCTCTCCTGGCATTTGGCCATCCTCACATCAGTAGGTACCAAGAAAGACTGACTCTGTCCTTGGTAAATCCAAACAAGTGAGCCCACTGGGACTGGGACTGGAACTGCATCTGGGTGCCTGGCTTCTTGGATACCAAGTTCAGAGAGTTCCATCACCAAGGAAATGAGGTATGACACTTTCTTTGGAACTGAATGAGGTCACTGCCTTTGCAACCACTTGGTCCTAACAGTTGCTTCCAAGGGCCCCATGAGATGGAGGCTGCCCCTTCTTCCTCTGACACTTTCACAATTTAGAATGGTATATCAACCATAGGCACACACACAGGCTTGGTTTGGTCCATCTTCTCCACAATAAGAAGAGAGAGGCTGATTCAGACACATCCCTTCATCCTGACCAGGTGGTTTGTCATCGAAGATGACTTTTGCTCTTTCAGGTCCTTCATACCTGTCTACAACTTCTCCAGGTATCATTTCTGCATGGACCTTTGAGGATCTCAGCAGGTGGAAGGTCCCCTACTTTTCTGTATTGTAAGAACAACTTTGTCCCTGCTCTTCTGTAAAATGAGATTGAGGGAACAGTGTATGTTTTGGGTTAATAACAGGTTTGATTTCGATTTGTGTTAGGAATCATTCTTCTGGATGAATAATGGTATTGGGAACCTGGTATATTTACAAGAATGTAGAGGTGAAACATAAGTATGAAAACAGAAATCCAGGTATGATTTTAAACCCATAAGGGCATTGGGCCCTTGATTGGGATACTTAGCTTTGAATTATGTTCTGCACAGATGTCTCAGATAATTTGATATACAATGGCATAGGACCTTGTACCTTGGAAGATTGAATGTAGAAGAGAACATCCCTTCAAAAAGGGATAGTCGGTAGGATTAGGAAGATAGTCGGTCGTTTTAGGAAGAAGAGTGAGTATATGATTTGGAACAAAAGTTCTTTAGCAATAGGATTTCAGTTAGAGAGTGAATGTATATGTCAGCACATATGAAGAGCCAGTAACGATGATGAAGTGGGGAAAACATGTAGAAAAGAAGATATCAATAAAGATATTACGAAATCAGGGAAAGTATAAAGTGAGTGAGAGGATTAGACATTTTCAACAGGCTTGAGGTTGAATCTTAGAAAGAAACAAATATGAAGTCACCAATAATATTGACATTTGAGAGCATTAGGCACCCTGGACATGGATGTTTTTAGTAATCTATGTTCACATTTCATTTAGGCTTTGCTTGGTTCAATCATAAGTGTAACATTTACATTTTTGTCCAGAATATTATTGTGATAATATGTATATGTAGATCAGGTGACATAAGTATTTCTTCCACCATTTTTGGTAGCAATATACTGAAGACATAAAATTAGTATTGGGCGTACAAAGAGGTGTACCCTATGTCTATGAATATAGAGATAAAGCATGATTAGACCATACTGTGAATAAGTAATATAACTTGTTCCGACTTAATATAATGGGATGAACTGATATCTGAAAAATTACTGGAAATCTGATATGCATATACAATCATTCATTCCAACCAGTTATTCATCTAATGTCAATATTAGTGTTTTGGTTTATCATGAAGAGTGTGTGAGTTTTACTTCAAAAGTGATTATGGAAATCGAAAATAATGTGTTTGGAAAGAAGTCTCATGAAAAGACCAGTCAAGAAACCCTGACAATACATGTGTTGTGAAGTAGGAAGTGATTAAAGTTTAAAGAAATGCCTACAAATTTGTGAACTTGTGGATGAAATACATATCTTATGATGAGCAAAAACTGAAGAAATAATAATGTACCAGTGTTGAATATAAATGAACATCATATTATATATCATGTCCCATTGGGATCTACTTGCATTGGTGATAGACTGGATCAGTTCCTGTAGAATTATTAACATTTGTATGCACCATTCACTGAAGTTAGTTTTCAGTACTAGGAAACAAATATGTATTTAAGGTGGATGAATATTTCTGAGACTAATATTTTGGAAAGTTTATTATAAATCCACATGCATGAACATGAATGAATTTAGAGAGTGTATATAAGACACATATATTTCATATTTTGAAAAATCTGGAGAGTGTATATATATATATATATATATATATATATATATATATATATATATATATCACACACACATACCCACACACACAAAAAAAAAACCACACACAGACATTTAAAAGTAGCAATATATATGCCAATCAAAATTCATCTTTAAATATATATCATCCACAGATGCAAAAATATTTATTTTACTGAACATGAGTTTATGTATAATGATGTTCTACTAGGAAGTTCCCCTATAGGTGGAATTTTCAGTTCCAACAGCAATTTGGAGGAGTGATCTCTTCTCACAATTTGTATCTGCCAAGTCAGCCACCTCACAAAAATGTACATGTGATACCAGGTAGGATTCTATAAGTGCATATGAAAATACATGTGATGAATAGGCTACAGAGAAAGGGAGACAGGAATTCATATATTTGTTTAATTTAAAAACACATGGTGAACTATTTCAATTAAAAATTGACTAGATTTATAACACCTACCATTTATCATGCAAAAGGTAAGTCCAAGTATGCAGCATGCCTCCTCTGAACTGCTTGTATTTCTATTCTGTTTGGGTATTTTTCTCCATCATATTAGGATTAGTAGTCAGAGGATAGTAGGGTATGGGATAGTGTCAGGGATTCAGTATTTCGAATAGAAAATTGAAAATGAATGCAATGTGTATGCAAATATGTGCTACACAAATATCTTCCCACTCTCATCCAGAGCAATGCCTTGACATTACCTTCGCCCCATGTATGACACAATTAGAGCAGAAGAGTTAGAAAATCTGTGAATACATATCTGCAATGGAAACTGCTCAATTTTCACAAATTTGGAGAAGGTAGAGGAGTTTCCAAAATTAAGGGACAATGTAAACTCTCCACAAACATGGAGCTCTGCTGGCCTAAAGAGTTCTTAAGAAACTGCCTCTGAGGTTGGGCACATGAAATATATGTTGTTGTCAGGAGCTTTAGCTTCCATTGTAGTGAGACCATCCAAGCTGGTCTGCATTTTTGTGACCTTTGTGAGCACATGGTTTCTTGTTTTCCAATGAACATGAGGCAGCCTTGCTAAATTCTCTCTTTGTAGGTAAACTGTGACCAATGGGGGCTAAGTGTCTCCCCGTGTGCACTGTGAACCCATTTGATCATCCTCCACTTTTCGTGCTGTTTCTTGCTGCTGCACTCGCAATTTGGCATTTGCTTCATGAAACAAGGAGTTCAACTGGGACACAGTGCTGGAGCGAGTTCTGTCACGTGTGGTGGGTCAGGGTCTGCAGGAAAATGCACCAACCATGCTTCTATCCCACCAGCTTGCCTCCTTGAGCATAGCAACCTGATTCTGAACATTGCCCTGAAACTCCTACATATAACAAGATGCCTTTTGAGAGAAGGGTCTGCTGGCTGCACCATATCAGTCATAATCCATTTGGAAGCCAAAGGCAGATCCACATGGCCAAACCACAGATTTTTTATCACACACCTGCCCACAACTTCTCTAGGTCCACTACTCAGCAGGCTCGAACTTACTTGCATCTCTTTTCTATACCATTTTCATGAAAACCAGTCAATCAAGGAACCTTCTGGTATATTCATAATCAGAAACAGGACATCCAAAGGTTTTCCAGTGCCACCTGCTCATGGGAATTTTAAACATTTCATGGTATTTATCTAACCATTTTTAAAGGATGAAGTTGGAGGCACTGTGGGTTTCAATTCATTCAGGAACCATTAAATGTTGAGGAAACTCATTTTAATGAAAGCTCTCGAGAACTCTCACAGGCAAGGCTTCCAAAAGAGTGGCCAAAAGTTCACATGAAGCCAGGCCCATTGAGGTCTACAATATGAGGTCCATGTTTGTTTTGACTCTCAACTATTGCTGCCAAGTCTTTCAGAATAAAATCATGTGATATCCTGGCTGAGATTCCCAGTGCTCTGTGGAAAGCAACCCTGGGTCAAGACTCATTTTCCAAGGACTCCATGCGTGGTCTCCTAAAATCCCAACACAACTCATTGCAATACTTCTCTAAGATCAGTTCCAGAATGCAGTCTCTAAGGGTAATTACGCCAGAGTTCCAGCCCACGTGGACCAATTCATCTCTTCCAACCGCCACACAAGTGACCACAATTAAAACCAAAACACTCCCACATGGACCTCATCTTCTTCCATATAGACACTCATCATTACCTCTGGCTGGAGGATTCTATGAGGGGCACAGCCCAAGACAATGTCCAAAAGAAGCTTCCTTACCCCTCATATGCCTAAAGGCCCGGACTCCCTTCCTGTGAACCAGGAGTGATCAAATAGGCCTGCCGTTAATACTGCTCCACTTCTGCAATTTGTGGCCTATTGACTGTGGGGTTTAGATTCTTTTTGTAAATGGGAGTCATGAGAAAACCCAAGAACCTATGGGCTAGACTCTGCAGGGCTTTGAAGAACTCATTTGACCCGAAGGATCCCTATTCTCACTTGATGGAGGCAGGAACATTACAGAGGAAGACGAGAGACTCCATCTACAATGACCGCTCTTTTGGCCATTTTGGTTTTGGATGCACACATGGGATCCTTCTTTAGACCCATCAGGTGCTGAGAATCAAAGCCACAGCCTCACACAGGGCCAAGAGGCTGATTCAGACACATCCCATTCTAAAGCAATTAAGCAAAGAGCCCAAGGTGATGCCCATTCATTTTCATTTGAAAACTGTTTTCTTCAGGCTTCAAAAAGGGGTGGCCTGAGTCAAAGAACTTCCTGACATTCAGGGCAACAGACAAATAGGTAAGCAAAAGACCCAAAGCAGGATTTCTCCATTGAGACTCTCCTGGTCCCAATGATATCTGTGTTTTCTGACATGCTCTCATTCCCTTCAGCTATCCAGTACATAGCCATGTCACAGATCTTGGAGGTGGTTCATATGGTGGACATAAAATCATAAGCCTATTCTGAAGAGTGGCCATAATTCTACGAAGAAAACAGGAACTTTGGAAGATAGTAGGTGTTGCACATCCATAAGGCAATCCACAGTCCATTCATAAATTAGGCAGGATGAATGCTGAGAAGCTTTCTACTAGACATGACAAATCCATTGATGCATTCTCTTTTCTAATGTCTACAACCACAGACACGGTGGGATACACAGACATAGAAACACTTGCCTTGTCAAAGCACTCAGTAGACACAGTCCATTCCAAACCAAACAAACTGCCTTTCCTACCTATTCTCAGAACATGAGACAAAACCACAAACTCACACCCACAACCACAAAGGCACCTCCTTCCTCCAAGTAGGTATGTGACTATCTGGAGAGCCCTCTGACTGGTGGACCATTTTATGTTCCCCCGAAACGGCCTGTCCTGTCTCAGATCAGGTCTCTTTGGCTAACTGTGAAATTGGCCGGGACCAGCAGTGAGACACTACCTGCTTTCTCAGGAAAGGCCCCTCTTCAGAGCTCACCTGGCATTTGGCCATACTCACATCAGTATTTACCAAGAAAGACGGACTCTGTCCTCTGTAAATCTAAACAAGTGAGCCCACTGGGACTGGAACTGGGACTGCCTCTGGGTGCCTGGATTCCAAGTTTAGAGTGTTCCTTCAACAAGAAAATTAGATGAGGTCACTTCTTTCTGGAACTGATTGAATTTGCTGCCTTTGCAACCACTTTGTCCTAACAGTTGTTTCCAAGGGTCTCATGAGATGGAGGCTGCCCCTATTTCCTGTTACAATTTCACAAGATAGAAAGTTATATCAACCATAGGCACCTGGGAACAGCTCTCTACATAGGCCTGGTTTGGTCCATCTTCTCTACATTAAGAAGATAGAGGCTGATTCAGACACATCCCTTCGTCATGACCAGGTTGTTTGCAATTGAAGATGACTTTTTCTCTCTCAGGTACTTCATAGTTCCCTATATCTTCTCCAGGGATTATATCTGCATAGACCTTTGAGCTTCTCAGCAGGTGAAAGTCTCCCTACATTTTTGTATTGTAAGACCAACTCAGTCCTGCTCTTTTGTAAAGATAGATTGAGGGAACAGTATATGGTTAGGGTTAATAACAGGTTCGATTTGTGTTACGAATCATTCTGCTGGATGAATAAGAATATTGGGATCCTGTGGTATTTATAAGAATATAGAGGTGAAATATAAGTATGACAATGGAATTCTAGATAAGATTTGAAGCCCAGAAGTGCACTGGGCACTGGAGTGGGAAACTTAGCTTTGAACAATGTTCTGCACAGATATCTCAGATAAATCGATATATAATGGCAAAGGACCATGTACCTTGGTTGATTGAATGTGTAAGAAAACATCCAGTCAAAAAGGGATAGTCGGTAGGATTAGGAAGATAGTGTAGGTTTAGATAGAAGAGTGAGAATAGGATTTGGACCAAAAGTACTTTAGCAATAGAGTTTTGGTTAGAGAGTGAATGTAAATGTCAGCACATGTGAAGAGTTGGTCACAGTGATGAACTGGAAAAAATATGTAGGAAAGCATTTATCAATAGAAACATTAGGAAATCAGGCAAAGTATAAAGTGAGTGATAGGATTAGACATTTTCAACAGGTTGAGATTTAATATATAATCTTAGGAAGAAACAAATATGTAGTCACCGACAGGATAGACATTTGAGAGCATTAGGCAACCTGGACATGGATGGTTTTAGTAATCCATGCTCACTTCCTATTTAGGATTTGGTACAATCATAAGTGTGACATTTGCGTTTTGTGTCCAGAATATTACACTGAAAAAATGTATATTTATATCAGGTGACATGAGTATTTCTTCCACCATTTCTGGAAGCAATATGTTGAAGACATATAAATTAGTATTGGGGGTACAAATACGTGCACCCTGTGTCTCTGAATATAGAGAAAATGTATGAATAGACAATAGTGTGAATAAAGAATATAATTGGTTTCAACTTTAAAAAATGGATTGAAGTGGTATCTGAAAATATAAAGAAAATTTTATATTGATAAACATACATTCATTCAAACCAATTATACATCTATTTGTAATATTAGGGTTATGGTTTATCATAAAGGGTGTGAGTTTTGCTTCAAAATTGATTATGAAAATCGAAAATAATGTGTTTGGGTAGAAGTCACATGAAAAGACCAGTCAAGACACCTGGAGGAATACATGTGTTCTGAAGCAGGAATTGATTGAAAGTGAAACAAATGCCCATAAATTTGTGAATTTGTGGATGAAATATATATCCTATGATGTCCATAATACGAATAAATATTAATGTACCAGGGTTTAATAAAAATGAACGTCAAAATGCACAGCTTGTCATATCGGAATCAAGGTGCATTGATGTTAAACTTGGTCAGTTACTGTAGAAATATTAGTTAAATCTGTTTTTCAGGTGGATGAATATTTCTGAGAATAATCTTGTGAAAAGTTGATTATAAATCCAAGTCCATGAACATGAATAAATTTAGCGAGTGTAAATAAGACACATATATTTCATATTTTCAAAAATCTGGAGAGTGTATATATATATATATATATATATATATATATTTACACAAAACACACACACAGACATTAAAAAGTAGCAATATATATGCCACTCAAAATTCATCTATAAATATATATCATCCAAAGATGCAAAAATATTTATTTTACTGAACATGAGTTTATGTATAATGTTTTTCTACTAGGAAGCTCCCCTATAGGTGGAATTTTCAGTTCCAACAACGATTTGGAGGAGTGATCTCTTCTCACAATTTGTATCTACCAAGTCAGCCAACTCACAAAAATGTACATGTGATACCAGGTAGGATACTATAAATGCATATAAAAATACATGTGATGAATAGGCTACAGAGAAAGGGACAGGAATTCATATATTTGTTAATTTTAAAAACACAGGAGAACTATTTCAATTGAAAATTGACCAGATTTATAACACCTACCATTTATCATGCAAAAGGCAAGTCCAAATATACAACATGCCTCCTCTGAAATGCTTGTATTTCTATTCTGTTTGCGTTACTTTTCTCCATCATATTAGGATTAGTAGTCAGAGTCTAGTAGGGTATGTGAATATTTCTGAGAATAATCTTGTGAAAAGATGATTATAAATCCACATTCATGAATATGAAAAATTTAGAATGTGTAAAATAATACACATATATTTCATATTTTGAAAAATCTGGAGAGTGTGTATATATATATATATATATATATATATATATATATATATATATACACACACACACACAAACATTCACAGACATTAAAAAGTAGCACTATATGCCAATTTAAAATCACCATGAAATATGTATCATCCACAGATCCAAATAAATTCATTTTACTGAACATCGATTTATGTATAATGTTGTTCAACTAGGAAGCTCACCCACAGGTTGAATTTTCAGTTCCAACAGCGTTTAGGAGGAGTGATCCCTTTTCACAATTTGTATCTGCCAATTCAGCCTCCACACAAGAACGTACGTGTGGTAACAGTTAGGATTCTAAATGTGCATATAAAAATACAGGTGCTGAATAGGCTTCAGAGAAAGGGAGACAGGAATTCACATATTTCTTAACTTTTAAAATACATGGAGAACTATTTCAAAAAAAATTGACAAGATTTAAAACTCCTACACTATATAATTCAAAAGGCAAGCCCAACTATCCACCATGCCTCCTCTGAACTGCTTGTAGTTCTATTCTTTTGGGGGTATTTTTCTCCAACATATTAGGATTAGTAGTCAGAGTCTAGTAGGGTATGTGTTAATGTCAGTGATTCAGTATTTTGAATGGAAAATAGGAAAATGAATCCAATGTGTATGCAAATATGTGCTTCAGAAAAATCTTCCCACTCTCATCCAGAACAATCCCTTGACATTATCTTCGCCCCAAGTAAGACACAATTAGAGGAAAAGAGATAGAAAATATGTGAATACATATCTGAAATGGAATTTGATCAGGAGTTCACAACCATGGAGGTGGTAGAGGAGTTTTCAAAAGTAAGGGACAGGGTAAGCACTCCACAATCACAGAGCTCTGCTGGCCTAAAGACTTCTTGAGAAACTGCCTCTGAGTTTGGGCACTTGAAATATATGTTGTTTTCAGGAGCTTTTGCTTCCTTCTAGTGAGACGATCAAAGCTGGGTCAGCATCTATGTGACCTGGAGGACATAAATTGTAATATTCCAATGAACATGAGGGAGCAGTGCTGAATTCTCTCTTTGTAGGTATACTATGGCCACTTGGGGCTAAGTGTGTCCCCGCGTGGATTGTATATTCATTTGTTCCTCTTCCACTCTTCATTGTGTTTCTTGCTGCTGCACTGCAACTTTGGTATTTGCTTCACGAAATACATGGAGTTCAACTGGGACACAGTGGTCTAAGTGTCTGCCCGTGTGGACTGTGAAGCCATTTAGTAATCCTCCACTTTTCCTGGTGTTTCTTGCTGCTGCACTGCGAGTTTTGTATTTGCTTCATGAAATACAAGGAGTTCAACTGGGACACAGTGCTGGAGGGAGTTCTATCACATGTGGTGGCTCACACATGAGCATTCATGAAACCGGCCTCTATACCACATAGCTTGCTCCCTTGACCATAGCAACCTGATTCTGTAAATTACCCTAAAACCTCTCCATATAACAAGATGTGTTTACTTATAATGGTCTCCTGGCTGCACCATGTCCGTCTCATGACATTTGGAATCCAAAGGCAGATCCACATGGCCCCATCACAGATGTTTTATCACACACCTGCCTACCGCTGCTCTAGGCCCTCTACTCATCAGGCTCCAAATTACTGGCATCTCGGTTCTACACCATTTTCATTAAACCCAATCAATCAAGGCACTGTCTGGTACACTCATGATCAGAAATAGGACATCCAAAGGTTCTGTATGCCACCTGTTCATGGGAATTTCAAAAATTTAAACTATTTATCTAGCCATTTATCAAGGATGAAGTTGGAGGCACAGTTTATTTCAATTCATGCAGGAACCATTAAATGGTGAGTATGATCATTTCAATGAAAACTCTGGAGAACTCTCACAGGCAAGGCTTCCCAAAGAGTGTCCAAAAGGTCACCTGAAGCCAGGCTCATTGAGGTCTACAATTGAGATCCATGAGTGTTTTGATCTCAACTATGGCTGCCAAGTCTTTCAGAATAAAATCTTGTGGTATCCTGACTGAGATTCCCAGTGCTCTGTGGAAAGCTACCCTGGGCCTACATCTCAGGTTCCAAGGGCGACTCTCATGCATGGCCTCCTCAAATCCCAACACAACTCATGGCAATACTTCACTAAGCTCAGTTCCAGGACACAGTGTCTAAAAGGAGTCACACCAGAGTTCAGGCCCAGGAGGACCCAGTAATCTCTTCCAGCTACCACACATATGACCACAATTTAAATCAAAACACTCCCACATGGGCCTCATCTTCTTCTACACAGACACGCATCATAACCTCTGGCTGGAAGTTTCCATGAGGGGTGCAGCCCAAGACAGTGTCCAAAATAATCTCCATTGCCCCTCATTTTCCAAAAGTCAGGGTGGCCTAAACACCCTTCCTTTGAACCAGGAGTGATCAAATAAGCCTGCCTTTAATACTGCTCTGCTTCTCCAATTTGAGGCCTAATGACTGTCAGGTGTAGATTTTCTATGTGATTTGGAGTCATGAGAAAACCCAAGCACCTATGAGCTATCCACTGTAGGGCTTTGAAGAACTCATTTGACCCAAATGATCCCTATTCTCACTTGACGGAAGTCAGGAACTGAAAAGGTCGGGCGAACTTCGGAGGAAAAGACCACCAAGAGACTGTCTCATGCCACAGCAAAGGGTTTATTGGGGGTCCAGCATGCTGAGGCTCAGAGCTCACTTCAGAGGAGCAAAGAACAAAGAGCCCCGAGAACAACTTGAGCAGAGTTTATATACATTCTTTAGAGAGGGCAGGGACTTTACATACATCATAGCCTCCTTTAGAAAATCATCATATACCGCGGGAAAATCAAATAATAACTCTAAAACATGATTAGCACATTCATTGGTGGGAACAGGTTGGGCAGCGGGTGATTGGTCAGCCGTGAGAAGGAGTATACATTTAAACTGATTGGTTGAAGCACTGAGATGTATACGTGCAAATCTGCATGGTTTCTGGGAAGGGGTGGTTAAGTAACGAGGTGGTCAGGGAAGATTTCAACACACATCTAATGGGAAGATCCGGGAATTGTCTTAAGTGCCACAGGAATTTCAGGTTCTGAGTGCAGCTTGGAAAATGTACAAAACCTGGTTCTTTACGTTTCAATTTCAATTTTTTTATTCTTTCATTTCCCACCCCTTTTTCTGACTACTTTTAATCTTAAAAGTAATGAATCAAAATTATTGTGGGGTTTCACATTCTATTCCTACCAGTGCAGCATATTTCTGTCTGATTATCATGAGTTTCACCTGCCTAATCTGAGCCTGGAGAAAGGAAACTATGTGGTTAGGCAAACAAGGTCCCACAGTTAGCAACACCATAAGGATGATCAGGGGTCCAGCTAAGTCTGATATTAGTGTAGTTACCAGGGGTACTCGGTTAACCATGACTCAAAGCACCCTTGTTGAATCTCCCATTCTCTCTGGCGCTCTTCAAGGTATTTTCTTAATTTACTCATGAATTATTTTGCAACTCCAATATGGTCAGCATAAAAACAACATTCTTCTCTCAGTGCAACACAGAGGCCCTCTCCCTCATCAAGAGGAGGTCTAATCCTCACCTGTTCTGTAAAACAACTTCAGAGAGAGAGGTTAAGGATTCCTGCAAAGCTGTGATGGAGGTCTCTAACGTCTTCAAGTCTTGATTTATTGCTGTTTCTAATTGGGCCATTTGTTGTTAACCACGCATCATAGAAGCTGTTCCCATACCCACTCCTGCAGCAGCTCCTATCCCCAATAGGATGGCTAGAGTAAGGGACAATGGTTCCCCTTGATATCGGGTTGTTTGTCCCCCTAGTAGACCTTCAAATGATTAGGCATTATGATAGAGTACCCTGGAGAGTATCTGCACCATTACACAATAATTTACAGGGCTGTCAAAGACCTGGGCTGAAATACAAGGAGTTCTGACTGTGTGGAGTTCAGTACCATAAAGGTTCCTTTAATTAGTTCCCAGGGGGAGGAGTCAGATGTACTCTGGACTGGGGAAGTAGGCAAAGACGGAATCCAGGAAGTATTAGATGGTAGAGGGGTTCTGGTAGATCTAGGCATGGAAGGTTTAGGAGGCTTAATCCCTGGCTTGAGGGGATTGGGTCCTATTGCTGTGGGATTTTCTTTCTTTTTAAGCCAGACGGTGAACCAGAGACCAAATTCATCACCTGGGCCATAAATATAGAATCGCATTCCCCACGTATTTCCCATAGGCCAGGTTTTTCTGAGGTAGCCCCTTCGTTTGGAAGTGAAAGTTATATTGAGGGGGTAACATAGAGTATTCTTTCCACAGCGAGTTTTTGACACCACTGGGCAAGCAGCACATTTCTTGGGATCAATCCAGGTGTCATTTCATCCTACCGGAATCATACCTTTCTGGGGAGTTTGGGTTCCACCATGCAGCTTTCGTTTGTTCACAACCCCAAGATCTACAATAAAAGTCACTGGGTCCTCCACAGGTTTGGGCCTGTTTTATGACTTTGGAAATCAGGTGGGCACACATAATAGTCAAGACTGGCTAGTTTACACCTGAGCTGGGGGAGATGACATCCACAATTCATGGGTTAAGGTGGTCTATGTTGCCCTAGTTAGGGTTTGAGTGGGATCTGTGTGGGGTCCTCTATGTCAGGGAGATCCCAGTCAGGGAAGCCTATGGCAAGCTGACAAATTTCCAGGTGGAGAGATGGCCACCAAGTCCATAAGGTGGCTGTTTGTGAAATAGATCACACTACTTGCCCATTAGGATTCATTACTTGCCCTTGTTGCTGAGCACGCTGATGGGGATTAGGGCTGCTGGTGGTCATGGGAAGAATCCATAGCCCTACCCACATGACGGACACGCAACTTGAGATGGATACCAGTCTGTAGAAGTTTCCAGCCAGAGTCTGTACAGGGCTCAGGCATGAGATGGGAGGCATTGATCCAGGAAGTGATCCCATCCACTTTCACCACTGTGGGTGTTATAAGCAGCACCTGGAATGGTCCTTTCCAGTGGAGTTCCAGGGATGACACCTGACGCCATCTCACATAGACGAAGCCTCCCACTTGATATCAATGTGGAGTTCCCTCGTCTCCAGTCTGATAAGCAGAGGCCAAATGTTTCCACAGGTATCGCTGGGTGCTGGGTTTGTTAAAGGGCTTTAAATCTGTCAAGCAAGGGGGTGTGAAAGGAATCATTAAGTCTCATAGTTGGGATTAGGTCCCCTACTGGAGGAAGGGCACCATTGAGAATTTCATAAGAGGTGAGGTTACACAAAGAGGCGGAGGGGGTATTTCTTTCACAAAACAGTGCATAAGGTTGGAGCATAGTCCAATTTTTTATGCCAGTATCCAAGCTTAATTTTGTTAAGTACTCTTTGATGGTTCTATTCATCCTTTCTACCTGTCCTGAGCTATAGGGTCTATAAGCACAATGTAACTTCCAATTAATCCCCAGGGTCCTGGCAAATCCCTTACTTTCCTGGGGCATGAATGCCGGTCCGTTAGCGGACCCTATTACCTTAGGCAGGCCGAACCTTGGAAAAATGTCTTCTACGATCTTTTTGACTACCATCTGAGCTGTTTCTTTCTTCATGGGGAAGGCTTCGACCCATCCTGAAAAAGTATCTACAAAGACTAGGAGATATTTAAGTTCATACCTTGCTGGATTAATTTCAGTAAAGTTCAATTCCCAGAATTGTCCTTGTCTGGTTCCTTGTAAGCGCTTCCCTGCAGGAAGCTTGGATGGGTAAGCATTAACTACTTGGCAGACTTGACAAGCTCTAGTCACCTGCTCAGCTATTTCTTTCCTCTGTGAGTCAGTCAATAATAAGTCCTTTCTCCGGTCCTTTAAGAGTGCCTATATCTTCTCTGAGTCTAAGTGGGTGAGCTGGTGTACGTCTTTGACATAAAGGTGGGCTTTTTGAAATTGTAAACTTGGCTCTGTAGGATCCCAGAGTTCTGTATCTGTCTCCTCAGATGATAAGTTGCCTGAATGTTCCGGTGCGGCCAAGTCTCCTGATTGTTGTTCCCCCTGGTGTGGAAAAAGTTAACACAGTCACTCCATTTAGGGCTGCCAATTAAGCTTCCTCATCTGCCCTTCTTTTTCCAACCGCCAAGGGTTCGTTTCCCTTCTGGTGCCCTGGGCAGTGCACTATAGCTAGTTCCTTAGGGCCCTGCACTGCTGAGAGAAGTTGGAGGATCTCATCTTTGTTCTTTATTTCTTTCCAGGTGGAGGTTAATAACCCCCTTTGATGGAAAATAGCCCCGTGCACATTTGCAGTGGCAAATGCATAGCGGCTATCAGTGTATATGGTGGCCCTTTTGCCTGTTGCTAGTTCCAATACTTTCGTAAGGGCAATCAGTTCTGCTTTTTGGGCTGATGTCAGTTCTGGGAGACCAGAGGAATAGATGACATTAATTTTGCTAACTACTGCTTCTCCAGCCCACCGCTTACCATCTTGGAGGAAGCTGCTGCCATCCATAAACCATACAACTTCAGGGCAAGGCAGTGGCTGATCCTTCAAGTCTCGTCGTATACTGGTTTCCTCTGCCAGTATGTGTTGACACTCATGAGCAACGGGTCTTGATGATTCTTCTGGCAGCAGTGTAGCCGGGTTGAGTGGAGCAGCGGGTCCCAGCGTGATTCTGTCTTTGTCAAGCAAGAGGTTCTGGTAGTGGGTTATTCTAGAGTTTGATAGCCACATCTCTGGAGGCTGACAGATGATGCACTCCAGGGCATGGGGGACTATAATCGTTAGCTTCTGTCCCAATGTTAATTTATCAGCATCTTTTATTAGAAGGGCTGCCGCTGCTATAGCTCTTAAGCAATGGGGCGACCCACTAGCCACTGGGTCCAGTTTATTTGATAAGTATTCTACCGGCCTTTTCCAAGGTCCCAAAGTCTCAGTGAGCACAACCCGTGCTATTCCTTTCTTTTCCTCGATGTAGAGACTGAAGGGTTTTTCTATATCTGGGAGTGCTAAGGCCGGAGCAGATAGCAGCACCTTTTTTCTGACATTATCAAAAGCTTGTTGGTGCTCAGGGGTCCATTGGAAGTGGGCATCCCCCTTTATCAGCGGGTATAAAGGGGCAGCCAGAGACGCGAACCCAGGAATCCATAACCTGCAAAAGCCGGCAGTCCCAAGAAACTCCCTGAGTTGTCTCTTATTAGATGGGGGCAGTATCTGCACAAAGGTTCGTTTTGTGGGCTCAGTGAGCCATCCTTTGCCACCCCTAAGAGAATAACCCAGGAAGATTACTTCTTGCTGACAAATTTGGGCCTTTTTGGCAGAAGCCCTATATCCAAGCCGAGCAAGCTTGGAAAATAATGCTTGGGTCCCAGACTCATAGTTCTCTTTGGTGTCGGCTGCCAGTAGCAGACCATCCACATATTGGAGTATGGTGACATCGGGGTGTGCAGTTTTGAAGTCATTGAAGTCCTTGTGGAGGGGTTCATCAAAGAGAGTGGGAGAGTTTTTGAACCCCTGTGGGAGTCTAGTCCAGGTTAGTTGGACAGATGTCCCTTTTTCGGGGTCTATCCACTCAAAAGCAAACAGCAACTGAGTGTCCTTATGTACGGGCAGGCAAAAGTGAGCATCTTTTAAGTCTAGCACAGTGTACCATTCCTGCTCCAGATTCAGAGCGCTAAGCAAATTATATGGATTCGGTACAGTGGGGTGAATGTCCTGCACTCTGTTGTTGATCTCTCTTAGGTATTGAAGCGTCCGGTAGTCCCCAGTTCCTGGCTTTCTTACTGGTAGCAGGGGGATATTCTAGGACAAATGACAGGGCCTTAAGACCCCAAGAGCCAGGTATTTCTGAATATGGGCCCTTATCCCATCCTTAGCTTCTTTGATTAGAGGATATTGTTTAACACTGATTGGAGAGATAGAGGCTTTTAATTCTACTACTATTGGAGGTTGTTATATGGCTAGACCTAACCCAGCAGTTTCTGCCCAGGCATTAGGATAATCTTTTATCCATTTCTGGGGTAGTTTGCCTGTTTGATCAGTCCTAGGAGGCGCGAAGTGTTGATGTTCATCTTCTACGGATGTTGTCAAAGCCATGACTATGGGAGTTTTTACTGAAGGCTTTAGAAACTCCACTTGGGGACCATCAGGGTTAAAGGTTATTCTAGCCCAGAGTTTGGTAAGCAGATCCCAGCCCATCAATGGGGCTGGGCATTCTTGGATTACTTGGAAAGCGTGGTGGACTTTTCCATTTCCTAGGTCCATAGTCCTCTTAGTTGTCCCAGCCCAATATCTACTGCCATTAGTACCTTTAACAGGGGACCATTTATTTGATAGGGGGCCCAGTGGGGTCTTAAAGGTTGATTATACTGCTCCTGTATCCACTTCAAAGTTCACTGGGGTCCCCTCCACTTTAAATGTTACCCTGAGCTCGGAGAGGGGATCCGAGCCCCGACTTTCCTAGTCCTCTTCTAGAGTCAGCACGGTGGACTGGCATCTCTGCTTCTTTCGGGGGCACTCTTTGGCCTAGTGTCCTGTTTTCTTTACAGTAGGCACACTGATCTGAGGCCAGGGGCAGCCATTGGCGGGGGCCCAGGTATCCCTTTCTGACTCCCTGCTTTTTAACTTCTGGCATATTTGGTGCTCTGACCAGAACCTTAGTCAATGCTTTAGTCTGCCTTTTGCTCCTTTCATCCTCCTTTTGTTCCCTTTCCGTCTCTCTCCTCTGTTCCCTTTCCTCCTCAGTTTCTCTCTTATAATATACTTTCTCAGCATCTCTTACTAAATCTCTCAAGGTCTTATCTTGTAATACATCTAGACGTTGTAACTTTCTCTTAATATCTAGGGCAGCCTGCTCGATAAAGGCCATTGCAACAGATGCTTGTTCATCCTCTGCCTGAGGATCAAAAGGAGTATATTTCCTATATGCTTCCATAATTCTCTCCAGAAACATAGAGGGAGACTCATTAGGCCCTTGGATAATCTCTCTTACCTTGGCCAAATTAGTCGGCCCTCTGGCGGCCACTCGGAGACCCGCTATTAGAGTCTGGCGATAAGTGGACAGATGCTACCTACATTTAAAGGTGTTTGGGTGCCAGTTGGATCGGTTCATTGGCCCGTAGGGACGGAGAGGAAGCATCATAGGGGCTTCCGAGTTTTCTATTATCCGTCACCGGCGGGTTCCTTTAGGTGGCCCAGCTTCCTCCAGGGGAGGAGGGGTTGCTGCTGCTGCAGAGAAGTCCCCTGGAGTGCTTGGGTCTGGCCCAATTGCCTCTAGCGGCGGAGAGGCTGACTCAGCGGCGAGAATATCATCTGGAACGTGTTGGGGGTTGGAGAGCGAGGGTAGAGGATAAGGAGTGGGAGGAGTGTCCAGTCTTGTGACTCAGGGAGAATGGAAGGAAGAGGGGGAGGAGTGGAAGGTTTGAATGATAGGATGCTGGGGGAAGGGGTATATGGCTGTTGATCTGGGTGGCCACGTGGCCCCAGCTGAAAGACAATATCTCTGACTTTTCGGATTAGAGGGAAGTAGAAGGATCCTTCTGGGGGGCCACCTGACTCTGAGAATAGGCCATTCTGAAGCACAGAGAATCTGCCAGGTACGGCATTTTACTGAAAAAGAAAGATTCTGGGCCCTTGAGCGGACATCAGTCCAATGATCAAGTGTCAGGGACAGAGAAGTGGAAGTGCTTTGTCCCATAATGAGAGTTACTCAAACAGGGACAGTGAAGACACAAACGCAACACAGACAAAGACAAACAGTAAACGTTTAACATGAGTCCAAGACAAAGATTAGAACTGAGTAACTGCCAAAACCTGATGGGTTAGACAATAAAGACAGCTGGAAAACTCAACATGAGTTCAGAACAATGACCAAAACTGAGTAGCCGGCAAAACCTGATGGGCTGGCGAACCGAATCCTGAAGCAAAATATAAACGAGTTGAAGAAATTAGTATTCCTTGATTTCTCTAGTCCTCTGGAGTGTCCCCCAGGAACGTGGCCTGTAGCTCTGTGACACATCTGTCAGCCACCATCAGAGAGAGCTAATGCTCTTCACTGACAGCCACTTTGCCAATCCATAACCTGAAACCCAAAACCAGAAAGAGGTGCCTTACTTACCCCGAGAGGAGTCCATTGGGGTCTTTTGTCCGCCGCTGCCGGATATCTCACCTGGGGCCTCCAGATGAATAGGTGGGGCGAACGTGAGAGAAAAAGACCACCAAGAGGCTTTCTCATGCAACAACAAAGGTTTTATTGGGGGTCCAGCATGCTGGGGCTCAGAGTTCACTTTAGAGGAGCAAAGAACAAAGAGCCCTGAGAACAACTTGAGCAGAGTTTATATCCATTCCTTAGAGAGGGCAGGGACTTTACATACATGATAGCCTCCTTTAGCAATTCATCATATACCATGGGAAAATCAAATAACAACTCTAAAGCATGATTAGCACTTTCATTTGCGGGAACAATTCGGGCAGGGGGTGATTGGTCAGCCCTAAGAAGGGATATACATTTAAACTGATTGGTTGAATACCTGAGATGTATACTTGCTGAGCTGCAGGGATTCTGGGAAAGGGTTGTTAAGTAACTAGGTAGTCAGGGAAGATTTCAACACACATCTAATGGGCAGATCCGGGAATTGTCTAAACTGCCACAGGAAAGTGCAGCTTGGAAAGTTTACAAACCTGGTTCTTTACATTTCAATTTCAATTTCAATTTCTTTTATTCTTTCAGAACCTTACAGAGAAAGGCAAGAGGCTTAATCCACAATGACTGCTCTTTTGGCCATTTTGGTTTTGGATGCCCACATGGGATCTTTCTTTCGATCCATCTGGTGCTGATAATCTAAGTCACAGCCTCACACAGGGCCAAGAGGCTAATTAAGACACAACCAATTTCAAAGCAATTACTACTCTGAGGTCAGTTACAGAACTCAGTCTCTGAGGAGAATCACACCAGTGTTCAAGGCTAGGTGCACCCAGTCATCTTTTCCAACCACCACATAAATGACCACAATTAAAACCAAAATAATTCCACATGGCCCTCATCTTCTTCCATAGAGTCACTCATCATAACCTCTGGCTGGAGGATTCCTTGAATGGCGCAGCTCAAGAGAGTGTCCAAAATAAGCTTCCTTGCCCCTCATTTGCCTAAACTCAGGGTGGCCTGGACACCCTTCCTGTGAACTAGGATTGATCACATACGTCTGCCGCTAATACTGCTCTACTTCTCCAATTAGAGGCCTACTGACTGTCAGGTATAAATTCCTTATGTGATTTGGATTCATGATTAAACCCAAGCACCTCTGAAGAGCTTGGAAGAACTCATTTGACCCAAAAAATCCCTATACTCCCTTGAAGAAGGTCAGGAACCTAACAGAGGAAGGCAAGAGACATCATCCACAATGACTTATGTTTTTGCCATTTTGGTTTTGGATGCACACATTGGATGTTTCTTTAGATCCATCAGGCGCTGAAAATTTAAGCCATAGCCTCTCACAGGGCCAAGAGGCTGATTCAGACACATGGCTTTCCAAAGCAATTAAGCAAAGAGCCACAGGTGATGCCCATTCATTTCCATTTGAAAACTGTTTCCTTCAGGCTTCACCAAGGGGTGGCCTGAGGCAAAGACCTTCCTGACATTCAGGGCAAAAGATCAATAGGTTAGCAAAAGGCCCAAAACAGGGTTTCTCCACTGAGGCTTTTCTGGTCACACTGATATCTGAGTTTTCTGAGATGCTCCAATTCCCTCCAGCTATCCAGAACATAGCCATGTCGCAGAGTTTGGAGGTGGTACATATTTTGGACACAAAACCATGAACCTATTCTGGAGAGTGGCCAAAATTCAGGAAGAAAACAGAAACTTAGTAAGATAGTAGGTGTTGCCCATCGATAAGGCAACCTGCAGTCCATTACTAAAATGGACAGGATGAATGCTGGGAAGCTTTCTACTAGACAGGACACATCCATTGATGCATTCTCTTTTCTAATGTCTACAACCATGGACACAGTGGGAGACACAGACACAGAAACACTTGCCTTGTCAAAGTTCTTTCTAGAAATAGTCCACTCCAAACCAAACACACCGCCTTTCCTACCTATTCTCAGAACATGAGACAAAACCACAAACTCACACACACACTCAAAAAGGCACCTCCTTCCCCCAAGTAAGTCTGTGACTATCCAGAGTGTCCTTTGACTGGTGGGCCATTTTATGTTCCCCCGAAAAGGCCTGTCTTGTCTTAGATCTGGTCTCCTTGTCAAACACTGTGAAGTTGTCAGGAGCCTGTTCTGACCACTACATGCTTTCTCAGGGAAGGCCCGTCTTCAGAACTCTCCTCGCATTTGGCCATCCTCACATCAGTAGGTACCAAAAAAGACAGACTCTGTCCTTGGTAAATCCAAACATGTGAGCCCACTGGGACTGAGACTGGGACTGGCTCTGTGTGCCTGGCTTCCTGGATCCCAAATTCAGAGAGTTCCATCACCAAGGAAGTGAGGTAGGTCACTTATTTCAAGAATTTAATGAGTTCACTGCCTTGGCAACCACTTTGTTATAACAGTTGCTTCCAAGGGTCCCATGAGATGGAGGATACCCTACTTCCTCTGACACTTTCACTAGTTAGAATGGTATATCAACCATATGGAACCAGAAACAGCTCTCCACATTGTCCTGGTTTGGTCCATATTCTCTCCATTAAGAATAGAGAGGCTGATTCAGACACAACCCTTCATCCTGACAAGGTTGTTTGCCATGGAAGATGACTTTTGCTCTCTCAGGTCCTACATAGCTGCCTAATACTTCTCCAGGGATCATTTCTGCTTGGACCATTGAGTTTCTAAGCAGGTGGAAGATCCCCTACATTCCTGTATTGTAAGACAAACTCTGTCCCTGCTCTTCTGTAAAGGTAGATTGAGGGAACAGTGTATGGTTAGGGTTAATAACAGGTTCGATTTTGGTGAGGAGTCATTCTGTTGGATGAATAATGGTATTGGGAACCTGCGATATTTACAAGAATATATAGGTAAAATATAAGTATGGAAACAGAAATCTAGGTATGATTTGAAGCGCAGAAAGACATTGGGACCTTCATTGGGATACTTAGCTTTGAATTATGTTCTGCACAGATGTCTCAGATAAATCGATATACAATGTTATAGGACCTTGTACCTTGGATGATTGAATGTCGAAGAGAACATCCAGGATAAAAGGGATAGTTGGTAGTATTAGGAAGACAGTTTGTACGTTTAAAAAGAAGAGTGAGTATAAGTTTTGGACCAAAAATTCTTTAGCAATAGGGTTTCGGGTAGAGAGTGAATATGAATGTCAGAACGTGTGAAGAATCAGTCACAATGATGAACTGGGGAAAATATGTAGGAAAGCAGATATCCATAGAGACATTAGGAAATCATGCAAAGTGTAAAGTGAGTGATTGGATTAGACATTTTCAATATGATTGAGTTTCAATATATAATCTTAGGAAAAAACAAATATGTAGTCCCCAAAAAGATTGACAAGTGGGAGCATTAGGCAGCCTGGACATGGATGTTTTTAGTAATCCATGTTCATTTTCCATTTAGACTTTGGTACAATCATAAGTGTGATGTTTGCATTTTCTGACCAGAATATTACTGTGTTAAAATGTATATGTGGATCAGGTAACATGAGTATTTCTTCCACCATTTCTTGGAGCCATATTTTGAAGATGTATAAATTAGTATTGTGGGTAAAAATAGATGTACCCTGTGTCTATGAATATAGAGATAATGCATGAATAGAGCGTAGTGTGAATAAATAATATTACTTGTTCCAACTTTAAATAATGGATTAAATTGATATCTAAAAATATTCAGGAAATCTTATATTGATATACATACATTCATTTCAACCAGTAATACATCTAATGGTAATATTAGGTTTGTGGTTTATCCTGAAGTGTGTGTGAGTTTTGCTTCAAACTGATTATGGAAATCAAATATAATATTTTTGGAAAGAAGTCTCATGAAAAGACCAGTCAAGAAACATGGAGGAATACTTGTGTTCTGAAGCAGGAAGTGATTGACATTGAAACAAATGTCTAAAAATTTGTGAACTTGTGGATAAAATATATATCCTACGATGTGCATAAACTGCAGAAATAGTAATGTACCATTGTTGAATAAAAATGAACGTCAAATTATATGTCATGTCCCATAGGAGTCTACTTGCGTTGATATTAAACTGGGTCAGTTACTCTAGAAATATTAGGATTTGTGTGCAGCTTTCACTGAAGTCAGTTTTCAGTACTAGGAAACAAATATATATTTCAAGTTGATGAATAATTCTGAGAATAATCTTGTGAAAAATCGATTATAAATCTAAATACATCAACATGAATAAATTTAGGGAGTATATATAAGACACATATATTTCATATTTTGAAAAATCTGGAGAGTATGTATATATATATATATATATATATATATATATATATATACACACAAAACATACACACAGACTATAAAAAGTAGCAATACATATGCTAATCGAAATTCATCATTAAATATATATAATTCACATATGCAAAAATAATTATTTTACTGAACATGGATTTTTGTATAATGTTTTTCTATTAGGAAGCTCACCCATAGGTTGAATTTTCAGTTTCAACAGCGTTTAGGAGGAGGGATCTCTTCTCACAATTTGTATCTTCCAAGTCAGACAACACAAAAAAATTAACCTGTGATACCAGGTAGGATTCTATATGTGCATATAAATATACATGTGCTGAATAGTCTATAGAGAAAGGGAGACAGGAATTCACATATTAGTTAATTTTGAAAACACATGGAGAATTATTTTAACCTAAAATTGACTAGATTTATAACACCTACCCTTTATCATGTAAAAGGCAAGTCCAAATATACACCATGCCTCCACTGAACTGCATGTATTTCTATTTTGTTTTGGTTATTTTTCCTCCATCATATTAGGATTAGTAGTCAGAGTCTAGTAGGGTATGGGTTAGTGTCATGGTTTCAGTATTTTGATTGGAAAATAAGAAAATGAATCCAATGTGTATGCAAATATGTGCCACACAAAAATATTCCCACTCTCATCCAGAACAATGAATTGCCATTACCTTCACCCCAAATAAGACACAATTAGAGGAGAAGAGTTAGAAAATCTGTGAATACATATATGGAATGGAACATAATCAGGAGTTCACAACCTTGGAGGTGGTAGAGGAGTTTCCAAAAGTTAGGGTCAGGGTAAACACTCCACAAACATGGAGCTCTGCTGGCCTAAAAACTTCTTGAGAAACTGTCTCTGAGTTTGGGCACTTGAAATATATGTTGTTGTCAGGAGCTTTAGCTTCATTTGTAGTGAGACCATCAAAGATGGGTCTGCATCTATGTGACCTGGAGAACATGGTTTCTTTTTTTTTAATGAACATAAGGGAGCAGTGCTGAATTCTCTCTTTGTAGGTAAACTGTGGCCACTCGGGTCTAAGTGTCTCCCCATGTGGACTGTGAAGCCATTTGGTCATCCTCCACTTTTTGTGGTGTTTCTTGCTGCTGCACTGGGAGTATGGTATTTACTTAACGAAATACAATGAGTTCAACCGGGACAAAATGCTAGAGTGAGTTCTGTCATGTGTGGTGGGTCATGTTCTCCAGGAGAATGCACCAACAAGTCTTCTATCCAACATAGCTTGTCCCCTTGACCATAGCAACCTGTTTCTTAAAATTGACGTTAAACCTCTCCATATAACGAGATGCCTTTACATATAAGGGTCTGCTGGCTACACTATTTCAGTCACAAGCCATTTGGAAGCCAATGGAAGATCCACATGACCCCACCACAGATATTTTATCACACATCTGCACACCACTGCTCTAGGCCCACTACTCAGCAGGCTCCAACTTACTGGCATCTCTGTTCTACACCATTTTCATAAAACCAAGTCAATTAAGCCACTGTCTGGTACACTCATGATCAGAAACAGGACATCCAAAGATTCTCCAGTGCCACCTGGTCATAGGAATTTCAAATATATCATGGTATTTATCTGAGATTAGGAAGATAGACGGTAGGATTAAAAAGAAGGGTGAGTAAAGGATTTGGACATTAAGTTCTGCTTCTCCAATTTGACGCGTATTGTCATGCATGGGCGACTCTCATGCCTGGCCTCCGAAAATCCCAACACAATTCATAGCAATACATCTCTAAGGTCATTTCCAAAACTCCGTTTCTAAGGGGAATCACACCAGAGTTCAAGCCCAGGTGGAAACATTCATCTCTTCCAACCGCCACACAAGTGACCACAATTAAAAACAAAACACTCCCACATGGCCCTCATTTTCTTCCATGTAGACACTCATCATAATCCCTTGCTAGAGGTTTCCATGAGGGACACAGTCCAAGACAGTGTCCAAAATAAGCTCCCTTCCCCCTCATTTGCCTAAAGTCAGGGTGGCCTGGGCACCCTTCCTGTGAACCAGGAGTGATCAAATAGGACTGCCATTAATGCTGCTCTGCTTCTCGAATTTGAGGCCTACTGACTGTGGGGTTTAGATACTTTATGTGAATTGGAGTCATGAGAAAACCCAAGAATCTCTGGGCTTCCCTCTGCAGGGCTTTGAAGAACCCATTTGAGTGAGTCTAGGAGTTGGACCAAAAGTTCTTTAGCAATAAGGTTTTGGTGAGAGAGTAAATGTAAATGTCAGCACATTTGAAGGGTCATTCCCAATGATGAACTGGAGAAAAGGTATTTGAAAGCAGATATCAATGGAGACATTAGGAAATCAGGCAAAGTACAAAGTGAGTGGTAGGATAAGACATTATTAACAGGGTTGAGTTTGAATATATAATCTTAGGAAGAAACAGATATGTAGTCACCAATAGGAATAATATTTGAGAGCATTAGGGAACCAGGACATGGATGTTGTTAGTAATACATGCTCACATTCAATTTAGGCTTTGGTACAGTCATAAGTGTGACCCTTGCATTTTGTGTCAGGAATATTACTGTGATGAAATGTATAGTATATCAGGTGACTAGAGTATTTTTTCCACCATTTCTGAAAGCAATATTTTAAAGACTTATAAATTAGTATTGGGGATACAAATACATAGACCCTGGGTCTATGAATATAGAGATGATGCCTTAATAGACCATACTGTGAATAAATAATATAACAGGTTCCACTTTTAATATTGGATTGAATTGATATCTGAAAATACATAAGAAATTTTATGTTGATATACAATCATTCATTCCAAACAGTTATACATCTAATGGTAATAATAGAGTTATGGTTTATCATGATGGGTGTGTGAGTTTGCCCCAAAAGTGATTATGGAAATCGAAAACAATGTGTTCAGAAAGAAGTCTCATGAAAAAACCAGTCAAGAAAGCTCGAGGAATACATGTGTTCTGAAGCAGGAAGTGATTGAAAGTGAAACAAATGCCTATAAATTTGCTAAATTGTGGAAGAAATATATATCGTATGATGTGCATAAAATGAAGAAAACTAATATACCAGTGTTGAATAAAAATGAACGTCAAAATAGACATCATGGAACATAGGAATCTACTTGCACCGATGTTAAACTGGGTAAGTTACTGTAGAAATATTAGCATTTGTATATACCATTCACTGAATTTAGTTTTCAGTACTAGGAAACAGATATGTAGTTCAGGTGGATGAATATTTCTGAGAATAATCTTGTGAAAAGTTGATTAGAAATCCAAATATATGAACATTAATGAATTTAGGAGTGTATAATAAGACACATATATTTTACATTTTGAAAAATCTGGAGAATATATATATATATATATATATATATATATATATATATATATATATATATATATACACACACACACACACACAAAACCCACACAGAGCAATTAAAAGTAGCAATATATATGCCAATCAAAATTCATCGTGAAATTTATATGATCCACATATCCAAAAATATTTATTTTACTGAACATGGATTTATATATAATGTTGTTCACCTAGGAAGCTCCCCCATAGGTTGAATTTTCTGTTCCACAATTTGTATCTGTCAAGTTGGCCACCTCACAAGTATGTACGTGTGATACCAGGTAGGATTCAATATGTGCATATACAAATACATGTGCTTAATAGGCTACAGAGAAAGGGAGACAGGAATTCACATATTTGTTAACTTTAAAAACACACGGAGAACTACTTCAATTAAAAATTGACTAGATTTATAACTCCAAACCTATGTATTGCAAAAGGCAAGCCCAACTATACACCACCCCTCCTCTGAACTGCTTGTATTTCTATTCTGTTTGAGTTATTTTTCTCCATTACATTAGGATTAGTAGTCAGAGTCTAGCAAGCTATGGGTTAGTGTCAGGGAATCAGTATTTCGAATGGAAAATTGGAAAATGAACACAATGTGTATGCAAATATGTGCTACACAAAAATCTTCTTATTCTCTTCCAGAAAAATTTATTGTAATTAACTCCGCCCCAAGTAATACAGAATTAGAGAAGAAGAGTTAGAAAATCTGTGAATACATATCTGGAATGGAATATGCTCAGGAGTTCACAACCTTGGAGGTGTTAGAGGAGTTTCCCAAAGTAAGGGACACAGTAAACATTTCTCAAATGTGGAGCTCTGGTGCCCTAAAGACTTCTTGGGAAACTGCCTATGTGGTTGGGCACTTGAAATATATATTGTTTTCAGGAGCTTTTGATTTCTTTCTAGTGAGACCATCAAAGCTGGGTCTGCATCTATGTGACCTGGAGGACATGGATTCTTATTTTCCAATGTACATGAGGTAGCAGTGCGGAATTCTCTCTTTGTAGGTAAACTGTGGCCATTGTGGGCTAAGTGTCTCCCTGGGGGACTGTGAAGCCATTTGGTCATCCTCCAATTTTCATGGTGTTTCTTGCTGCTGCACTGGGACTTTGGTATTTGCTTCACGATATACAAGGAGTTCAAATGGGACACAGTGGTGGAGGAAGTTCTGTCTTGTGCGGTGGGTCAGGGTTCTCAGGAGAATGCACCAAGCAGGCTTCTATCCCTCATAGCTTGCCCCCTTGTCCATAGAAACCTGGTTCTGAACATTGCCCTGAAACCTCTCCATATAACAATATGCCATTTCATTGAACATTCTGCTGGCTGCACCATGTCAGTCACAAGCAATTTGGAAGCTAATGGCAGATTGACATGGCCTCACAAAGATGTTTTATCATACACCTTCCCACCTCTGCTCTAGGCCCACCACTCAGTAGGCTCCAACTTACTGGTATCTCTGTTCTACACCATTTTTATGAATCCCAGTCAATCAAGGCACTGCCTGATAGATTCATGAATGATGTAGGACATCCAAATGTTCCCAGTGCGACCAGGTCATGGGAAATTCAAAAATTTCATGGTATTTATCTAGGCATTTTTCAAGGATGAAGTTGGAGGCACTGTGGGTTTTAATTCATTCGGGAACCATTAAATGGTGAGGATGCTCATTTCAATGAACGCTATCGAGAACTCTCACAGGCAAGACTTTCCAAAGAGTGGCCAAAAGGTCACATGAAGCCAGGCTCATTGAGGTCTACAATGTGAGGTCCATGTTTGTTTTGATTCTCAACTATGGCTGACATGCCTTTAAGAATAAAATCATGTGATATCCTGGCTGAGATTCCCAGTGCTCTGTGGAAAGGTACCCTGGGCCTATATCTCAGTTTCCATGGGCGACTCTCATGCGTGTCCTCCTAAAATCCCAACACAAGTCATGGCAATACTTCTCTGAGGTCAGTTTCAGAACTCACTCTCTAAGGGGAATCACGCCACTGTTCAAGCCCAGGTGGACCCAGTCACCTCTTCCAACCGCCACACAAATGAAAACAATTGAAACCAAAAAAAAATCCCACATGGCCCTCATTTTATTTCATATAGACACTGAACATAACCTCTTGCTAGAGGTTTCCATGAGGAGCACAGTACAAGACAGTATCCAAAATAAGCTCCCTTGCCCCTCGTTTGCCTAAAGTTTGAGTGGCCTGGACACCCTTCCTGTGAAACAGGAGTGATCCAATAGGCCTGCATTTAATACTGCTCCACTTCTCCAATTTGAGGCCTACTGACTGTGGGATTTAGATTATTTATGTGTATTGGAGTCATGATAAAACCCAAGCACCAATGGGCTAGCCTCTGCAGGGCTTTAAAGAACTCATTAGACCCAAAGGATCCTTATTCTCACTTGATGGAGGTCAGGAAACTTACAGAGAAAGACAAGAGAATTCACCCACAATGACTGCTCTTTTGGCCATTTTGGTGTTGGATGCATACATGGGATCTTTCTTTACATCCATCAGGTGCTGACAATCTAAGCCACAGCCTCACACTGGGCCAAGAGCCTGATTCAGACACATCCCTTTCCAAAGCAATTAAGCAAAGAGACACAGGTGATGCCCATTCATTTCCATTTGAAAACGGTTTTCTTCAGGCTTCACAAACGGGTTGGCCTGAGGCAAAGTCCTTCCTGACTCAGGGGAAAAGAACAATTGTTAAGCAAAAGGCCCAACCACGGTTTCTCCACTGAGATGTTAGTAGTCACACTGATATCTGAGTTTTCTGAGATGCTCGCCATTCCCTTCAGCTATCCAGTATATGGCCATGTGACAGAGCTTGGTGGTGGTACATATCTTGGACACAAAACCATGAGCCTATTCTGGAGAGTGGCCAGAATTCAGGAAGAAAACTGGAACTTAGGAAGATAGCAGGTGTTACCCATTGATTATGCAAGCCCTGGTCCATTCATTAATTGGGCAGGATGAATGCTCGGAAGCTTTCTAATAGACAGGACACATCCATTGATGCATTCTTTTTTTCTAATGTCTACAACCACGGACACAGTGAGATACACAGACATAGAAACACACGCCCTGTGAAACAACTTAGTAGAAACACTTCACTCCAAACCTCAAAACCGTCTTTCCTACCTATTCTCAGAACATGAGACAAAACCACAAACCCACACCAACACCCAAAAAGGCACCTGCTTCCCTCAAGTAGGTCTGTGACTATCCAGAGTGTCCTCTGACTTCTGGACCATACTATGTTCTCCCAAAATGGCCTGTCCTTTATCAGATCTGGTCTCCTTGGTCAACTCTGTGAAGTTGTCAGGAGCTAGTGGTGAGCCACTACCTGCTTTCTCAGGAATGGCCCCTCTTCAGAGCTTTTCTGGTATTTGGCCATTCTCACATCAGTAGGTACCAAGAAAGATTGACTCTGTCCTTGGTAAATCCAAACAAGTGAGCCCACAGGGACTGTGACTGAGACTGGCTTGGATGCCTGGCTTCCTGGATCCCATGTTCAGAGAGTTCCATCACCACGGAAGTGAGGTGAGGTCACTTCCTTCAGGAACTGAATGAGTTCACTGGCTTGGCAACCACTTTGTCCTAACAGTTGCTTCCAAGGGTCACATGAGATGGTGGCTGCCCCAACTTCCTGTGACACTTTCACAAGTTAGATTGGTATATCAACCATAGGAACCTGGGAACAGCTCTCCACAGAGGCCTGGTTTGTTCCATCTTCTCTACATTAGGACGAGAGAGGCTGATTTGGACACAACCCTTCATCCTGGCCAGGTTGTTTGTCATGTAAGATGACTTTTACTCTCCCAGGTCCTTCATAGCTGCCTACATCTTCTCCAGAGGACATTTCTGCATGGACCTTTGAGGTTCTCAGCAGGTGGAAGATCCACTACATTCCTGTATTGTAAGACTAACTCTGTCCCTCCTCTCTGTAATGTTAGATTGAGGGGAAAGTGTACGGTTAGTGTTAATAACATTTTCGATTTGGGTTAGGAATCATTCTGCTGGATGAATAATGGTAATGGGAACCTGTGATATGTATGAGAATATATAGGTGAAATACATGTATGAAAACAGAAATCTAGGTAAGTTTTGAAGCCCAGAAGAGAATTGGGCCCTTGATTGGGATACTTAGCTTTGAATTAGGTTCTGCACAGATGTGTCAGATTAATCAATATTCAATGGCCTAGGACCTTGTACCTTGGATGATTGAATGTAGAAGAGAACATCCAGTCAAAAAGGGATAGTCGGTAGTTAAAGGTTAATAAAATAGGTACTTGTCACTTCCTGTTTCTCTGTATGCTTAACAAAACACTTTTGAAATCTTGAGAACTCTTTGCTAATCTTGTTCCCAGAATGTGCTCTCCCCAACTGCCAAACTGCAGAATGTACTCCCTCACCCGTGTGCACGCACACTGCCCACTCACCCGGACCCATCAATAAACTTTCCTCCCTGCCCTCTCCAAGAAAATTATATAAACTCTGCTTAAGGTGTTCTCAGGGCTCTCATCTCTTTTCAATTGAGCTCTGAGCCCCAGCATGCTGGACCCCCAATAAACCCTTTGCTGTTGCATGTGACAATCTCTTTGTGGTCTCTTCCTCCAAGGCTTGCCCGACCTTTTCATATGGAGGTTCCACTGAAATCCAGCAGCGGCGAATGTGAGACCCCATGTGTCATGGCTTTCACTATTTGTGTATCTTTTATTATGGGACAGAGCACTTCAATGCCTCTGTCCCTGACCATTGATCACTGGCCCAAAGTCCACATAAGGGCTCAGAATCTTTTTTATTTAGTAAAACACTGGACCTGGAAGACACTCTGTGCCTCAGAATGACCCACCTTTCGAGTCGGATGGCCTCTAGAAGGATCTTTCTACTTCCCACTAATTTAAAAAGTTAGAGATATTGTCTTTTGGCCAGGGCCACATAGCCATCTGGATCATTCCGCCATATATCTTAACTTTGCAGGACCTCTGCAAATCTCCTCCTCCATGGGTGAAGCCTTTCCTTACCGCTGCCCCTGCTCCTACTCCTTCCCCCATGATCTCTCAAACCCTCTGCTCTTCTTCCTTCTCCACCCTCTGTTCTCCCTGAGTCACAAGATTTGACTCTACTGGATTCTCCTCCCCCTCCTTATCCCCTGCCCTCTTCCCCCAATTCCCAACACCCTCTAAGTGATTCCCCTGCTGCTGACTCAGCCTCTCTGCAATTGGAGGAGCACAGCACCCTCCAGATAGCTCCCCAGTGGCACACACAGCCCTTCCTTCCCTTGAGGAAGCTGGCCCGGCTATAGGAACTCGCCAGCAGTGAATAGTTGAAAACACTGGAACTCCCATGATGCTCCCCCTCCATCCCTATGGGCCAAAGATTGACGACGGCCATGGGGGAAAAAATGCAAGCCTACCAGTTTTGGCCATTCTCCTCTTCAGACGTACATAATTGGAAATATAACAATCCCCCTTTTTCTGAGCACCCCACCTGGCACACAGGTCTGGTTGAGTCATTGATGTTTTCACACTAGCCTACTTGAGATGACTGCCAACAACTCATAGGGACTGTCTTCATGACAGGGGATCAAAATAGAATACTCCTGGAAGCTGGAAAAAAATATCCTCTGACCAGATGCGTGACTGACACAACTTCCCAAGATAATCAAAGCCAGCTTTCCTTTGAACCAACCCAACTGTGGCCCCCAAAACTTTGAAGGTAGGGAGCATCTGTTCACTTATCACCGGGCTCTAATAGTGGATTTCCGTGCGGCCGCTAGGCGACCAACTAATTAGGCCAAGGTAAGAGAGATTATTCAAGGGCCTGAAGAACCTCTCTCTATGTTTCTAGAGAGAATTATGGAGGCATATAGAAGATACACTCCTTTCAATCCTCAGGCAGAGGATCAAAAGTCATCTGTCACAATGGCCTTTATTGGGCAAGCTGCCCCGGATATTAAAAGAAAGTTAAAATGCTTAGATGGATTACAAGATATGACTTTGAGAGATTTAGTCAGAGAAGCTGAGAAGGTATACTTTAAGAGAGAAACTGAGGAAGAGAAGGGAACAAAGGGAGGATAAAAGAAACAAAAGACAGACTAAGGCGCTGACTAAGGTCCTGGTCACAACAACAAATAGGCCAGAAATTAAGAAACAGGGAGACAGGAAGGGATACCTGGGCCCACGCCAGAGGCCACTCCTTGCCTCAGATCACTGTGCCTACTGTAAAAAAAAGGACACTGGGCCAAAGAGTTCCCTAGAAAGAGACAGCCACTCCTGAAAGCCATTCTGACTCTTGAGGATGACTCCAAAAGTCGGGGCTAACATCCCCTCCCGGAGCTCAGGGTAACTTTTGAAGTGTAGGGGACCCCAGTAAACTTTGAAGTGGATACAGGGGCAATATACTCAGCCCTCAAGGCCCCATTGGGCCATCTATCAAATAAAAGGTCTCTAGTTCAAGGGGCAAATGGCAGTAAGTATCGGGCTTGGACAACTAAGAGGACCATAGACCTGGGAAAAGGAAAATCCATCAATCCTTCCTAGTAATCACAGAATGCCTGGCCCCATTGATGGGCAGAGATCTGCTCACCAAGCTCTGGGCCAAAATAACTTTTAACCCTGAAGGCAACCAAGTGGGATTTCTAAATCCTTCAGTAAAAACTCCTATAGTCATGGCTCTAACTATGTCAGTAGAAAATGTACATCAACTCACTCAACTTTGTTCAAAGAAACTGCAGGCATTCCTGAAGGATCAAGAACAGAGTTTTCCACTGACCAAATCACAGCAAAAGGACTGAATGGGTAACAAAAGCCTGTCGGGTCCATCAATTGGTTTATGCTTACCCTTCCAAGCTTCCTGGAGGAAAGCACCTAGGAGGAAAAAGACCAGGACAATTCTGGGAAGTGAACTTTACTGAAATTAAGCATGCAAGGTATGGACTTAAATATCTCCTAGTCTTTGTAGATACATTTTCAGGATGGATTAAAGCCTTCCCCACCAAAAAAAAAGAAAGAAAGTAAGAAAGAAAGAAAGAAAGAAAGAAAGAAAGAAAGAAAGAAAGAAAGAAAGAAAGAAAAAGAAAGAAAGAAAGAAACAGCACAAATGGTGGTCAAGAAGATCCTGGAAGATTTTTTTCCAAGATACGACCTGCCTAAGGTAACAGAGTCTGATAATGGACCTGCATTCATGACCCAGGTACGTTAGGGGTTAGCCAGTACCCTGGGGATTACATTGTGCTTATAGACCACAGAGTGCAGGACAGGTAGAATGAATGAATAGAACCATTAAAGAGACCTTAATGAAATTAAGCTTAGAGACCGACATAAAAGATTGGACAATGCTTCTGCCTTATGCAATGTTTCATGCAAGAAATTCTCTCTCTGTTTCTTTGTGTAACCTCACCCACTATGAAATTCCCTATGGGGCCCCTATTCCAGTAAGGGACCTAACCCCAACTCTAAGACCTAACGATCCCTTCCACACCACCATGCTTGACAGACTTACAGCTGTTGAAAGAACTCAGCGATACCTGTGAAAACAGCTGGCCACTGCCTACCAACCTGGAGATGAGGGGACTCCACATCAATATCAAGTAGGAGACTTTGTCTATGTAAGACAACATCAGGTGTCATCCCTGGAACCCCACTGGAAAGGACCATACCAGGTTCTACTTATAACACCTACAGTGGTAAAGGTAGACAGAATCACTTCCTGGATCCTGGCCTCTCATCTCAAGCCTGCACCCTGTCCAGACTCTGCCTGGAAACTGGAAGAGACTGGTAACCCTTTCAAATTGTGTATTCGCCAGGTGGATGAAGCTATAGAGTCTCTCCTTGACCACCAGTAGTTCTAACCCTCATCAGCCCTTTCAGCAGCGATGGCTGATCACAAATCCTACTGGAGAAGAAGTATAATCTATCTCACATATAGCCCACTTTGGGACCTGGTGGCCATTTCTCCACCCAGACATTTGTTAGCTGGCTATAGGTCTTTCCTATTAGGATATCCCTGATGAAGAGGATACCACTAAAATTCCATTAAATACCTTTTGTACCATAAATAATGGAAACAAACATTATGGATGTCGGGACAGGTAAGCCAGGTGCAGGTTGGCTAGCCTAGATTACTATGTTTGCCCGGCAGACAATCAAAGCCACAAACAGCAACAGCTGTGTGGAGGAAAAGCCAATTTCTTCTGTAAGTCATGGGGATGTGAGCATACAGGGGCTTCCTGATGGAACCCGAACTCCTCATCAAATTCTGTACACAGCATTGGCCATATGACCAATTAGATAACCAAAACCCATGGCCCCCAGAGGGGTCTCTAGATCCTCAAATACTGTGTGACCTTTTTAACTTCTGCAAGTGCTCAAAAGGGTAAAAGGAGATTCCCCTACGTGGAGGCCTTTTCCCTCCTTCGCTCACATCCTGAACTATGCTTCTCCAATAGATCCTCACCCTCAGCCTTCATCTCCAGACTATCTGCTGTCACTCCAAACTCAGCAACCTGATTTCTTCCCTTCAATTACTAGATCAAAAACCCAAACCAACACCGGTTCTCAGACCATTGCCCCCTGGCTGAGAAGCAGGTACTGAGGTACCCCTCCACCGACTCACTCCTCTCTTCTCTTGTCACTGCCCGCACTGGGTCCCACCAGGTCCTCTTTCCAGCTAACCCATAGCTCAAACCAGCTGAGGAGAGCCCTCAGACCCTTATCCAAATGTAATGAAAATGGCCTTTAAAGTTGCTCTTTCATCACTGAAAACAGGTTACTAAAAATTTAAAGTCCCTCACAGGCTTTGTGGATACTCACTCCCTTCTTCCCCTCTGCTCTACCTGTTCTACTGCTCAAGTTTTGTTGCTAGGAATATCCCAAACCCCTTTCCCATTATTCTTTTACATCTCTCCTTTCTCATTCTCAGATCCATGAAGCTGCTCTAAGCCCCGACTTCTCTGTCTCCCCCCTCTGTACCAGGCCCACAGAAAAGTTTTCACTGACCTTCTCCAGGAGTCTTCACCATGGCTGACTTTAGGACTTTCAGCAAAAAAGTCCCTATAAACGATTTCAGTGTAGATAACCTTCCTCATTTAATGTTGCCCTGTTCCACTTGGCCACTGGCTAAAAATAATCAGCACTCCTAAGCTAGACACCCCCTTACTAGTTTTTCACAAAATATGTGAACAATTCCTCTGGCCTTGAACTGGGGCTTCACAGAGATGGCAACATTTCTAAGATAAAGAAGTTACCATCTGGGCTCCATGGTAACAGCTGGCAGGGGGAAAAAAAGAAAGGGAAGTAAAAGCTCTCCCCCACCCAGTTGTCCTTGAAAAGTTAACTTGCCCAGAACAGAGAAAAAAAAAAAAAACAGAAACAAAAACAGCTTTTTGTGAACTTCTTCAGAGTGTGATCTTCTGAGCCACTTCTCTTACATGTTGCGTACAAAATTCTGAAACTACCTAAACTTGGAATTCAGAAGATTAATTGATTACAACCGAAGCAATGCCCTCTGAATCTGGGTGCAACCAAATAGGACTGTTTCACTGTCTTTGGTGCTATCTTAGGTGCCTTGCCTTGTCCGTCCCTACAACAGTATAATTCTATATACTAAAACATTGTTGATGTTTTCATGAAATGAAAAACGGATGTGATTAATTGTGTAATGGTGCATATGTTACCCAGAATGCTCTATCATGACGCAGGTTCATTTGAAGATCGAATAGGTGGGACATACAACCCGGTTTCACTGGGAACATATGTCCCTCACTTTAGCCATCCTATAAAGAATAGGAGTTGCCACAAGGGTGGGCACAGGAACCACTGCCCTGGTCCATGGGACACAACAAATGACCCAGTTAGAAGCAGAAATAGACCAAAACTTAAATATATTAGAAACCTCCATAACAGCTTTGCAGGAATCTTTAACCTCTCTCTCTGAAGTTCTTTTACAGAACAGTTGAGGGTTGGACCTCCTCTTCATGAGTGAAAGGGACCTTTGTGCTGCATTGAGGGAGGAATGTTGTGTGAAGTTGTCAGAAGCCAGTGGTGAGCTACTACCTGCTTTATCAGGAAAGGCCCCACTTCTTAGCTTTCCTGTCTTTTGGCCATCCTCACATCAGTAGGTACCAAGAAAGACAGACTCTGTCCTTGGTAAATCCAAAAAAAGTGAGACCACTGGGACTGGGACTGGGACTGGTTGTGCTTGCCTGGCTTTCTGAATACCACGTTTAGAGAGTTCCATCACCCAGGACGTTATGTGAGGTAACCTCAATCAGGAAGTGAATGAAGTCACTGCCTTGGCAACCACTTTGTCCTAAGAGTTGCTTCCAAGGGTCCCATGAGATGGAGGGTGCCCCTACTTCCTGTGACATTTTCACACGTTGGAATGGTATATCAACCATAGGCACCCGAGAACAGCTCTCCACACAGGCCTGGTTTGGTCAATCTTCTCTACATTAAGATGAAAGAGGCTGATAAAGACACATCCCTTCATTCTGACCAGGTTGTTTACCATGGAAGTTGAGTTTTCCTCCCTCAGATCCTTCATAGCTGCCTACAACTTCTCCAGGGTATCATTTCTGCATGGTCCTTTGAGGATCTCAGCAGGTTGAAGATCCCCTACATTCCTGTAGTGTAAGACCAACTTTTTCCCTGCTATTCTGTAAAGTTACATTGAGGGAACAGTGTATGGTTAGGGTAATAACAGGTTTTATTTGGGATAGGAATCATTCTGCTGGATGAATAATGGTATTGGGAACCTGTGATATTTACAAGAATATATAGGTGAAATATAAGTATAAAAACAGAAATCTAGGTAAGATTTGAAGCCCAGAAGAGCATTGGGCCCTTGATTGGGATACTTAGCTTTTAAATATCTTCTAAACAGATGTCTCAGATAAATCGATATACAATGGCATAGGACCTTGAAAATTGGATGATTGAATGTAGAAGAAAACATCCACTCATATAGGCATAGTTGGTAGGATTAGGAAGACAGTCAGTAGGTTTAGGAAGAAAAGTGAGTATAGGATTTGGACAAAAAGTTCTTTAGCAATAGGGTTTGCGGTAGAGAGTGAATGTAAATGTCACCACATGTGAAGAGTCAGACACAATGATGAACTGGGGAAAATATATGGGGAAGCAGATATCAATGGAGATATTAAGAAATCAGGCAAAGTATAAATTGAGTGATAGGATTAGACATTTTCAACAGGGTAGAGGTTGAGGATAAAACCTTAGAAAGAATCAAATATTTAGTCACCAATAGGATTGACATTTGAGAGAATTAGGCAATCTGGACATGGATATTGTTAGTAATCCATGCACACTTTCCATTTAGGCTTTGGCACAGTCATAAGTGTGAACTTTGCATTTTGTTTCCAGAATATTACTGTGATAAAGTGCATATGTAGATCAGGTGACATCAGTATTTCTTCCACCATTTCTGTGGGCAATATTTTGAAGGTGTATAAATTAGTATAGGGTGTACAAATAGGTGTTCCCTGTGTCTAGGAATATAGATAAAATGAATGAATAGACCATACTGTGAATAAATAATATTACTGGTTCCAACTTTAAATATTGGATTGAATTGATATTTACAAATTTACAGGAAATCTTATATTGAGATACATACATTCATTACAACCATTTATACATCTAATGGTAATATTAGGTTTATGGTTTATCATGAAGAGTGTGTGAGTTTTGCTTTAAAAGTGATTATTGAAATCTAAAATAAAATGAAGTATCATGAAAAGACCAGTCAAAAAACATAGAGGAATACTTGTGTACTGAAGCAAGAAGTGATTAAAAGTGAAACAAAAGCCTATCAATTTGCAAAATTGTGAATGAAATATATATCCTATGATGTGCATAAACTGAAGAAATAGTCATGTAACAGTGTTGAATAAAAATGAAGGTCAAAATACACATCATGTCCCATAGGAATCTACTTGCATTGATGTTAAAGTGGGTCAGTTACTGTAGAAAAATTAGGACTTCTATGCACCATTCACTGAATTTTGATTTCAGTACTAGGATACAATATGTATTTAAGGTGGATGAATATTTCTGAAAATAACTTTGTGAACATTTGGTTATAAATCCACATTCATGAACATGAATGCATTTAGGGATTGTATAATAAGACACATATATTTTACATTCTGAAAAATCTGGAGAGTGTGTGTGTGTGTGTGTATATATATATATATATATATATATATATATATATATATATATATATAAAGAGAGAGAGAGAGAGAGAGAGAGAGAGAGAGAGAGGCATTAAAAGGTAGCAATATATATGCCAATCGAAATTCATCATGAAATATATAACATCCACAGATCCAAAACTATTCATTTTACTGAACATGGATTTATGTATTATATTGTTCAACTAGGAAGCTCACCCATAGTTTTAATTTTCAATTCCAACAACGTTTAGGAGGAGTGACCTCTTCTAAAAATTTGTATCTGCCAAGTCAGCCATCTAACAAAAATGTACATGTGATACCAGGTAGTATTCTATATGTACATTCAAAAATACATGTGCTGAATAGCCTACAGATAAAGGGAGATAGGAATTCACATATTTGTTAACTATAAAACACATGGAGAACTATTTCAATTTAAAATTGACTAGATTTATAACACCTACCCTTTATCATGCAAAAGGTAAATCCAACTATACACCATGCCTCTCTAAACTGCTTGTATTTCTATTCTGTTTGGGTTCTTTTTCTCCATCACTTTAGGATTGCTGCAATCTGGCTGGGCACAATTCAGGAGCCACTTGTCAAAAGAAACTAAAATTACTTTTAGAACCACACATGACTAAAAATTAGCTCCTCGGGAAAAACCCTCAGAGCCCAACTGCCACTACTGGCTTCCCACAAGCTCTCAACCTCCACACTCCTTCTCTTGAGGTCGATTGGCTGGGTCGTGTGGGCAGAGCCGAAAAAGTCCCACAATGAGCAGCTCCGTTGTCTGAAAGGGTGGGGAAACAGCCCAATGGCATTACCACAGAGGAGCCAATCAGCTAGATATTGCTGGGGCTGCTGTGAACCAATCATCAGCTTGCAGTCTGAAAGGGTGGGGAAACTGCTCAATGAGCATCTCCAATGAGCATCACCGCAGAGGAGCCAATTAGCTTGATGTTGCTGGGGCCGCTGTTAGCCAATCATCAGCCGGCAGTCTGAAAGTTTGTTTGGCCCCTTGGGCTGTGCCTCTCAACACCTCCCCCTCTCTGTTTAAACAACAAGCATGTGGCTTAGGGACCATGCCTGCCTTAGGTTGTCCAATAGTACATATGGTGCTTACCCATTATCGAATGAGCTGACCTCAAGGTATCAGCCTCCAGTCTTAGATTGGTACCATTGCAATTGGATCTTACCCGTCACTAGCTACAGGTCCAGTATACAGTCACACCTGTGGAGAGGTCTTTGTACCAGCGGGGGGTGAGGTTCTTTGTCTCACCTCTGTTGGCCCCCAAATTTTAGCTGAACGACCATGACAGCAGAAGGGAGGAAGATACACCAAGCCAATTCACGGCTCCTTTTGGAAAAATTGTACCACCGATGACATCATCAGCAAAAATACCCCAACACTACCACAAGTCAATTCACCAACATATTGTTCACAATGCATGCAGGTGAGTTCACAATGCATACAGGTGATACATAGTCGAGGCAAGTTCTGCAAGCAGTTCAGTGATGGCTATTGCAGAAGCTGTAGATTGGTTTTATCTTTGTCTTTACAGGCACTGGGATGAAGATAGGAATTTTGGCAATAATGGCCAAAGAAAAATTATGTAACATTCCAGAAGGTACTAAAAGAAAACAATTTTCTTAACAATTTACATTGTCTTGAAGAGAATTATTAAATATAATGAAAAGAAAAGGTGAAAGTAAACAAACAGATCTGTTAACCTCCTTTTTTGTACACATTTTAAAACAATCCTCAACAGGTGTTTACCCAATTTAAATTAAAACATTTACATCAAGTGTATAAAAATATATTTGGATCCATTTTTTCATGAGCGCTCATCATATATGATATATGGACATACGTACATTCAAACATATAACAAAAAACACAAGTGTGCACACGTAATATAATACATACAACACATAACATAAGAGTAAAGGCCTTATAACATTTTACAGGTGAAATCTCCATTGCAATGTCTAAAAACTCTATAGTCCAAAAATAGAACTGATCAGCAAAACATTAACCTAGGTTTGTATGAGCTCAAAAACCAAAATAGAACTTCATGACATGGGAAAGGGTAATAATAAAATAGATATTGAAAAAAGCATCCTGGATTTGTCACAGATGTAAGAATAGCCAAACTGGAGTTCTGGATATCAGCTGTTATGGATTTGAGCCAAATCATATTCTTTTAATCTGTAGAAATCGCTTTAGTTAGTCTCTCTGGAATCCAAATCGGCTGCTGTTCTCCCTGTGGAAACACACAAACAGACCTTCAACTCCAGACAATTACTGGGTCAGGACATTTCCATTGTCCTGTTAGAATATCCTTCCAAAGTACCTTGGGCTTATGTACATTTTTTGGACACATATGCCTTTCCACAGGAATAAGCCCTGATGAATCCAAATTTCCAAAGTTTAGAGTAAAAAGGGTTATTTTAAGTTTATCTTTGGGGAATATATACCCCTTCCCAATTCCTTTTTTTTTTTTTGTTTAATTAGTACGTTTTAATAGTTTGATGAGCTCATTTAACTATGCCTTGTCCCTGCGGATTGTATGGGATTCCTGTTATATGAGTAATGCAAAATGATGAGCAAAATTCTTTAAAAGAGGTAAAAGTATAACCAGGGGCAACATCTGTTTTTAACTGTTTTGGAATGCCCACAGTGGCAAAATTTTGTAAGCAATGAGCTATAACATCTTTAGTTTTTTTTCTCCGGCATGAAGGGAGTCCATCAAAAATTCAGAAGAAGTATCAACTGTAACATGCAAATATTTTAATTTTCCAAATTCTGGCAAGTTTGTGACGTCCATCTGCCAAATATGGTTAGGTATCAATCCTCTAGGATTGACTCCAAGATTAACTTGTGGTAAAATGGTCACACAATTTTGACATTGTTTTATTATTTGTCTAGCTTGTTCCTTAGTTATTTTAAAGCGCTTATGTATAGTATTAGCATTGACATGGAATTTTTTATGAAAATTTGTAGCTTCTTCTACTGTAGAGAAAATATGTATGTCATGCGTAGTTTTATCTGCTAAATCATTACCCAAACTAAGGGCTCCAGGCAATCCTGTATATGTCCTGATATGCCCTATAAAGGACGGATCTTTTCTGTCCCAGATTAGACTTTGTATAGTGGAAAGAAAAGAGAAAACAGGAGAGGAAGGGGAAATTTGTTTCTTCCTAAGATTATATATTGAAACTCAACCCTGTTGAAAATGCATAGTCATATCACTCACTTTATACTTTGCCTGATTTCATAATGTCTCTAAAGATATGTGGTTTCCTGCATATTTTCACCAGTTCACCATTGTGACTGACCCTTCACATGAACTTATGTTCACTTTCACTCTCTAACCACAACCCTAATGCTCCAGAACTTTTGTTCCAAATCCTATACTCACTCTTCTTCCTAAACCAACTCTGTACCTAATTCTACCTACTATCCGTTTTTGACTGGATGTTCTCTTCAACATTCAATCATCCAAGCTACAAGGTCCGATGCCATTGTATATCTATTTATCTGAGACATCTGTACACAATGTAAATCAAAGTTAAGTATCCCAATCAAGGGCCCAATGCCCTTCTGAGCTTCAAAATTACCTAGATTTCGGTTTTAATTCATATATTTAACCTCTATATTTTTATAAATATCTCAGGTTCCCAATACCGTTATTCATCCCGCAGGATTATTCCTAACTCAAATCAAACATTTTATTAGCCCTAAGAATACACTGTTCTATCAACCTATATTTAAAGAAAAGCAGGGACAGAGTTGGTCTTACAATACAGGAATGTAGGGGATCTTCCACCTGCTGAGAACCTCCAAAGTCCATGCAGAAATGAATCCTGGAGAAGATATAGTCAGCTATGAAGGATCTGCGAGAGCAAAAGTCATCTTCCATGGCAATCACCCTGGTCAGGATGAAGGGATGTGTCTGAATCAGCCTCTCTCTTCTTAATGTAGAGGAGATTGACCAAACCAGGCCTGTGTGGATAGCTATTCCCGGGTTCCTAAGGATGACATACCATTCTAACTTGTGAAAGTTTCAAAGGAAGTAGGGGAAGCCTCCATCTAATGGGACACTTGGAAGCAACTATTAGGACAAAATGGTTTACAAGGCAGTGAATTTATTCAGTTCCTGAAGGGAGTGACCTCACCTCACTTTCTTGGTGATGGATCTCTCTGAACTTGGGATACTGGAAACCAGGCACATAGAGCCAGTCCCAGTCCCAGTCCCAATGGGCTCACTTGTTTGGATTTACCAAGGACAGAGTCAGTCTTTCTTTGTACCTACTGATGTTAGGATGGCAAAAGCAAGGAGAGCTCTGAAGAAGGGCCTTTCCTGAGAAAGCAGGTAGTGGCTAAACACTAGCTTCTGACAACTTAACAGAGTTGGTCAAGGAGAACAGACCTGAGACAGGACAGGACTTTTCAGGGGAAAATTGTATGGCCCACCAGTCAGATGACACTCCCTAGAGTCACAGACCTACTTGGGGGAAGGAGGTGCCAATATGGGTGTGGTTTTGGGTTTATGATTTTATCTCATGTTCTGAAAATAGGTAGGAAAGGTGGTTTGTTTTTTGGGGTTGAACTGTTTCTAGTAAGACGTTTGACAAGGCGAGTGTTTCTATGTCTGTGTATCCCACTATGTCCGTGGTTGTAGAAATTAGAAAAGAGAATGCATCAATGGATTTGTCCTGTCTTGTAGAAAGCTTCCCAGCATTCATCCTGCCCAATTAATGAATGGATTGCAGCTTTCCTTAAGGATGGGCAACACCAACGATCTTAGTAATTTTCAATTTTCTTTCTGAATTCTCGCCAATCTCCAGAATAGGCTCATGGTTTTGTGTCCAAGATATGTACCACCTCCAAGCTCTGTGACATGGCCATGTACTGGATAGATGAAGGGAATGGCGAGCATCTCAGAAAACGCAGATATCAGTGTGACCAGTAAACTCTCAGTGGAGAAACCCTTCTTTGAGCCTTTTGCTTACATAATGTTCTGTTGCCTTGAATGTCAAGAAATACTTTGTTTCGGACCACCCCTTTGTGAAGCCTGAAGAAAACAGTTTTCAGATCTAAATGAATGGGCATAACCTGTGGCTCTTTGCTTACTTGCTTTGGAAATGGATGTGTCTGAATCCAACTCTATGCCCTGTGTGAGGCTGTGTCTTAGATTCTCTGCAACTGATAGATCTAAAGAAAGATCCCATGTGTGCATCCAAAACCAAAATGGCCAAAAGAGCAGTCATTGTGGGTGAAGTTTCTCTCCATCCTCTGTTAGGTTCTTGACGTCCATCAAGTGAGAATTGGGATCCTTTGGGTCAAATGAGTTTTTCAAAGCACTGCAGATGTGGTTGGGTTTTCTTATGACTGAAATTCACATAAAGAATCTACACCTGACAGTCAGTAGGCCTCAAATTGCAGAAGAAGATCAGTATTAATGGCAGGTGTATTTGATCAATCCTGGTTCACTGGAAGGGTTTCCAGGCCACCCTGACTTTAGGCAAATTAGCGGCAAGGGAGCATGTTTTGGACACTGTCTTGGGCTATGCCCCTCATGGAAACGTCCAGCCAGAGGTTATGATGAGTGTCTATATGGAAGAAGATGAGGGCCATTGGGGAGTGTTTTGGTTTTAATGGTGGTCATTTGTGTGGCATTTGGAAGAGATGACTGGGTCCACCTGGGCTTGAACTCTGGTGTGATTCCCCTTAGAGACTGAGTTCTGGAACTGAGCTCAGAGAAGTATTGCCATTAATTGTGTTGGGATTTTATGAGACCACGCATAAGAGTCGCCCTTTAAACTGAGATCTAGCATTGAAGTGCTCTGTCCCATAATGAAAGATCCACAAACAGTGAAAGCAACGACACATGAAACAGACAAGACAAGACAATAAAGACAGGCAATGGACGTCCAACACTGAGATCAGGACTGAGTAGCCGGCAATAACCAATGGGCTGGCAATACCGAATCCAAAACAAAATATCACTGAGTCGAGGAATCTATTATAACTAAATTTCCCAAGTCCTCTGGGGCGTCCTCCAGGAACGTGGCCTGTGGCTCTGTGACACGTCTGTCAGCCACTGTCGGAGAGAGCTCACACTCTTCATCAATAGCCATTTTTCCAAGTCCTAACCTGAAACCTGAAACCAGGAATAGGAGACTTACTTACCCCAAGAGTAGCCCGTTGGGGTCTCTCATCCGCCGCTGCCAGATATCAGTGGAAACTTCATGTGTAAAGGTCGGGCGTGCATTGGAGGAAGAGACCACCAAGAAACTGACTCATGAAACAGCAAAGGGTTTACTGGAGTTCCAGCATGCTGGGGCTCAGAGCTCACTTGAATACAGCAGAGAGCCCTGAGAAGAGCTTGAGCAGAGCTTATATACTTTCCTTGCCGAGGGCAAGGAGGGAAGTTTATTGATGGGTCAGTGGGAGTGGGCAGTTTGCATGCAACCAGGTGAGAGAGTAAATTCTGCAGTTTGAAAACTGGGGACAGCACATTCTGGGAACAAGATTAGCAAACAGTTCTCAAGATTTCAACAGTGTTTTGTTAAGCATAGAGAAAAACAGGAAGTGACAAGTACCTATTTAATTAACCATTCAATAACAACTATACCTTTTTAAATGGATGTTCTCATCTACATTCAATCTTCCAAGGTACAGGGTCCTATGACATTGTATATCAATTTACCTGAGACATCTGTGCAGAACGTAATTCAACGCTAAGTATCCCAATTAAGGGCCCAATGCCATTCTGGGATTCAAATCTTACTTAGATTTCTGTTTTCCTACATATATTTCAACTATATATTCTTATACATATCGCAGCTTCTCAATAGAATTATTCATAAACAGAATGATTCCTAACCCAAATCAAACATGTTATTAACCCTAACCCTACAGTGTTCCCTCAATCTAACTTTAAAGAAGAGCACGGACAGAGTTGGTCTTATAATACAGGAATGTAGGGGATCTTTCACCTGCTGAGAACCTCAAAGGTCCATGGAGAAATAAGCCATGGAGAAGATGTAGGCAGCTATGAAGGACCTGAGAGAGCAAAAGTCATCTTCCATGGCAAACAACCTGGTCAGGATGAAGGGATGTCTCTGAATCTGCCACTCACACCCTGTGAACTGCGCCACTTCACAGGTGAATAACGAGTTAGAACGACAAAAAATTATCTTGTTAGGATCTTACAGAAAAATGGGTGTGCACCGAAACCTAGAAGAATGATTTCCACCAATGAGGTCCGGTAATTGAGTCTCAAACACGAGCCAAATGTGCGACCGGAGATCCGGGCTGACAAATCTGTGTGGCCTGCCCCGTGGCTAGAGACAGCAGGGCACCACCTAGAAGCGACCAGCCGGCAGGGAGAAACGTTGCTGCAGATTCTGTGGAATCCTGCTGGCTGACCTCCAACTGAGCCCCGGGCTGAGTTTGGGATTTCAAACGGGGAAGGAAGTGCTACAGTTCTATCCCCCCACAATAAAAACTCCACCAAGGAAACCAACGGTCACCATCTTGGAGAGCAGAAGTAACCACCGCCACTCTCCAACAGATTGCAACAATAAAACAGGTTTGTGTTACTCAGCTCATCTCCCATACAGCAGGGAATTCACATAAAATCTCTCTTAGGCTTTCCATTGGAGAGATTATCAGAGAGAGCCTGCATAAAGACGTCGGGAAAACTACAGGCACCTGACCTTCAACTTCCCCTCCCATCAGCGGCGAAAACGAAACCTGTCTAGCCAGAGCTGGGAGAGGGGCAAGAGGAAAAAATCAAAACAATAGAGTGCCGGGGTTCCCCATAGACACCATCCACACCCAAGAAACGGCAGGCCCAGAGGACAGTATGAGCTGCCGAGAGGCATCACTCATGGGAAATCTGGTCTAGCACGAGAAACCAGGACTAGCAGGAGATAACAGGGGACTAGAGGCCAGGCCCGCGTGACTGGGCGGCTGGAGAACGCCCGCCCACTGGTCACAAACAGCCCGCTGCTGGTGCGACTGGGTGGCTGGTGCCCGCCTGCCTACCAGCGACCAATCGCCCGCTGGCTGCACGTGCAACTGGGTGGCTAGAGATCTCCCGCCCACCAGTGACAGCCCACCCGCTGACTGTGTGACTGGACAGCTGGAGACCGCCCGCCCGCCGGTGACCGGGAGTTGAAAACAAACAGAGACAGATCAGTCCCAGCCCACTCCCATTTGAACACCCTGGCAAGGAGCCTGGGGCCCGCCATAGCAGACAGGTGACATCACTGGAGCTCGGCCATCCATCGCAATTCCTTCCAAGCAGAATTCACTTTAGCAGGCATAGTCTACCAACACAAAGGAGAGACAACAGATATATTAAACCAAAACAAATCTATAGAATAGAGCAGAAAAACAGCAATCAAATAGAGATGGAAAACAACGTGAACATCATGAAAAAACAAAGGAAAAAAATGTGTACAAACAATGCAGGACAACTTAATTCTACAGGAGGACCTAGAATCATCAGAAACAGGGATAGGGAAAAAAACTCAAGGCTTACCTAACTCAGATGGAAAGGGATATTAGAGAATACATGAATCAGCAAGTCCTAGCAATAAAAGTATATTTTGAAAATGAATTAAACAAATTCAAATGGCAAAGAACAAGCTTTACCAGGAGATATAGATCTTAAAAAAAAATCAAACAGTAATCCTAGAAATGCAGGAATCTATTAATTAAAACTCAAACGAGAATATTACAAATAGACTAGATCAAATAGAAGTCAGAACATCAGATAATGACGACAACGTTTATCAACTTGAAAAGAATATAGTCAACACAGAAAAGATGCTTAAGTCCCAAGAGCAGTCTATTCAAAAGATATGGGATGTCATAAAAAAAACAAATTTCACAGTCATCGGAATAGAAGAAGCCATAGAGATTCAAACCGAAAGAATGGACAACATATTAAATGAAATAATTCTAGAAAACTTCCCAGAGATGAAAGATGGAATGGATTGCCAAATCCTTGAAGACTACAGGACCCCAAACATTCAAAACCATAATAGACCAACTCCAAGACATATAATTATGAAGATAGCCAAAATACAGAACAAGGAGAGAATATTAAAAGCTACGAGAGAAAGGAGGCGGATTACATTCAGGGGTAAACCAATTAGATTAACGACTGATTTTTCATCACAAACTTTGAAAGTGAGAAGATCCTGGAACAATGTATTTCAAACACTGAAAAATAATGAATTCCAACAAAGAATACTGTATCCAGCAAAATTAAGCTTCAGATTTGACAATAAAATTAAAGTCTTTCACAATGAATAAAAACTAAAAGAATTCACACCCATAACACCAGCACTGCAAAGGATTTGGGCAAAATACTACAAGAAGAAGAATTGAAAAATAGTGCCCCAAACTAACAGTGGGAGGTATCTCAGTAAAGGGGGAGGAAAATAACCAAAAAGTAAAAACTAGCCAAACTAAAATAAATAAATAAATTAACATGAATGGATGTACAAATCATATTTCAATTGTAACCTTAAATGTTAATGGCCTAAACTCACCATTCAAGAGACATAGGGTAGTAACCTGGATCAAAAAAACAAATCCAACAATATGCTGCTTTCAGGAGACTCATATGATAGCTAAAGACATACACAGGCTGAAAGTAAAAGATTGGGAAAAATCATACCACTCACAGGGCACACGGAAGCAAGCAGGAGTGGCCAAACTCATATCAAATACAATCAACTTCAAACCTACGTTAATCAAAAGGGATAAAGAAGGACACTATATAACGTTAAAAGGAACCATCCACCAACATAACATAACAATTACCAATTTGTATGCAGCAAACAAATGAGCTGCCACACTCATAAAACAAACTCTTCTCAAGTTCAAGAGTCAAATAGACTACAACATAATAATTATAGGTGACGTCAACAGACCGCTCTCACCATTAGACACATCCTCTAGACAAAAACTGAATAAAGAAACTATAGAACTCAAAGGCACAATCAATAACCTAGACTTAACCGACATATATAGAATATATCAACCATCATCAAGTGGATACACCTTCTTATCAGCAGCAGATGGATCCTACTCAAAGATAGACCATATATTAGGTCATAGGGCAACTCTTAGTAAATATAAAGGCGTGGAGATAATACCATGCACCATATCAGATCATAATGAAATGAAACTGGAAATCAATGATAAAAGAAGGAAGGAAAAATCCTACATCACATGGAAAATGAACAATATTCTACTGAATGATCAATGGGTTACAGAAGACATTAAGGAGGAGACAAAAAAATTCTTAGAGACAAATGACCATACAGACACAACCTACTGTAATCTATGGGACACAATGAAAGCAGTTTTAAGAGGAAAATTCATTTCTTGGAGTTCTTTCCTCAAAAAAAGAAAAAAACAACAACAAATAAATGAACTCACACTACACCTCAAAAACCTAGAAAAGGAAGAGCAAAACAACAGCAAATGTAGTAGACGACATTAAAATAAGAGCAGAAATCAACGAAATTGAAACAAAAAATCATTGAAAAAATTGATAAACTAAAAGTTGTTTCTTTGAAAAAATAAATAAGATTGACAGGCCCTTAGCCATGATAACGAAGAGAAGAAGAGAGAGAACTCAAATTATTAACATAGGGGGTGAAAAATGCAATACCACAACAGACACTACAGAAATATAGAAGATAATTAGAAAGTATTTTGAAACCCTATATTCCAATAAAATAGAAGATAGTGAAGATATCAATAAATTTCTTAAGTCATACGATCTGCCCAGATTGAGTCAGGAAGACACACACAATTTAAACAGACCAATGACAAAGGAAGAAATAGAAGAAACCATCAAAAGATAACCAACGAAAAAAAGCCCTGGACCGGATGGGTAAACAGCGGAGTTCTACAAAACCTTCAAAGAAGAATTAATACTGATTCTTTTCAAGCTCTTTCAAGAAATAGAAAAAGAAGGAGCTCTTTCAAATTCATTCTATGAGGCCAAAATCACCCTGATCTTGAAATCAGACTAAGACACTTCAAAGAAACAAAACTACAGACCAATATCTCTAATGAACTTGGATACAAAAATTCTCAATAAAATCCTGATGAATCGAATACAAAAGCATATCAAAAAAAATTGTGCACCATGATCAAGTAGGATTCACCCCTGGGATGCAAGGCTGGTTCAATATACGGAAATCAATAAATACTATTCACCACATCAATAGACTTAAAGACAAGAACCATATGATCATCTCGATAGATGCAGAAAAAAACATTTGACAAAGTACAGCATCCCTTTATGTTCAAAACACTAGAAAAACTAGGGATAACAGGAACTTACCTCAACATTGTAAAAGCTATATATGCTAAACCTCAGGCTAGCATCATCCTAAATGGAGAAAAACTGAAGGGATTGCCTCTAAAATCTGGAACAAGACAGGGATGCCCTCTATCACCACTTCTATTCAATTTAGTTCTTGAAATTCTAGCCAGAGCAATTAGACAATAGAAATTAAAGGCATAAAAATAGGAAAACAAGAACTTAAATTATCACTATTTGTGGATGACATGATAATATATATAACAGACCCAAAAGGGTCTACAAAGAAACTGCTAGAGATAATAAATGAATTAAGCAAAGTGGCAGGATATAAAATCAACACGCATAAATCAAAGGCATTTATGTATATCAGGAGCAAAACTTCTGATATGGAAAGGAGGAAAAACCACTCCATTCACAATATCCTCAAAGAAAATAAGATACTTGGAAATCAACCTAACAAAAGAGGTGAAAGATTTATATAATGAAAACTACAGAATCCTAAAGAGAGAGATAGAAGAAGATCTTAGAAGATGGAAAAATGTACCCTGTTCATGGATAGGCAGAGCTAACATCATCAAAATGGTGATATTACCCAAAGTTCTCTACAGGTTAAAATGGATGCCAATCAAAATCCCAACGGCATTTCTTGTAGAAATGATAAAGCAATCATGAAATTCATATGGAAAAACAAAAGACCCAGAATAGCAAAAGCAATTCTAAGCAGGAATTTGAATCTGGAGGTATAGCGATACCAGAGTTCAAACTGTACTACAAAGCAATAGTTATAAAAGCAGCGTGGTACTGGTACCAAAACAGGCAGGTGGATCAGTGGTAGAGAATAGAGGACACAGAAATCAATCCACAAAATTACAACATTCTTATATATGATAAAGAGGCTAAAAGCATATTGGGAGATGGATAGCATCTTCAACAAATGGTGCTGGGAAAATTGGAAATCCATATGCACCAAAATGAAACTGAATCCCTTTCTCTCGCCATGCACAAAAGTTAACTCAAAATGGATCAAGGAGCTAGTGATGAAATCAGAGACACTGCATGTGATAGAAGAAAAAGATGGCTATGATCTACATACTGTGGGGTCGGGCTCCAAATTCATTAATAGGACACCCATAGCCCAAGAGTTAATAACAACAATAAACAAATGGGACTTACTTAAACTAAAAAGTTTTTTCTCTGCAAGAGAAACAATAAGAGAGGTAAATAGAGAGTCTACATCCTGGGAACAATTTTTTACCCCTCACACTTCAGATAGAGCTCTAATATCCAGAATATACAAAGAACTCAAAAAATTAAACAATAAGATAACAAATAACCCAATCAACAAATGGGCCAAGGACCTGAACAGACACTTCAGAGAGGAGGACATACAATCAATCAACAAGTACATAAAAAAATGCTCAACATCTGTATCAGTCAGAGAAATGCAAATCAAAACCACCCTAAGATACCATCTTACTCCAGTAAGATTAGCAGCCATTATGAAGTCAAACAACAATAAGTGTTGGCGAGGATGTGGAGAAAAGGGTACACTTGTATACTACTGGTGGTACTGAAAATTGATAAGGCCAATTTGTAAAGCAGTATGGAGATTTCTTGGAAAGCTGGGAATGAATGCACCATTTGACCCAGCTATCACCCTTCTCGGACTAGAGGGTCTTAACAGAGCGTACTATAGGGATACTGCCACATCAATGATCATAGCGCCACAATTCACAATAGCTAGACTGTGGAACCAACCTAGATGTCCTTCAATAGATGAATGGTTAAAAAACTGTGGCATCTATACACAATGGAGTATTACTCAGCACTAAAAAATGGCAAAATCATAGACTTTGCAAGGAAATGGATGGCATTAGAGCAGATTATGCTAAGCTAAGCTAACCAATCCTTAAAAAAATGCCAAATGTCTTCTTTGATATAAAGAGAGCACCTAAGAACAGAACAGGGAGGAAGAGCATGAGAAAAAGATTAACATTAAACAAAGACGAGTGGGGGGATAGAAAGGGGGAGAGAAGGGAAAGCATATGGAAATGGTAGGAGACCCTCAATGTTACACAAAATTACATATAAGAGCTTGTGAGGGGAAATGGGGGGAAAATAATGGAGAGAATTGAACAACAGTAGATGAGGTAGAGAGGAAAGATGGGAGGGGAGGGGAGGGGGGATAGTAGGGGATAGAAAAGGTAGCAGAATACAACATCACTATTATGCCATTATGTACAAATGTGAATGTGTAACCAATGTGCTTCTACAATTCGTATTTGGGGAAAAATGGGAGTTCATAACCCAATTGAGTCAAATGTATGAAAGATATTATATCATGAGTTTTGTAATGTTTTGAACAATCAATAAAAATAAATAAATAAATAAAGGTTTAAAATTGAGTGGCAAGAAATCAGCTAAAAAAGTGTTGAGATGCATTCATTTTGCTAAGCAGAAACTTTGTTTTGTGTAGTTGTATCTATCACAAATTTATTTTACCAGAAAACTGGCTTTTGAAAATACACTTAATTGAGATTAAATTATAATCCACCTACCTTCATGAAAAATTCATAGCATTTCCTATATTTTTCATATTTCAATTTTTGGTAAATATTTTGTCATGGACCAGGTCTAGTCTTAGGCTATTCTTTCAGAATACTGCCTCATCTGATAAGTTGGTACAATGTGTTGGATTGTTCTTTTCATCTTTTATTTAATAGTTTCTAGCTGATAATGTGTATTTTTCATTATCTTTATTTGGACATACATACCCAACGATATCTTTGCATTTTATGTTTTACTGGGAAGAGACTCATCAAAAGCTCTGTATTATATGTATCAACAATCAAACATTTAGAGCATGCAATTATTCTTAATTTTGCATGAAAATATCTTTGTACCATTTACTTATAAAAATTTAGAACTATTAATTATGTCCCTACTGTAATAAGTAACTAATTACCAGAAAAATTAAACAATTCACTTTATATCAATTATGAATATGAAAAGTACTAAAATAAGTATTTGGCAATTAATACATAATTGATAGAAATTGAAATCATAAGAAAGCCATTTAAAATGTCAGTGCATATGGTCCTTAAATAATAGGTTGTTCAAAAAAATTTCTCTAATTCATAAGATATAATATGCCATATTACAGCGTAACGTGATAAAAAACATTAAATTATCAATATTGATAATAAAGAATGATACCTTTTTTATTAAATATGTTTATTTGATTTTCATTGTAAGATGTTAATTCTGGAAGACTTCAGAATTAAGAAAGTCTTGGTGTATATTATTTCTAACAGGCTAATCAAAGTACTTTTAAATATATATGTATATATATATATATATATATATATATATATATATATATATACATAATATATGTAATGCATATGCATGAATATAGACACATATGTATAATAAATGTATTGTAATATATCTATCAGGTGATTATAATTATTAATTTTTTTAAAAAAAAATAGTGACTATAAAAAACAGTCTCAAATTTAAATTTCATAGCATACAACTGTTTGTAATGCCATGAGAGAAAAATAGATATGGAGGAAAAACGAAAAAGGAAGAGAGAGAAGGGGAAAAATGAGGAAGAAAGTGAGTAAAGAAGAGGGAGAGGCGTGTTCGATGTTAAGACAAAAGTGGAGCGGCTGGGTTTGTGATTCAGTGTTAACATGTTTGCCTAGTATGTGTGAGGAACTGGGTTCTATTCTCAGCACCACATACAAATAAAGAAAATGAAGATCCATCAACAACTTAAAAAATAAAAAATAAAAAACTAGAAATATTACTAAAATCCCAAGCATTTATGAATGTTAAATAATAAAATATATGTTACATAGCCTTATGTAATTTCTAGACTCCCCAAAAAAGTCATTAAATGTTGGATTATTAGTGCTATAACTAAAAATCCATTGCTCTTTCCTCTACATTCTGTGGCATTCTAGTGCTAAAATAAATTGTAGTATAACACCAAAAAAAAAAACATCCTAATATTTCTACAGTAACTGACCCAGTTTAACATCAATGCAAGTAGATTCCTATGGGACATGATATGTACTTTGAAGTTTATTTTTATTCAACACTGGTACATTTCTATTTCTTGAGTTTATGCACATTATAGGATATATATTTCATCCACACGTTCACAAATTTATAGGCATTTATTTCACTTTCAATCACTTCCTCCTTCAGAAAACATGTATTCCTCCGTTTCTGACTGGTCTTTTCTTGAAACTTCTTTCCAAACACATTATTTTCGATTTCCATTATCACATTTGAAGCAAAACTCACACACCCCTCATAATAAACCATAACCCTAATATTACCATTAGATGTACAACTGGTTGGAATGAATGATTGTATATCAATATAAGATTTCTTACTTAGTTTCAGATATCAATTCAATCCATTATTTAAAGTGGAACCAGTTATATTATTTATTCACAATGTGGTATTTTCATGCATTATCTCTATATTCATAGACACAGGGTACACCTCTTTGTACCCCCAACACTAATTTATACGTCTTCAAAATATTGCTCCCAGAAATGTTGGAAGAAATACCCATGTCACCTGATCTACATATGCATTTTATCACTGAAATATTCTGGACACAAAAAGCAAAGGTCACACTTATGATTGTATCAAAGCTAAATGAAAAGTGAACATGGATTACTAAAAACATCCATGTCCAGGTTGCCTAATGCTCTCAAATGAAAATCCTATTGGTAACTACAAATTAGTTTCTTCCAAAGATTATATATTCAAACTCAACCCTGTTGAAAATGTCTAATCCTCTCACTCACTTTATACTTTGCCTGTTTTTGTAATGTCTCTATTGGTATCTGCTTTTCCACAGTTCATCATTGTGACTAAATCTTCACATGTTCTGAAACTTACATTCACACTCTAATCGAAATCCTATTGCTAAAGAACTTTTGGTCCAAATCCTATATTCACTCTTCTTCTTAAAACCTACCTACTATCTTCCTAATCCTACCGACTATCACTTTTTGACTGGAGGTTCTCTTCTACATTCAATCATCCAGTTACAAGGTCTTATGCCATTGTATATCGATTTCTCTGAGACATTTTTGCAGAATGTAATTCAACGATAGGTATCCCAATCAAGGGCCCAGTGATTTCTGGGCTTCAAATCTTACTTAGATTTCTGTTTATGTACATATATTTCACGTCTGTATTCTAATAAATATCACAGGTTCCAATAACATTATTCATCCAGCAGAATGGTTCCTAACCGAAAATGAAAATGTTATTAACCGTAACCATACACTGTTCCCTCAATCTAACTTTACAGAAGAGCAGTGACAGTGTTGGTCTTACAATACAGGAATGCATGGGATCTTCCACCTGCTGAGAACCTCAAAGGTACATGCAGAAATGATCCCTGGAGAAGATGTAGGCAGCGATGAAGGACCTGAGAGAGCAAAAGTCATCTCAATGGCAAACAACCTGGTAGAATTAAGGAATGTGTCTGAATCAGCCTCATTCTTCTTAATACAGAGAAGATAGACCAAACCATGCCTGTGTGGAGAGCTGTTCCCTGGTCCCTATGTTTGATATACGATTCGAACTTGTGAAAGTGTCACAGGATGTAGGGGCATCCTCCATCTCATGGGAACCTTGGAGGCAAATGTTAGGACAACGTGGTTTCCAAGGCAGTGACCTCATTCAGTTCCTCAAGGAAGTGACTTCACCTCACTTCCTTGGTGATGGAAGTCTCTGAACTTGGGATCCAGGAAGCCAGGCACCCAGAGCCATAACCCGTCCAAGTCCCAGTGGTCTAACTTGTTTGGATTTACGAAGGACAGAGTCAATATTTCTTGGTACCTACTGATTTGAGGATGGCCAAATGCCAGGAAACCTCTGAAGAGGGTCCTATCCTGATAAAGCAGGTAGTGGATCACCGCTGGCTCCTGACTACTTCACAGAGTTGGCAAAGTATAGCAGATCTGAGACAGGACAGGCCATTTTGGGAGAACATAGTATGGCCCACCAGTCAGAGGACACTCCGGATATGACAGACCTACTTGGGGGAAGGAGGTGCCTTTGCGGGTGTGGGTGTGGGTTTGTGGTTTTGTCTCATGTTCTGAGAATACAAAAGAAAGGCGGTTTGATTGGATTGTAGTGAACTGTTTCTAGTAAGTCGTTTGACAAGGCGAGTCTTTCTATGTGTATCCCACTGTGTCCGTGGTTGTCGACATTAGAAAAGAGAATGCATCAGTTGATGTGTTCTGTCTAGTAGAAAGCTTCGCAGCATTCATCCTGCCCAATTGATGAATGGACTGCGGCTTGCCTCATGGATGGGCAACACCTACTATCTGCCTAAGTTCCTGTTTTCTTCCTGCATTCTGGCCACTCTCCCGAATAGGCACATAGTTTTGTGTTTAAGATATGTACCACCTCAAGCTCTGTTAAATGGCCATGTACTGGACAGCTGAAGGGAATGGGAGAATCTCAGAAAACTCAGATATCAGTGTGACCAGGAAAGTCTCAGTGGAGAAACCCTGCTATGGGCCATTCTCTTACTATGTATCTGTTTCCCTGAATGTCAGGAAGTTCTTTGCCTCAGGCTACCCTCATGTGAAGCCTGAAAAAAAGAGTTTTCAAATGAAAATGAATGGGCATCACCTGTGGCTCTTTGCTTAATTTCTTTGCAAAGGGATGTGTCTGAATCACCCTTTGGCCCTGTGTGCAGTTGTGGCTTAGATTCTCAGCCCCTGATGGATCTAAAGAAAGATCCGATGTGTGCATCCAAAACCAAAATTTCAAAAAGATCAGTTATGATGGATGAAGTCTCTTGCCTTTCTTTGTTAGGTTCCTGAACTACATCAAGTGAGAATAGGGATCCTTTGGTTCAAATAAATTTTTGAAAGCCCTGAAGAAGTGCTTGGGTTTTCTTATGACTCCAATTCACATAAAGAATCTATACCTGACAGTCAGTAGGCCTCAAATTGGAGAAGCAGATCAGTATTAACTGCGGTCTTATTTTATCACTCCTGGTTCACATGCAGGGTGTCCAGGCCACCATGACTTTAGGCAAATGAGCGGCAAGGGAGCTTATTTTGGACACTAACCCATACCCTACTAGACTCTGACTAGTAATCCTAACATGATGGAGAATAATAACCCGAACAGAATAGAAATACAAGAAGTTTTGAGGATTCATGTTGTATAGTTGTACTTGCCTTTTGCATTATATAGGGTAGGAGTTATAAATTTAGTCAATTTTTAATTGAAACAGTTCTCCATGTGTTTTTAAAGTTCACAACCATGTGAATTCCTCTCTCCCTTTCTCTGTAGCCTATTCAGAAGATGTATTTTTATATGCACATTTAGAATCCTACCTGGTATCACATGTACATTCTTGAGAGGTTGCTGACTTAGCAGATACAAATTGTCAGAAGAGATCACTCCTCTGAATGCTGTTGGAAGTGAAAATTCAAACTATGGGTGACTTCCTAGTTGAACAACATTATACATAAATCCACGTTTAGTAAAATTAATATTTTTGGCTCTGTGGATTATATATATTTCATGATATATATATATTGCTACATTTTAATGTCTGTTTGAGTGTGTGTGTGTGTGGGTGTATAGATAGATAGATAGATAGATAGATATACACTCTCCAGATTTTTGAAAATATGAAACATATGTGTCTTATTATATACTCCCTAAATTCATTCATGTACATGTATGTGGATTTATAATCAACTTTTCACAAGATTATTTTCAAAAATATTCATCCACCTGAAATACATATTTGTTTCCTAGTACTAAAAACAAACTTCAGTGAATGGTGCATACAAATCCAAATATTTCTACAGTAACTGTCCCAGTTTAACATCAATGCTTGTAGATTCCTATGGGACATGATGTGTATTTTGACGTTCATTTTTTAACAAAACTGGTACATTATTATTTCTTCAGTTTATGCACATCATAGGATATATATTTCATTAACAAGTTCACAAATTTATAGGCATTTGTTTCGCTTTCAATAACTTCCTTATTCAAAACTCTTGTATTCCTCCAGGTTTCTTGTCTGGTCTCTTCATGAGACTTCTTTCCAAACTCATTATTTCTGAAATCCATAATCACCTTTGAAATAAAATTCACACACTCTTTATGATAATCCATAAGCCTAATATTAAAATAAGATGGATACCTGGTTGGATTGAATGATTGCATATCAATATAAGATTTCCTGTATATTTTCAGATATCAATTCAATCCATTATTTAAATTTAGAACTTGTTACATTGTTTAATCAAAGTTTTGTCTATTCATGCATTATCTCTATATTCCTAGACACAGGGTACACCCATTTGTAACGCCAGTACTAATTTATATATCTTCAAAATATTGCTCCCAGAAACGGTGGAATAAATACTTATGTCATCTGATCTACATATACATTTTATCACAGTAATTTTCTGGACACAAAAAGCAAAGTTCACACTTATGATTTTACCAAAGCCTTAATGGAAAGTGAGTATGCATTACTAAAAACATCCATGTCCAGGTTGCCTAACGCTCTCAAATGTGAATCCTATTGGTCACTACATATTTGTTTCTTCCTAAGATTATATATTTTACCTCAAGCCTGTTGAAAATGTCTAATCCTATCAATCACTTTATCATTTGCCTGATTTACTAATGTCTCTATTAATATCTGCTTTCCTACATATTTTCCACAGTTTATCATTGTGACTGACTCTTCACATGTGCTCACATTTTCATTCACTCTCTACCCGAAACCCTATTGCTAAAGAAATTTTGGTTTAAATCCTACACTCTCTCTGCTTTCTAAACCTACTGACTATCTTTCAAATAATACCGAGTATCCCTTTTTGACTAGAAGTTCTCTTCGACATTCCATCATCCAAGGTACAAGGTCCTATGCCATTGTACATCGATTTATCTGAGACATCTCTGCAGAACATAATTCAAAGCTAAGTATCCCAATCAAGGGCCCAATACCCTTCTGGGCTTCAAATCTTACCTAGATTTCTGTTTTCATTCTAGTATTTCACTTTTACATTCTTGTAAATATTACAGGTTCCCAATACAATTATTCATCCTGCAGAATGATTCTTAACCCAAATCGAACCTTTTATTAACCCTAACCATACACTCTTCCCTCAATCTAAGTTTACAGAAGAGCAGGGACAGAGTTGTTTTTACAATACAGGAATGTAGGTCATCTTAAACCTGCTGAGAACCTCAAAGGTCCATGCAGAAATGATACCTGGAGAAGATGTAGGCAGCTATGAAGGAGTTGAGAGAGCAAAAGTCACCTTGCATGGCAAACCACCTGGTCAGGATGAAGGGTCGTGTCTGAATCAGTCTCTCTATTCTAAATGTAGAGAAGGTGGACCAAACCAGGCCTTTGTTGAGAGATGTTCCCGGGTGCCTATGGTTGATATACCATTCTAACTTGCGAAAGTGTCACAGGAAGTAGGGGCAGCCTCTATCTCATGGGACCCTTGGAACCAACTGTTAGGACAAAGTGGTTGCCAAGGGAGTGAACTCATTCAGTTCTTGAAGGAAGTGTCCTACCTCACTTCCTTGGTATTGGAACTCTCTGAAATTGGGATCCAAGATGCCAGACACCCAGAGCCAGTCCCAGTCCCACTCCCACTGGGCTCAGTTGTTTGGATTTACCAAGGACAGAGTCAGTCTTTCTTGGTACCTACTGCTGAGAGAATGGCCAAATGCCAGGACAGATATGAAGAGGATCTTTCCTGAGAAAGCAGGTAGTGGCTCACCACTGGATCCTGACAACTTCACAGAGTTGGCCAAGGCAACCAGAACTGAGACAGGACTGGCCATTTCGGGGAACATAGTTTGGCTCAACAGACAGAGGACACACTGGAGAGTCAGAGACTTACTTGTGGGAAGGAGATGCCTTTGTGGGTGTGGGTGTGAGTTTGTGGTTTTGTCTCATGTTCTGAAAATAGGTAGGAAAGGTGGTTTGTTTGGTTTGGAATGGACTGTTTCTAGTAAATCGTTTGACAAGGTGAGTGATTCTAGTTCGGTGTATCCCACTGTGTACGTGGTTTTGGACATTAAAAAACAGAATGCACCAATGGATGCATCCTGTCTAGTAGAAAGCTTCCCAGCATTCATCCTGCTCAACTGATGGATGGACTGCGGTGTGTCTTATGGATGGGGAACACCTACTATCTTCCTAAGTTCCTGTTTTCTTCCTGAATTCTGGCCACTCTCCAGAATAGGCTCATGGTTTTGTGTCCAAGATATATACCACCTCCAAGCTCTGTGCCATGGCCATGTACTGGACAGCTGAATGGAATGGGAGAATCACAGAAAACTCAGATATCAGTGTGACCAGGAAAGCCTCAGTGGAGAAATCCTGCTTTGGCCATTCTCTTACCTATATTTCTGTTGCCCTGAATGTCAGGAAGTTCTTTCCCTCAGCCCACCCCTTTGTTAAGCCTGAAGAAAACAGTTTTCAAATGGAAATGAAAGGGCATCACCTGTGGCTCTTTGCTTAATTTCTTTGTAAAGGGATGTGTCTGAATCAGCCTCTTGGCCCTGTGTGCGGTTGTGGCTTAGATTCTCAGCACCTCATGGATCTAAAGAAAGATCCCATGTGTGCATCCATAACCAAAATGGCAAAAAGATCTGTTATGGTGAATGAAGTCTCTTGCGTTCCTTTGTTAGGTTTCTGACCTACATCAAGTGAGAATAGGAATCCTTTGGTTCAAATGAATTCTTCAATGCCCTGAAGAAGTGGTTGTGTTTTCTCATGACTCCAAATCACATAAAGAATCGTTACCTGACACTCAGTAGGCCTCAAATTGGAGAAGCAGAGCTGTATTAACTGCAGTCCTATTTTATCACTCCTGGTTCACATGCAGGGTGTCCAGGCCACCATGACTTTAGGCAAATGAGGGGCAAGGGAGCTTATTTTGGACACTAACCCATACCCTACTAGACTCTGACTACTAATCCTAATATGATGGAGATTAATAACCCAAACAAAATAGAAATACAAGCAGTTCAGAGGAGTCATGTTGTATAGTTGGACTTGCCTTTTGCATTATATAGGGTAGGAGTTATAAATCTAGTCAATTTTTAATTAAAATAGTTCTCCATGTGTTTTTAAAGTTAACAAATATGTGAATTCCTCTCTCCCTTTTTGTGTAGCCTATTCAGCACATGTATTTTTATATGCACATATAGAATCCTACCTGGTATCACATGTTCATACTTGAGAGGTTTCTGACTTGGCAGATACTGCCGCGGTCCGGTTGGAGCAAAATAACCGGGGGGTGGGGGTTATGAATAACATGTGTATGTTGATATAGCAGGAGTGGAAGCCATTTATTGTAGGACAATAGAGGTATTTATACATTCCACCCAGGTTATCTAATTAACATAAACTAGATACTGCAGTCAACCAATCAGGAATCTCCACACTTAATGGCTCGCTTTTGTTACATCTCAAACCACTCCCTCTGGCATTTTGCCAGGCATCATCCAGACTTGTTTACACACTCTAACATTCCCCTGGCAAAATGCCAGGTGTTATTTTGACATGTTTACAGACTCTAACATTTCCCCCTTTTATTTAATTTAAATAAAGACCACAGTGGTTTTTACAGAAACACCATAAATAACCTGCTACAAACAGAAAGGGAGGATACAAAATGTCACAATACAAGCCAATTGATGAAGCACTTGGAGAAATAATACCAGCAATGACACTGTTAGCAAAGACACCGAGTTAAAATTTGTTATAGATTACAGTTTGTTGTCTCAGTCCAGGTAAAGCAGTGTCTCAATAGATTAACTCACAGTTCAGGTAAACCACAGTCCAGGTATGTTCTGCAGGCAGCTAGCTTAAATCACAGTCCTGGTAAGTTCTGCAGGCAGCTAGCTTAAATCACAGTCCATGTAAATTCTGCAGGCAGCTAGCTTAAATCACAGCCCAGGAAAGTTCTGAAGGCAGCTAGCTTGATCCAAAGTCTCCTCCGTTTCTCAGCCGAAGTCTCCTCCGGTTTTCAGCAACACTGGAAATTCTTCCACCCTTGTCCTCACCGGCACTGGGATGAAGGCAGGAACTCCTACCACTGGCTAAAGAAAATCCTATAGTATTCCACCAGGTGCTAAGAACACAACCTTCTGAAAAATTTAGTACATTATCTCAAGGTTTTTTACATTTGAAAAAAGCCTTAATAGTGCTTATTATTTATTATCTTCCGGGTGTGGGAGAACCATTGTAGCTTAGTTATTGGCATTGAAAATGACCAAACATCAGGGAGCCAGTAGCATCTATGGCTGGCTGTAGCATCCTGGGCAGCCACAGATGGCCCTGGGGAGTGTCCAGGACTCAAACTGCCACGGGGCCCCGCTCCCCAGGCTGGGGGCGGGGAATTGCCGGCTGCCACTGCTTGAAAAGCCCTTGCTGCACAGTGACTGGCTTGAGCATGTGGCAGCCGAGGCGCCTATTCACACACACTCCGGAAACGAAAAGTATTCAGTAACAGCCTTTTGCTGAAACTTTTTTCCTGATAATCCTTCTTCTTCTTAACTTTCTTTTTCTTTCTGATTAGACTTCCTGGGCTTCCATCAACACATGCCCTAATTGCACTTGTTTCCACTGGGGTGCCTCTTTCCATTATCAATTTACTTCTCACCCCTTCCTTATTTTCATCACAAAGACAATACAATACACTGAGATAAAACAAGACACAATCATACTGTATCAATCTTCTCCATTTTTTGAAATGACCGTTTTTCCTCTCCCCCTATCTGCCTAGGGATGAGCAGATTTGCTCCCATCCTATCTATGGATGGGCAGCTTTTATTCGTCAATTACCCCCAAGTGTCCCAGGGCTCCCTGTATGGGCCACTATCTGCAGCAGTCCCACTGCAGCAAAATAACCGGGGCAGGGGGTGATGAATAACTAGTGTATGTTGATACAGTAGGAAAGGCGTGATAGGTAGGAAAGGCTATTTGTTTGGTATTGAGTGGACTATTTCTAGTAAGTTGTTTGACAAGGCAAGTGTTTCTATATCTGTGTATCCCACTGTATCTCTGGTTGTAGACATTAGAAAAGATAATGCATCAATGGATTTGTCCTCTCCAGGAGAAAGTTTAACAGCATTCATCCTGCCCAATTTATGAAAGGACTGTGGCTTGCCTTATGGATGGGCAACACCTACAATATTCCTAAGTTTCTGTACTCTTCCTGAATTCTGGCCACTCTCCACAACAGGCTCATGGTTTTGAGTCCAAGATATGTACCACCTCCAAGCTCTGTGACATGGCCATGTACTGGATAGCTGAAGGGAATGGCGAGCATCTCAGAAAACTCAGATAACAGTGTGACCAGTAAAATCTCAGTGGAGAAACCCTGCTTTGGGCCTTTTCTTACATAATGTTCTGTTGCCCTGAATGTCAGGAAGGTCTTTGCCTCAGGCCAACCCTTTGTGAAGCCTGAAGAAAACAGTTTTCAAATGGAAATGAATGGGCATCACCTGTGGCTCTTTGCTTAATTTCTTCCAAAAGGGATGTGTCTGAATCAGCCTCTTGGCCCTGTGTGAGGCTGTGGCTTAGATTCTCAGCACCTGATGGATCTAAAGAAACATTCCTTTTGTGCTTCCAAAACCAAAATGGCCAAAAGGGCAGTCATTGTGGTTGAAGTCCCTCGCCTTCCTCTGTAAGGTTTCTGACCTACATCAAGTGAGAAGAGGGATCCATTGGGTCAAATGAGTTCTTCAAAACCCTGCAGAGGCTAGCCCGTAATTGCTTGGGTTTTCTCATGACTCCAATTCACATAAAAAATCTATACCAAACAGTCAGTAGGCCTCATATTGGAGAAGCTGGGCAGTACAAATGGCAGGCATATTTGATCACTACTGGTTCACAGGAAGGGTGTCCAGGCCACCCTGATTTTAGGCAAATGAGGGGTAAGGGAGCTTATTTTGGACACTGTCGTGAGCTTTGCCCCTCATGGAAAACCCCAGCCAGAGGTTATGATGAGTGTCTATATGGAAGAAGATGAGGGCCATGTGGGAGTGTTTTGGTTTTAATTGTGGTCATTTGTGTGGTGGTTGAAATAGATGACTGGGTCCACCTGGGCTTGAAGTCTGGTGTGATTCCCCTTACAGACTGAGTTCTGAAACTGACCTCAGAGAAATATTGCCATGAGTTCTCTTCGGATTTTAGGAGGCCACGCATTAGAGTCGCCCTTGGAAACTGAGATCAAGTCCCAGGGTGGCTTTCCACAGAGCATCGGGAATCTCAGCCAGGATATCACATGATTTTATTATGAAAGACTTGGCAGCCATAGATGAGATTCAAAACAAACATGGACCTCACACTCTAGACCTCAATGGGCCTGGGTTCATGTGATCTTTTGGCCACTCTTTGGGAAGCCTTGACTGTGAGAATTCTCCAGAGCTTTCATTGAAATGAGCTTCCATACCATTTAATGGTTCTTGAAAGAATTGAAACCTACAGTGCCTCCAACTTCATCCGTGAAAAATGCTAGATAAATAACAAGAAATTTTTGAAATTCCCATAACCAGGTGTCAGAGGAGAACATTTGGATGTCCTGTTGCTGATCAGGAGTATTCCAGACAGTGGTTTGATTGACTGGGTTTCATGAAAATGGTGTAGAACTGAAATGCCAGTATGTTGGAGCCTGCTGAGTATTGGGCCCAGAACTGTGGTGTGCAGGTGTGGGATAAAACATTTGTGTTGGGGCCATTTGGATCTACCATTGACTTCCAAATGGCTTGTGACTGACATGGTGCAGCCAGCAGACCCTTATATGTAAAGGCATCTTGTTATATGGAGAGGTTTCAGGGCAATGTTACGAATCAGGTTGCTATCTTCAAGTGGGCAAGCTATGTGGGATAGAATCCTGGTTGGTGCATTCTCTTGCAGACTCTGACCGACCACACGTGACAGAACTACCTTCAGCACTGTGTCCCAGTTGAACTTCTTGTATTTCGTAGAGCAAATACCAAACTCCCAGTGCAGCAGCAAGAAACACCATGAATAGTGGAGGATGACTAAATGGGTACACAGTCCACACAGGGAGACACTTAGCCTTCAGTGGCCACAGTTTACCTACAAAGAGAGAATTCAGCACTTTGCCTCATTTTCATTGGAAAATAAGAAACCAATTTCTTCAGGTCACATAGATGCAGAGCCAGCTTTGATGGTCTCACAACAAAGGAAGCTAAAGCTCCTGAAAACAACATATATTTCAAGTGCCCAACCTCAGAGGCAGTTTCTCAAAAAGTCGTTAGGCCAGCAGAGCTCCATGTTTGTGGAGTGTTTACCTGTTAGACAAGGATGCAAGAAAAGACCACTGACTCCAATTAAAATCAAATTAAACTAAGCTTATTATTTTCACCAGCCAGGCTAACTCTCCCTCCCAAAACGGCCGGAACAAGACAGCAACCCCAACTTACCTACAGCCCAGCTTTAAAGCCCAGAAAGTTACACAAAAGGGGGGTTAGAGATAACAGAACTCGGACAAGCATCACACTAATGGTAGTTTTTATATATATATATATATTTTTTTTTTTTTTTTGCTGGCCCCAACATCAGAATTTGTGAGGACCATTAGACCCTCAGAGATGGTCATTGTCTGTCCAGGGAAGGCCAATATTTATGATGTGTCGCTAATGTTTCACAGAGTGCTGCTATCTGGTCAGAGAGCCAGACATGGGTGAGTTCAAGGCATGGGCAGGCATTCCAAGCAGGTTCAGAATTTGCAGTAATTTATAGTAAAGCCAAAATTATCTTATCATGGCTTTGTAGCAATATGGCTCCCAATTTTAATAAAAGATCAGGTTGGGCCTATCATTCCCCCCTTTTCTTATGTGTTCCTTTCAAATCTTTGATAGATTAAGGGAAGTGCACTGAGGAAATTTAAATCCCTCAGGTAACAGTCTCCAAATTTCTAGAACTCACCCAAAATGGGTCTCCCTGATTTTACCTGACTTAATTAATTACGTATATTGATAGTCTATTTATTTTTGGCTCCATTGTTGTAAGAAGGGAGGCCTCACGCATTTTGGATTCTTCTGCGCTGAGAGAGGGTGACGTAAGGGTCATAGCATGAGGGACATGAGTTGCCTTTTAGAATTTAGTTGAGGGACATGAGTTGCCTTTTAGATTTCAGCTTGGTTTGAAGTCTGGTTGGGGAAGAACAGGTTGTAAAGTCATCTGGGAATGGGTTCTTCTATGAGAGTAACAAAAACCATGAGTAATGAATAAATGTTGCAGCAGCTGGAACATGTCACCGTATAGAAGTTCCCTCACCATTCTTTAATATCCTCAGTTATCAGGACTGTCAACTTAATATTTAATTTTTTGTTTTACAGTTGTCCCTCCCCATAAGATACAGTTTATTAATTTAATGTCATCTGATCTTGCAAAATCCTTTTTCTAGTATGACCTCTGTGTCTAATAGAGAAACCTTTAATTCTGTTACTCAGGGCTGGATAATCGTACTAGCAAACACCAAGCCTACCTCTGTAGGTTAGGAATATCTGTAGGCCCTAAACTAAATTTTCTGCCTCTGGCAGCTCCTCTTAATAGTCTCTTTTTATAGTTATCAGGCATTCCTGTCTGAGAATCCTTCTTTGTAACCTCCAGTCTTACTTATTTTGGGAGGCTAACATAAAGTGTATACTTTAAAATATTAATATTTGTTTTCTTGGCCGATTCATTTAACTTTAATTTTAAATCCTAATCTTAAACATCCAGCAAATAAATTTTAACAGCCTTATATTGAGAGTACTGGGCTTTAATATCTATAACTTAATTATTATTTATCTTTTTATTAATTGGGATATGTATTATTCTGTCTGTCTTGTAGGTGATGACTTATTATCTTAAATTAACCCATGTTGTGTTATTAAAGCAACACTTCTGTAAAAGACTAACAGGGAATCTTTAGATCACTTATAAGCAAATTAAAAATAAAATTTTTTAACAAGAGTAAAAATACTTAGTTTCTGTAATAGCTACCCTGAATTTTTTGGCTGAGTTATACATTATATGCCCTGTTTGAGATCCTAGTAATCTTCACAGAAAAACAAAAGAACTTTTGAACATAACTTTAAATGAAATAAAATCTGACCTACTCCTTTTGTAGTCATTCTCACATGTAGTAAGATGGGACACAGAGCCTTATCTCAGGTAAGGCAGGCCTCTTTATAAATATTAAGTGTTTTAGTTCTAAAGCTGATCATTGTTTTTTAAATATCATTTTACAAAGTTTACATAAATTGTTTGAGGTCACATGAACATTATCTAACATCATATGACATCACATTTAAAACATGGATTAAAGAAAGGCTGAAAGATTTTAACCTTTACATATATTAGGCTCTGATTAACTTAAAAATACATTTAAATTGTTCCCCAATGAAAAAAGTAACATAAAACTTTACATATCTTATTGATAACAGGTAAATAAATCCCCAGTACATTTTTTTTACCATACAACTTCAGAATACCAGCTTGATATAATGCTCTTTAAATGTTTCTAACTTACAGACTTGTATACCTGGAAGATATGAGCACATTAATAGCATCAAAATTACATTGATATTTCTAGATTAACCAAGTTTAGCTTTTAAAGAAATGGCAGTAGAGTGCTCTAAAATAACAGTTCTTATTTAATCAGTTGTTTAATTTTTATGGTTGCTTGCTCTAGAAAAAATAAAACTTAATAAACACAATGTTATGGGTAAACTTATGTTTTCAGAAATTTTTGTCTCTTTAACACATGACTGATTTTTACAATCTGATACAGACCTTAGTAAATCAATCGGGTATCTAACAAATGTACTCAAGAATGAGAAATTCCACCTCAAATTTACTTTACTTATTTATTAAAATATTAGACAAATGTATTGAAGAGTGTAAACCATTTTTTTGTTGAAGGAAAAGTCCTAGAATCAAGGCATTTTAGACATTTTGTAGATATTAATATTTTATTAGATTTTTGAACACCTATAAAAACTTGTAAGCTTAAATTTAAAAACATTTATTTTTATCTGTTTATCCAATTTAAATTGAACAATTTTAATCACGTGAATTAAAGATCTTTGGATCCACTTTTTTTAAATTAATTTTTATTGTAGGTTGTTCAAAACATTACATAGTTCTTGATATATTATATTTCACAATTGATTCAAGTGGGATATGAACTCCCGTTTTTACCCCATATACAGATTGCAGAATCACATCAGTTGCACAACCATTGATTTACATATTGCCATTCTGGTGTCTGTTGTATTCTGCTGCCTTTCCTATCCTCTACTATCCCCACTCCCCCATCCCCTCCCCTCTTCTCTCTCTACCCCCTCTACTGTAATTCATTTCTCCCCCCTCATATTTTTCCTCCTTTCCCCTCACTTCCTCTTGTATGTAATTTTGTATACCCCTGAGGGTCTCCTTCCATTTACAGGAAATTTCCCTTCTCTCTCCCTTTCCCACCCACCTCTCATCCCTGTTTAATGTTAATCTTCTTCTCATGCTCTTCGTCCCTACTCTGTTCTTAGTTACTCTCCTTATATCAAAGAAGACATTTGCCATTTGTTTTTGAGGGATTGGCTAGCTTCACTTAGCATAATCTGCTCTAATGCCATCCATTTCTCTCCAAATTCTATGATTTTGTCATTTCTTAATGCAGAGTAATACTCCATTGTGTAAAAATGCCACATATTTTTTATCCATTCGTCTATTGAATGGCATCTAGGTTTTGCTTCCACAGTCTTGCTATTGTGAATTGTGCTGCTATGAACATGGATGTAGCAGTGTCCCTATAGTGTGCTCTTTTTAGGTCTTTAGGGAATAGACCGAGTAGGGGAATAGCTGGATCAAATGGTGGTTTTATTCCAGCTTTCCAAGAAATCTCCATACTGCTTTCCAAATTGGCCGCACCAATTTGCAGTCCCACCAGCAATGTACAAGAGTACCCTTTTCCCAACATCCTCGTCAGCACTTGTTGTTGTTTGACTTCCTAATGGCTGCTAATCTTACTGGAGTGAGATGGTATCTTAGGGTGGTTTTGATTTGCATTTCTCTGACTGCTAGAGATGGTGAGCATTTTTTCATATACTTGTTGATTGATTGTATGTCCTCCTCTGAGAAATTTCTATTCAGGCCCTTGGCCCATTTGTTGATTGGGTTATTTGTTATCTTATTGTCTAATTTTTTGAGTTCTTTGTATATTCTGGATATTAGGGCTCTGTGTGAAGTGTGAGGAGTAAAGATTTGTTCCCAGGACGTAGGATCCCTATTTACCTCTCTTATTCTTTCTTTTGCTGAGAAAAAACTTTTTAGTTTGAGTAAGTCCCATTTGTTGATTCTAGTTATTAACACTTGTGCTATGGGTGTCCTATTGAGGAATTTGGAGCCCAACCCGACAGTATGTAGATCATAGCCAACTTTTTCTTCTATCAGATGCCATGTCTCTGATTTGATATCAAGTTCCTTGATCCACTTTGAGTTAACTTTTGTGCATGGCAAGAGAAAGGGATTCAGTTTCATTTTGTTGCATATGGATTTCCAGTTTTCCCAACACCATTTGTTGAAGATGCTATCCTTCTTCAATTGCATGCTTTTAGCCCCTTTATCGAATATAAGATAGTTGTAGTTTTGTGGATTGGTTTCTGTGTCCTCTATTCTGTACCATTGGTCCACCCACCTGTTTTGGTACCAGTACCCTGCTGTTTTTGTTACTATTGCTCTATAGTATAGTTTGAAGTCTGGTATAGCTATCCCGCCTGATTCACACTTCCTGCTTAGCATTGTTTTTGCTATTCTGGGTCTTTTATTTTTCCATATGAATTTCATGATTGCTTTCTCTATTTCTACAAGAAATGCCGTTGGGATTTTGATTGGCATTGCATTAAACCTATAGAGAACTTTTGGTAATATCGCCATTTTGATGATGTTAGTTCTACCTATCCATGAACAGGGTATATTTTTCCATCTTCTAAGATCTTCTTATATTTCTCTCTTTAGGTTTCTGTAGTTTTCATTGTATAAGTCTTTCACCTCTTTTGTTAGGTTGATTCCCAAGTATTTTATTTTATTTGAGGATATTGTGAATGGGGTGGTTGTCCTCATTTCCATTTAAGAGGATTTGTGGCTCATATACAGGAATGTCTTTGATTTATGTGTGTTGATATTATATCCTGCCACTTTGCTGAATTCATTTATTAGCTCTAGTAGTTTCTTTGTAGACCCTTTTGGGTCTGCTAGGTATAGAATCATGTCATCTGCAAATAGTGATAATTTGAGTTCTTTTCCTATTTTTATGCCTTTAATTTTTTTCGTCTGTCTAATTGCTCTGGCCAGTGATTCGAGAACTATGTTGAACCGAAGTGGTGAGAGAGGGCATCCCTTAAAATTTGTTTTTATGAGTGCTTTTTTTATTATGAGCGCTCCTTATATATGTTAATTTCTGTATCATATATATGATTAAGAATATATATATAAATAGACATACAACAAATAACAAAAGTGTGCACACATAATAATAGTAAAGGCCTTGTAGCTTTTAGCAGGTGAAATCTCCATTGCCATGTTTTAAAAACTCCACAGTTGGTCAAAGATAGAACTGATCAGAAAAACATTAACCTAGGTCTGTAGGATCAAAATTATGAGTTAGAAAAATTAAAGGATCTAAGGAAAAAAATAAGAGTCCTAGAAAAAATAACTGACCAGTAATTAGTAAATACCATACTATTTACTTTTTTTTTCCTTAAGCCTCATATCAGTCTCCTACTGATCTTGCAGGCTTCTTTCATTTGCATTTCAATCTAAGTCCTGGCTGAGGTCTGGAAGGAGCAGGAAAAAACTGCTATTCTGAGCAGACACCTCAGGCCTAACACATTTTAACCATAATTTTCCAGATAGGATGTTGAAAATTTTGATACAAGCTTAAGACAAAATTTACAAAATTTTATATCTTTACATCTTGTGTTGTCAACAGATACCATACTATGATTTACTATCCTTGTCCAAATTAATGCACTGGTACACACAGTGACATTTTCCCAGGCTACCCAATTAAAAATTGGTGAAAAAAAAAAGACTGAATGATTGGAAAATTTCTTGCCAACTTGGAAGTAGAGTTCTTTAGTTTTCCATCCTAAGTATTTAAGTTCTCTGGCATGAATTATCTGAAATCATAAACTAAACAATTATCTCAATCTGACTTTTAACGGCAAGATTCTGCAATGCTTCAAAAACCCAATAAGCTACCAGATTGTTACAATAAAACATCATCATTTAGACACACATTCAGGTAAAATCATTCCCAAGAAACAATATATAATATCAACACATTATTGCACATGTCTTAAAGTGCCAGAAACAAAGACACACGACAGACAGAAAGGAGCTCCAGACTATGACTGACAGACAGAAGCCTTTAAAACAGAGCAGATAAGAGAAAAATCTCCTACACCAGTTGCACCACAGATGTCCCCACAAGGGGACCAGATGTTTTCACAGAGGAGCATCCTGAAATGTAAAATCAAGGGTCTCCATAGTGACTTTCCTGCATTTAGTGTCCCCTTTTTTTTCCCTCTTTTTTAAGATGACAGAGGTGGCATTATCGTTAAATTGCAGGGAAAGACCTAGGGAATTCTCTGAAAAAATAAGGCTTCAGCAGCTGCTGGGAGTCCCTCAGTCCCTCCTTTTACTTACAGGATTTGCTCCTCTGTTTCAGTTCCACCACAAGCATGCTCCATCTCCTAACATTTCTGTAGTCAGCTCTCAAAAAGTTCCAGGGTGCGGGTGGGTTATCAAAATTTGTAACTTAAAGTTGGGTTCCTGAACTTGAAGCCAATTAATGCCAATTTAAAAATGAGGACAGGGTTTTGAGAAAAAAAAAACGAAGGTTTATTGCTTTGCTAACAAAGATAAACACAGGGACTCTGCCAAAAGGTTGTGACTCTCTTTATCTGGAGGGACAAGGGATTTTAAAGGAGTTTCACTTATTAACCTGGGAGATACTCAGTTCTTAGGTCCCCCGCAGGCACTGCCCTCTGCAGTGAGTGTGCTCCAGGCAGCCAGCTAGGGGCTTCTATCATACTGCTTAACAAACGGGTGTAAAGTTCAATGCAGTTCCTTTAAACTCAGTCCAAAGGGTGTCAGGCTTACTTGCTTTATTTTCATGTCCGATATCCTTAAGTTTTCACCACAGAAATCACACAACAAAATGCATAAAAACAAACAAACAAAAAACATATAGAACACAGAACAAAACAACAACAACAACAAAAAAAAAAAAAAAAACAGAAATCCGGCGCCGAAACAGGAAAACAGAGGAGCAATGCAATGTCTTCCTAAAGCTCCCCGTAGGAGCGCATGCGTGCCCGTTGGCACCTCTCTACCCTTCCAGATGAATTCCCTAGAGAACAGAACAGATGACAGAATGATTCTTGTTACTGTCCCAGACAGCAGTATATGTGAGCCTCCTCAGTCCACCTCTCTGTCATCAGAAGAGATCTCCCTTAACCGGATATCAGATGTTATAAAGGCACCAATTACCTATGGATGCCTCCTCCACCAGGTGCTTGCTAATAGTTTTAATGCGGTGGTTCACTGCAGTGCTCCCTGAACTGAAGGCTAACTCCAAGGCCTTGGACCATCTCAAGTTGCACAAACCCTAGAGTTGCTCTCAAGCTTGGAGCCCTGGAAGGAAGGCCAACTTCAGAATTTACAGCAGTCTGGTCTTGTGATCTTGTCCGGCAGGGTCATCTCACTGGGGAACTCCAAAATATTAGACCAGGAACGCATGTAAAGACCACTGACTCCTAGTAAAATCAAATTAAGGCAAGCTAATTATTTCAAAGGGAAAGGCTACCTCTCCCTCCCAAAATGGCGGGAGCAAGACAGCAAACCCACCTTTCCTACAGCCCAGCTATATAGCCCAGAAAGATGCACAAAAAGGGGGTTACAGATAACAGAACTTTAACAAGCATCACACTAACGGTAGTTTACATTTTTTTTTAAGCTCACCCCAACATCAGAAATTATGAGGACCATTAGAGCCTCAGAGACTCGTTGTCTGGCCAGGGAAAGAAAATATTTATGAGGTGTCACTAAAGTTTCAGAGAGGGCTGCAATCTGGTCAGAGAGCCAGGCATGGGTGAGTTTAAGGCATGGGCAAACATTCCAAGCAGGTTCAGAATTTGCAGTAATTTATAATAAATCCAAAATTATCTTTCATGGCTTTCTGGCAAGTGGGCTCCCAATTTTAATAAATGATCAGGTTGGGTCTATCAACCCTGTCCCTTACTTTTGGAAACTCCCCTTCCACATCCAAGCTTGTGAACTCCTGAGCATTTTCCATTCCAGATATGTATTCACAGATTTTCTAACTCTTCTCCTCTAATTGTGTATTACTTGGGGCGAATGTAATGTCAAGGCATTGTTCTGGATGAGAATGGGAAGATTTTTTCCATACACATTGGATTCATTATCTAATTTTTCATTCGAAATACTTAATCCCTGACACTAAAACCTACCCTACTGGACTCTGACTACTAATGCAAATATGATGGAGATAAATTACCCCAACAAAATAGAAATACAAGCAGTTCAGAGGAGGCATGGTGCATAGTTGGACTTGCCTTTTGCATTATGTAGTGTAGGAGTTATAAATCTAGCAAATTTTCAATTTAAATAGTTCTCCATGTGTTTGAAAGTTAGCAAATATTTGAATTCCTGTCTCCCTTTCTCTGTAGCCTATTCAGCACATGTATTTTTATATGCACATATCAAATCCTACCTGGTACCACACGTACATTCTTGTGAGGTGGATGAATTGGCAGATACAATTTGTGAGAATAGATCACTCATTCTAAACGCTGTTGGAACTGAAAATTCAACCTATGGGTGAGCTTCCTAGTTGAACAACATTATACATAAACCCATGTTCAGTAAAATGAATATTTTTGGATCTGTGGATGATATATATTTCATGATTAATTTAGATTGCCATATATATTGCTACATTTTAATGTCTGTGTGTGTGTGTGTTTTATATATATATATATATATATATATATATATATATATATATATATATATATATACTCTCCAGATTTTTCAAAATATGAAATATATGTGTCTTATTATACACTCCCTAAATTCATTCATATTCATATATGTGGATTTATGATCAACTTTTCACAAGATTATTATCAGAAATATTCATCCACCTGAAATACATATTTGTTTCCTAGTACTGAAAACAAACTTCAGTGAATGGTGCACACAAATCCTAATATTTCTACAGTAACTCACCCAGTTTAACATCAATGCGTATAGATTCCTATGGGACATGAAGTGTATTTTGACGTTCATTTTTATTCAACTCTGGTACATTACTATTTCTTCAGTTAATGCACATCATAGGATAAATATTTAATCCACAATTTATCAAATTGATAGGCATTTGTTTCACTTTCAATCACTTCCTGATTCAGAACACATGTATTCCTTAATGTTTCTTGACTGCTCGTTTCATGAGACTTCTTTCCAAACACATTATTTTCAATTTCCATTATCGCTTTGAAGCAAATCTCACACACCCGTCTTGATAAACCATTAAAGTAATATTACCATTATATGTATAATTGGTTGGAATTAATGATTGTATATCAATATAAGATTTTCTGCATATTTTCAGATATAAATTCAATCGATTATTTAAAGTGTAATCAGTTATATTATTTATTCACAGTATCGTCTCTTCATGCATTATCTCTACATACATAGACACAGGGTACACCTCTTTGTACCCCCAATATTAATTTATATGTCTTCAAAATATTGCTCCCAGAAATGGTGGAAGAAATACTCTGTCAACTGATGTACATAAACATTTTATCACAGTAATATTCTGGACACAAAATGCAAAGTTCACACTTATGATTGTACCAAAGACTAAATGGAATGTAAACATGGATTACTAAAAAAATCCATGTCCAATTTGGCTAATGCTCTCAAATGTCAATCCTATTAATGATTACATATTTGTTTCTTCCTAAGATTATATATTCAAATTCAACCCTGTTGAAAATATCTAATACTATCACTCACTTTATACTTTGTCTGATTTCATAATGTCTCTATAGATATCTGCTTTCCTACATATTTTCCCCAGTTCATCATTGTGACTCATTCTTCACATGTGCTGACATTGACATTCACTCACTAACCGAAACCCTGTTGCTAAAGAACTTTTGGTCCAATTCCTATACTCATTCTTTTTTCTAAACTTACTTACTATCTTCCTAATCCACCTACTGTCCCCTTTTGACTGGATATTCTCTTCGACATTCAATCATCCAACGTACAAGATCCTATGCCATTTTATATCGATTTATCTGAGACATCTGTGCAGAACATAATTCAAAGCTAAGTGTCACAATCAAAGGCCCAATTCCCTTCTGGGCTTCAAATCTTACCTAGATTTCTGTTTTCATACTTACATTTCACCTATTTATTCTTGTAAATATCGCAGATTCCCAATACCATTATTCATCCTGCAGAATGATTCCTAACTCAAATCGAATATGTTATTAATCCTAACCATACACTCTTCCATCAATCTAACTTTACAAAAGAGTAAGGACACAGTTTGTCTTACAATACAGGAATGTAGGGGATCTTCCACCTGCTGAGAACCTCAAAGGTCCTTACAGAAATGATCCCTGGAGAAGATGTTGACAGCTATGGAGGACCTGAGAGAGAAAAATTCATTTTCCATGGAAAACAACCAGGTCAAAATGAAGGGATGTGTCTGAATCAGCCTCTCTCTTCTTAATGTAGAGTAGTTGGACCAAATCAGGCATGTGTGGAGAGCTGTTCCCGGGTGCCGATTTTTGATATACAATTCTTAGCTTGAAGTGTCACAGTAAGTAGGGGCAGGCTCCATCTCATGGGAACCTAGAAAACAACTTTTAGGACAAAGTGTTTGCCAAGGCAGTGACCTCATTCAGTTTCTGAATGAAGTGACCTACCTCACTTCTTTGGTGATGGAACTCTCTGAACTGGGGATCCAAGAAGCCAGGCACCCAGAGTCAGTCCCAGTCCCAATTCCAGTGGGCTCACATGTTTGTATTTACCAAGGACAGAGTCAGACTTTCTTGGTACCTACTGATGTGAGGATGGCCAAATGCCAGGAGAGCTCTGAAGAGGGCCAGTTCATGAGAAAGCAGGCAGTGTCTCACCACTGGTTCCTGAAAACTTCACTGAGTTGGCCAAGGAGACCAGATCTGAGAGAGTTTCCCAATACTATTATTCATCCCGAAGAATGATTCCTAACCCAAATTGAACATGTTATTAAACCTAACATACACTGTTCCCTCAATCTAACTTTACAGAAGAGCGGGGACAGTGTTGGTCTTACAATACAGGAATGTAGGGGATCTTCCACCTGCTTAGAAACTCAAAGGTCCATGCAGAAATCATTCCTGGAGAAGATGTAGGCAGCTATGAAGGACTTGAGAGAGCAAAAGTCATCTTCCATGGCAAACAACCTGGTCAGGATAAAGGAGTGTATCTGAATCAGCCTCTCTCTTATTAATGTAGAGAAGATGGATCAAACCAGGCCTGTGTGGAGAGCTATTCCTGAGTGCCTATGGTTTATATACCATTCTAACTTGTGAAAGTGTCACAGGAAGTAGGGGCATCCTCCATCTCAAGAGACCATAGGAAGCAACTGTTAGGACAAAGTGGTTGCCAAGGGAGTGACCTCTTTCAGTTTCTGAAGGAAGTGACCTCACGTCACTTCCTTGGTGTTGGAACTCTCTGAACTTGGGATCCAGGAAGCCAGGCACCCATTGCCAGTCCCAGTCCTACTCCTAGTGGGCTCACTTCTTTGGATTTACCAGGGACAGAGTCAGTCTTTCATGGTACCTACTGATGTGGGGATGGCCAAATGCCAGAAGAGCTCTGAAGAGGGGCCTTTCCTGAGAAAGCAGGTAGTGGCTCATGCTGGCTCCTGAAATCTTCGCAGAGTTGGCCACGAAGACCAGATCTGAGACAAGACAGGCTATTTTTGGGGAACATAGTATGACCCACCAGTCAGAGAATACTCCAGATAGTCACAGATGTACTTGGGGGAAGCAGGTGCCTTTGTGGGTGTTGGTGTGGGATTCTTTTTTTGTCTCATGTTCTGAGAATAGGTTAACCAGTACCCTGGTTATTAATTGGTAGTTACATTATGCTTATAGACCCCAGAACTCAGGACAGGTAGAAAAAATAAATAGAACCATTAAATAGACCTTTACGAAATTACTCTTAGAGACCTGCATAAAAGATTGGACTATGCTCCTGCCTTATCCACTGTTTCATGCAAGAAATACTCCCTCTGTTTCTTTGTGTAACCTCACCACCTGTGAAATTCTCTATGGTGCCCTTCCTCCAGTAAGGGACCTAACCCCAACTCTAAGACCTAAGGATCCCTTCCACACCCCCTAGCTTGACAGACTTAAAGCTCTTGAAAGAACTCATTGATATCTGTTCAAACAGCTGGCCACGGCCTACCAAACTGGGGACAAGGGGACTCCACTTCAATATAATGTAAGAGACTTCATCTACATAAGAAGACATCAGGTTTCATTCCTGGAACCCCGATGGAAAGGAACATACCAGGTACTACTTATAACACCTACATCAGTAAATGTATACGGAATCAATTCCTGGATCCATGCCTCTCATCTCAAGCCTGCGCTCTGTCCAGACTCTTGCTGGAAACTGGAAATGACTAGTAACCCTTTCAAATTGTGTATTCACCATATGAATAAGGCTATAGACTCTCCCCTTGGCCACCAGTAGTCCTAAACCTCATCAGGTGGTTCATTAGCGATGGCTGATCACAAATCCTACTAGAGAAGAAGTATGGTCTATCTCGCTTACAGCCCCCATAGGGACCTGGTGGCCATCTCTCCACCCAGACATTTGTCAGCTGGCTATAGGTTTTTCCTATTGGGATATATCTGATAAAGTGGATCCCACTAAAATTCTATTAAATACCTTCTGTATCATCGATAATGGAAACAAACATTATGGATGTAGGGACACGCGAGCAAGATGCAGGTTGGCTAGCCCAGATTACTATGTTTGCATGGCAGACTATCAAAGCCACAAAGAGCCACGGCTGTGAGGGGAAAAAGCCAACTTCTTCTGTAAGTCATGGGGATGTTAGCATACAGGGACTGCCTGGTGGAACCCAAACTCCCCATCAAATTCAGTACACAGCATTGGCCATATTACCAATTAGACAACCAAAACTGATGGACCCCAGAAGGCTCTCTAGATCCTCAAATTATGCATGACATTTTTAACTTCTACAAGTGATCAAAAGGGTGGAAGGAGATTCCCCTATGTGAAGACCTTTTCCCTCCTTCACTCACGTCCTGAACTATGCTTCTCCAATAGATCCTAACCCTCAGCCTTCTGCTCCAGACTCTCTGCTTTCACTCCCACCTGAGCAACCTGATTTCTCCCCTCCATTTACTAGATCAAAAAACCAAACCTCGGCCGGTTCTCAGACAATTGCGCCCTTGCTGAGGTATCAGGTACTGAGGTACCCCTCCACCCACTCAGTCCTCTTTTCTCCAGTAAGTGCCCAGAGCAGGTCCCATCAGGTCCTCTTACCAGCTAACCCAAAGCTCAAACCAGCTGAGGAGATCCCTCAGACCACTATCCAAGATGTAATGAAAGTGACCTTTAAAGTTGCCTTGTCATCACTGAAAACAGGTGACTAAGAATTTAAAGTCCCTCACAGGCTTTTTGGGATACTCACTCCTGTCGTCCCCTCTGCTCTACCTGTTCTACTGCTCAAGTTTTTGTTGCCAGGAAAATCACAAACCCCTTTCCCAATATTCTTTTACATCTCTCCTTCCTAATTCTCAGATAAACGGAGCTGCTCTCAGCCTTGCTTTCCACGTCTTGCCCCTCTTCACCAGGCCCACAGAAAAGTCTTATATGACCTTCTCCAGAAGTCTTCACCATTGCTGACTTTAGGACTTTCAGCAAAAGAGTCCCTATAAAAGAATTCAATGTAGATAAACTCCGTGTTTTCATGTCGCCCTGTTCTACTTGGCCAGTGGCTGGAAAAATCAGCACTCCTAAGCTAGACACCCCCTTACGAGTTTTTCACAAAATAAGTGAACAAGGCCTCTGGCCTTGAGCTGGGGATTCTCAGAGATGGCTACAATTCTAAGTAAAGAAGTTACCAACTAGGCTCCATGGTAACAGCTGGCAGGGAGAAAAAAAAGAGAAAAAAAAAGCTCTCCCTGTCCCAAGTGTCCTTGAAAAGTTAACTTGCCGAGAACAGAGGAAAAAATAACAGAAACAAAAACTGCTTTTTGTGAACTTCTGCAGACTGTGAACTTCTGAGCCCCTTCCCTTACATGTTGGGTACAAATTCTGAAACTACCTAAACTTGGGGTTCAGAAGATTAATTGATTACAACAGAAGCAATACCCTCTAAATCCGTTTGCAACCAAATAGGGCTGTTTCCCTGTCTTCGGTGCTATCTTAGATTCCTTTCCTTTTCCGTACCTACAACAGTATAATTCTATATACTTAAACATTGTTTATGTTTTCATGAAATGGTCAACAGATGTGATTAATTATGTAATGGTGCAGATGTTTCCCAGAGTGTTCTAGGATGATGCATGTTCATTTAAAGATCAAATCGGAGGGCATACAACCTGTTTCCACCGGGAACCTGTATCTCTCACTTTAGCCATCCTATTAGGAATAGGAGTTGCTGCAGGAGTGAGCACAGGAACCCTAGTCCATGGGACACAACAAATGACCCAATTAGAAGCAGCAATAGACCAAAAATTAAAGATAATAAAACCTCCATCACAGCTTTACAGGAATGTTTAACCTCTCTCTCTGAAGTTGTTTTACAGAACAGGCGAGGGTTAAACCTTCTCTTCATGAGAGAAGGAGGACTTTGTGCTGCATTGAGGGAAGAAGGTTGTTTTTATGCCGACCATACTGGAGTTGTATAAGAACCTATGAGTATATTAAGAAAATGCCTTTAAGAGTGTCAACGAGAGAGAGAGGCCCAAAAAGGGTGGTTTGAGTCTTGGTTCACACAGTCCCTCTGGTTAACTATGCTTTCATAAGCCCAGGCCTGTCCATTAATAATCCTCATATTATTGCTAACTGTAGGACCCTGTTGGCTCAACCATGTAGTTTCCTTTCTCGAAGCTCAAATTGGACAATTTAAACTTATGGTAATCAGACAACAATATACCCCACTAGGAGACATAAAATGTGACACCCTTCAATGATCACTTTCATGATTAAAAGTAACCAGAAGAAGAATTGGGGAATAAAAAGTTAATAAAATAGGTACTTGTCACTTCCTATTTTTCTGTATGCTTAATAAAACACTGTTGAAATCTTGAGAACTGTTTGCTAATCTTGTTCCCAGAATGTGCTGTCCCCAACTGCCAAACTGCAGAATGTACTCCATCATCCCGTTGAAAGCAAACTGCCCACTCTCCCTGACGCATCAATAAATTTCCCTCCCTGCCCTCTCCAAGGAAAGTATATAAGCTCTGTTTAAGCTGTTCTCAGGACTCTCTGCTCTATTCAAGTGAGCTCTGAGCCCCAGCATGCTGGACCCTCAATAAACCCTTTGTTGTTGCATGAGACAGTCTCTTGGTGGTCTCTTCCTCCTATGCCTGCTCGACCATTACAATATTCCAACTCTATATTCTTATAAATATCTCAGGTTCCCAATACCATTATTCATCCAGCAGAATAATTCCTAACCCATATCAAACATGTTATTAAACATAACCATACACTCTTCCCTCAATCTAACTTTACAGAAGAGCAGGCACAGAGTTGGTATTACAATACAGGAATGTAGGGGATTGTTCATCTGCTTAGAACCTCAAAGATCCATGCAGATATGATCACTGGAGAAGATGTAGGCAGCTATGAAGGACCTGAGAGAGCAAAAGTCATCTTCCATGGAAAACAACCTGGTCAGTATGAAGGGTTGTGTATGAATCAGGCTCTCAAATTTTAATGTAGAGAAGATGGACCAAACCAGGCCTGTTTAGAGAGTTGTTCCCGGGTGCCTATGGTTGATATACCATTCTAACTTGTGAAACTGTCACAGGTAGTAGGGGCAGCCTGCATCTCATGGGACCCTTGGAAGCAAATGTTAGGACAAAGTGGTTGCCAAGGCAGTGACCTCATTCAGTTCCTGAAGGAATTGACCTCACCTCACTTCCTTGTTGATGGAACTATCTGAACTTGGGATCCAGGAAGCCAGGCACACAGAGCCAGTCCCAGTCCCAGTCCCAGTGGTCTCACTTGTTTGGATTTACCAAAGACAGAGTCAGTCTTTCTTGGTACCTACTGATGTGAGGATGGCAAAATGCCAAGAGAGCTCTGAAGAGGGGCCTTTCCTGAGAAAAAGGTAGTTGCTCAATGCTGGCTCCTGACAACTTTACAGAGTTGGCTAAGGAGGACAGATCTGAGAGAGAACATGCCATTTAAAGGGAACATACTGTGGCCCACTAGTCAGAGGACACTCCAAATAGTCTCAGAATTACTTAGGGAAAGGAGGTGCCTTTATGGGTGTAGGTGTAGGTTTGTGGTTTTCACTTGTTCTGAGAATAGGTATCAAAGGCGGTTTGTTTGGATTGAGTGAACTCTTTCTGGTAAGTACTTTGACAAGGCGAGTGTTTTTATGTCTGTATATAAAACGGTGTTCGTGGTTGTAGACATAAGAAGAGAGAATGCATCAATGGATGTGTCCTGTCTAGTAGAAAGCTTGCCAGCCTTCATACTGCCCAATTTATGAATGGACTGCTACTTGACTTATGGATGGGCAACATCTGCTATCCTCCAAAGTTCCTGTTTTCTTCCTGAATTCTGGCCTCTATAAAGAATACGCTCATGCTTTTGTGCCCAAGATATGTACCACCTCCAAGCTCTGTGACATGGACATGTACTGGATACCTGAAGGGAATGACGAGCTTCTTAGAAAACTCAGATATCAGTATGACCAGTAAAGTCTCAGTGGAGAAAGCCTGCTTTGTGCCTTTTGCTTACCTATTGTTTTATTGCCCTGAATGTCAGGAAGGTCTCTGCCTCAGGCCTCCCCTTTGTGAAGCCTGAAGAAAAGAGTTCTCAAATTGAAATGAATGGGCATCACCTGTGGCTCTGTGCTTAATTGCTTTGGAAAGGGATGTGTCTGAATCAGCCTCTTGGCACTGTGTGAGGCTGTGGCTTAGATTCTCAGCACTAGATGGATCCAAAGAAATATCTCATGTGTGCATCCAATACAAAAATGGCTAAAAGAGCAGATATTGTAGATGAAGTCTCTCGCCTTCCTATGTAAAGTTCCTGACCTCCATTAAGTGAGAATAGTGATACTTTGGGTCAAATGAGATATTTAAAGCCCTGTAGAGGCTAGCCTATAGGTGCATGGGTTTTCTCATGATTCCAGTTCACATAAAGAATCTAAACCGCACAGTAATTTGGCCTCAAATTGGAGAAGCAAAGCAGCATTAACGGCATGCCTATTTGATCACTCTTGGTTAACAGGAAGGGTGTCTAGGCCACACAGACTTTAGGAAAATGAGGGAAAAAGGGAGCTTATTTTGGACACTGTTGTGGGCTGCGCCCCTCATGGAAACCTGCTACCAGAGGTAATGATTAGTGTCTATATGGAAGAAGATGAGGGCCATGTGGGAGTTGGTTTTAATTGTGGACATTTGTATCGTGGTTGGAAGAGATGACTGGGTCCACCTGGGCTTGAACTCTGGTGTGACTCCCATTAGAGACTGAGTTCTGGAACTGACCTCAGAGCAGTATTGCCATAAATTTTGTCGGGATTTTATTAGGCCACGCATGAGAGTGACCCTTGGAAACTGAGATCTAAGGCCAGTGTGGATTTCCACAGAGCACTGGGAATCTCAGCCAGGATATAACATGATTTTATTTTTAAAGACTTGGCAGCCATAGTTGAGAGTCAAAACACACATGGAACTCACATTGTAGACCTCAATGGGTCTGGCTTCATGTGACCTTTTGGCCACTCTTTGGGAAGACTTGCCTGTGAGAGTTCTTCAGAGCATTCATTGAAATGAGCTTCCTCACCATTTAATGGTTCCTGAATTAATTGAAACCCATAGTGCCTCCAACTTCATCCTTGAAAAATGGCTAGATAAATACCATGAAATTTTTGAAATTCCCATGACCAGGTGGCACTGGAGAAACTTTGGATGTCCTGTTGCTGATCATGAGTATACCAGACGGTGCCTTGATTGACTGGGTTTCATGAAAATGGTGTAGATCAGATATGCCAGTAAGTTGGAGCCTGCTGAGCAGTGGGCCTAGAGCAATGTTGGGCAGGTGTGTGACACAAAATATGCGCTGGGGCCATTTCGATCTGCCATTGGCTTCCAAATGCCTTGTGACTGACAGGATGCAGCCAGCAGACCCTTATTTGTAAAGGCATCTTGTTATATGGAGAGTTTTGACCCTGTCCCTTACTTTTGGAAACTCCTCTACCACCTCCAAGTTTGTGAACTACTGATCATATTCCATTCCAGATTTGTATTCTCAGAATTCCTAACTCTTTTTCCCTAATTGTGTCTTACTTGGGGTGAAAGTATTGTCAAGGCATTGTTCTGGATGAGAGTGGGAAAAATTTTGTGTAGCACATATTTGCATACACATTGGATTCATTTTCCAATTTTCCATTCAGAATACTAAATCCCTGACACTAACATATACCCTATTAGACTCTGACTACTAATCCTAATATGGTGGAGTAAAATAACCCAAACGGAATAGAAATACAAGCAGTTCAGAGAAGGCATGGTGTGTAGTTGGAATTGTGTTTTGCATTATATTGGGTAGAAGGTATAAACTAGTTAATTTTTTTATTGAAAGAGTTCTCCATGTGTTTTTAAAGTAAACAAATGTATGAATTTGTGTCTCCCTTTCTCCGTAGCATATTCAGCACATGTATTTTTATATGCACATACAGAATCCTACCTGGTACCACTCGTACAATCTTGTGAGGTGGCTTACTTGGCAGATACAAATTGCGAGAAGACATCACAGCTCCTAAACACTGTTGGAACAGAAAATTAAACCTATGGGTGAGCTTCCTAGATGAACAACATTATACATAAATCCATGTTCAGTAAAATGAATATTTTTGCATCTGTGGATGATTTATATTTCATGGTGAATTTCGATTGGCATATATATTGCTACTTTTTAATGTCTGTGTGTATATATATATATATATATATATATATATATATATATATATACAGTCTCCAGATTTTTCAAAATATGAAATATATGTGTCTTATTACCCACTTCCTAAATTCATTCATATTCATGTATGTGGATTTATAATCAAATTTTCACATGATTATTCTCAGAAATATTCATCCACCTGAAATACATATTTTTTCCTACTAGTGAAAACTAACTTCAGTGAATGTTGCATACAAATCCTAATATTTCTACAGTAACTGACCCAGTTTAACATCAATGCGAGTAGATTCCAATGGGACATGCTGTGTGTTTTGACGTTCATTTTTATTCAACACTGGTACATTATGATTTCTTCAGTTTATGCACATCATAGGATATATTTTTCATCCACAGTTTCGCAAATTTATAGGCATTTGTTTCACTTTCAATCAATTCCTTCTTCAGAACACATGTATTCATCCATGTTTCTTGACTGGTCTTTTCATGAGACTTCTTTACAAAACACATTATTTTCAATTTTCATAATCATTTTTGAAGCGAAACTCAGACACCGTTCATGATAAACAATAACACTAATATTAACAATAGATGTATAACTGGTTGGAATGAATGATTTTATATCAATATAAGATATCTTAAATATTTTCAGATATCAATTCCATCCATTATTTAAAGTGGAATCAGCTATATTATTTATTCACAGTGTGGTCAATTCATGCATTATCTCTATATTCATAGACACAGGGCACACCTCTTTGTACAACCAATACTTATGTATATGTCTTCTAAATATTACTGCCAGAAATGGTGTAAGAAATACTCATGTCACCAGATCTACATACACATTTTATCACAGTAATATTCGGGACACAAAAAGTAAATGTCACACTTATGATTGTACCGGAGTCTGAATGGAAAGTGAACATGGATTACTAAAAACATTCCTGTCCATGTTGCCTAATCCTCTCAATTATCAATCCTGTTGGTGACTACATATTTGTTTCTTCCAAAGATTATATATTCAAACTCTACCCTGTTGAAAATGCCTAATCATATCACTCACTTTATACTTTGCCTGATTTCATTATGTCTCTATTGATATGTGGTTTCCTACATATTTTCCCCAGTTCATCATTGTGACTGACCCTTCACATGAAGTTATGTTTACTTTCACTCTCTAAACAAAACACTATTGCGATAGAACATATATTCCAAATCCTATATTGACACTTCTTCCTAAACCTACTATCTACCTAATCCTACCGACTATCCGTTTTTGACTGGATGTTCTCTTCGACATTCAATCATCCAAGGTACAAGGTACTATGCCATTATATATCTATTTTTCTGAGACATCTGTGCACAATGTAAATCAAAGTTAAGTATCCCAATCAAGGGCCCAATGCCCTCTAGGCTTCAAAATTACCTAGATTTCTGTTTTTATTCATATATTTAACCTCTATATTTTTATAAATATCGCAGGTTCCCAATACCATTATTCATCCCACAGAATGATTCCTAACCCAATTCAAACACTTTATTAACCCTAAGAATACACTGTTCCCTCAATCTAAATTTAATGAAAAGCAGGGACAGAGTTGGTCTTACAATACAGGAATGTAGGGGATCTTCCACCTGCTGAGAACTTCAAAGATCCATGTAGAAATGAACCCTGGAGAAGATATAGTCATCTATGAAGGACCTGAGAGAGCAAAAGTCATCTTCCATGTCAAACACCCTGGTCAGGATGAAGGGATGTGTCTGAATCAGCCTCTCTCTTCTTAATGTAGAGGAGAAGGACCAAACCAGGCCTGTGTGGATAGCTATTCCCGGGTTCCTAAGGTTGACATACCATTCTAACTTGTGAACATTTCAGAGGAAGTAGGGGAACCCTCCATCTAATGGGACCCTTGGAAGCAACTATTAGGACAAAATGGTTTACAAGACAGTGAATTCATTCAGTTCCTGTAGGAAGTGACCTCACCTCACTTCCTTCGTGATGGATCTCTCTGAACTTGGGATCCTGGAAGCCAGGCACACAGAGCCAGTCCCAGTCCCAGTCCCAGTGGGCTCACTTGCTTGGATTTACCAAAGACAGAGTCAGTCTTTCTTTGTTCCTACTGATATTATGATGCCAAAAGCAAGGAGAGCTCTGAAGAGAGGCCTTTCCTGAGAAAGCAGGTAGTGGCTCAAAATTCCCTTCTGACAACTTAAAAGAGTTGGCCAAGTAGACCAGATCTGAGACAGGACAGGACATTTCGGGGGAACATTGTATGGCCCACCAGTCAGAGGACACTCCGTAGAGTCACAGACCTACTTGGGGGAAGGAGGTGACTTTGTGGGTGTGGTTGTGGGTTTATGATTTTGTCTCATCTTCTGAGAATAGGTAGGAAAGGCGGTTAGTTTTTTTTTTTTTTTTTTTTTTTTTGGAGTGTACTGTTTCTAGTAAGTCGTTTGACAAGGCGAGTGTTTCTATGTCTGTGTATTCCACTGTGTCCGTGGTTGTATACATTAGAAACGAGAATGCATCAATGTATTTGTCCTGTCTAGTAGAAAGCTTCCCAGCATTCAACCTGCCCAATTTATGAATGGGTTGCGGCTTTCCTTAAGGATGGGCAACACCTACTATCTTCCTAATTACCAATTTTCTTCCTGAATTCTTTCCAATCTCCAGAATTGCCTCATTTTTTTTGTCCAAGATATGTACCACCTCCAAGCTCTGTGACATGGCCATGTACTGGATATCTGCAGGGAATGGCGAGCATCTCAGAAAACTCAGATATCAGTGTGACCAGTAAAGTATCAGTGTAGAAACCCTGCTTTGGGCCTTTTGCTTACATAATGTTCTGTTGCCCTTAATTTCAAGAAGTTCTTTGCCTCAGGCCACCTCTTTGTGAAGCCTGAGGAAAACAGTTTTCAAATGGAAATGAATGGGCATCACCTGTGGCCCTTTGCTTTATTGCTTTGGAAAGGGATGTGTGTGATTTAGCCTCTTGGCCCTGTGTGAGGCTGTGGCTTAGATTCTCAGCACCTGATGGATCTAAAGAAAGATCCCATGTGTGCATCCAAAACCAAAATGGCCAAAAGAGCAGTCCTTGTGGATGACGTCTCGCCTTCCTCTGTGAGGTTCCTGACTTCCATCAATAGGGATCCTTTGGGTCAGAGGAGTTCTCCAAAGCCCTGCAGAGGTGCTTGGGTTTTCTCATGACTCCAATTCACATAAAGAATCTTAACCTCTGAGTCAGTTGGCCTCAAAGTAGAGAAGCGGTGTAGTCTTCACAGCATGCCTATTTCATCACGCCTGGTTCACAGAAAGTATGTCCAGGCCACCCTGACTTTAGCAAATGAGTGGCAAGGGAGCTTATTTTGGACACTGTCTTGGACTGCGCTCCTCATGAAAACCTCCAGCCAGAGGTTATGATGAGTGTCTATATGGAAGAAAATGAGGGCCATGTCGAAGTGTTTTGGTTTTAATTGTGGTCATTTGTGTGTCAGTTGGAAGAGATAACTGTGTTCACCTGGGCTTGAACTGTTGTGTGATTCCACTTAGAGACTGCTTTCTGGAACTGAACTCAGTGAAGTATTGCCATGAATTGTTTTGAGATTTTAGGAGGCCACGCATGAGATTCGCTCTTGGTATCTGTGATCTAGGCCCAGGGTGGCTTTGCACAGAAAACTGGGAATCTTTGCAAGGATATCACATGATTTTATTCTGAAAGACTTGGCAGCCATCGATGAGAGTCAAAACACACATGGACCTAACATTGTAGACCTCAATGGGCCTTGCTTATGTTACCATTTGGCCTCTGTTTCTGTAGCCTTGCCTATGAGAGTTCTCTAGAGCTTTCATTGAAATGAGCTTCCTCACCATTTAATGGTTCCTGAATTAATTGAAACCCAGAGTGTCTCAAATTCATTTTTGAAAAATGGCTAGATAAATACCATGCAAGTTTTGAAATTCCCATGACCAGGTGGCACTGGAGAACCTTTGGATATCTGGTTCCTGATCATGAGTGTACCAGACAATGCCTTGATTGACTGGGTTTCATGAAAATGGAGTAGAACAGAGATGCCTGTAAGTTGGAGCCTGCTGAGTAGTGGGCCTAGAGCTGTGGTGTGAAGGTGTGTGATAAACATCTGTGGTGGGGCCATGTGAATATGTCTTTGACTTCCAAATGGCTTGTGACTGACATGCTGCTGCCAGCAGACCCTTATATTTAAAGGCATCTTATTATATAGAGGGGTTTCAGGGCAATGTTCAGAATCAGGTTGCTCTTGTCAAGGGGGCAAGCTATGTGGGATAGAAGCCTGGTTGGTGCATTCTCCTGTAAACCCTGACCCACCACACCTGACAGAACTCCCTCCAGCACTGTGTCCCTGATGAACTCCTTGTATTTTTTGAAGCAACACCAAACTACGAGTGCGGCAGCCAGAAACACCATGAAAAGTGGAGGATGACCAAATGACTTCACAGTCCACGCGGGCAGACACTTAGACCCAGGTGGCCAAAGTTTGCCGACAAAGATAGAATTCATCACTGCTGCCTAATGTTCATTGGAAAACAAGAAACCATGTCCTCCAGGTCACATAGATGCCATTCCAGATTTGATGGTCTCACTACAAAGGAAGCTAAATCTCCTGACAACAACATATACTTTAAGTGCCCAAACTCAGAGGCAGTTTGTCAAGAAGTCTTTAGGCCAAAAGAACTTCATGTTTGTGGAGTGTTTACCCTATCCCTTACTTTTGGATACTCCTCTCCCAACTCCAAGGTTTGAACTCCTGAGCATTTTCCATTCCGGATATGTATTCACAAATTTTCTAACTCTTCTCCTCTAATTGTGTCTTACTTGTGGTGAAGGAAATGTCAAGGCATTGTTCTGGATCAGAGTGGGGAGATTTTTGTGTAGCACATATTTGAATACACATGAGATTAATTTTCCTATTTTCCATTCGAAATTCTGAATCCCTGACACTTACCCATACCCTACTAGACTCTCACTACTAATCCTAATATGATGGAGAAAAATAACCCAAACAAAATAGAAATACAACCAGTTCAGATGAGGCCTGTTTTATAGTTGGACTTGCCTTTTGCATGATAAAGGGTAGGTGTTACAAATCTAGTCAATTTTTAAATGAAAAAGTTCTCCATGTGTTTTTAAAGTTAACAAATATGTGAATTCTTGTTTCCCTTTCTCTGAAGCCTATTTAGAACATGTATTTTTAATGCACATATTGAATCCTACCTGGTATCACACTTATATTTTTGTGAGGTGGATGACATGGCAGATACAAATTGTGAGAAGAGATCACTCCTCCTAAACACTGTTGGAACTGAAAATTCAACCTATGGGTGAGCTTCCTAGTTGAACAACATTTTACTTAAATCCATGTTTAGTAAAATAAATATTTTTGCTTCAATGGATGATATATATTTCATGATGAATTTCTATTGGCATATATATTGCCAGTTTTTAATGTCTCTGTGTGTGTTTTTTGTATATATATATATATTCTCCAGGTTCTTCAAAACATGAAATATATGTGTCTTTTATACACTCCATAAACTTATTCATGTTCATGTACTTGGATTTATAATCAACTTTTCAGAAGATTATTCCAGAAATATTCATCCACCTGAAATTCATATTTGTTACCTAGTACTGAAAGCTAACTTCAGTGAACGGTGCACACAAATCCTAATATTTTTATAGTAACTGACCCAGTTTAATATCAAAGCAAGTTGATTCCTATGGGACATGTTATGTATTTTGACGTTTATTCCTATTCAACACTGGTAAATTACTATTTCTTCTTTTTTTGCACATCATAGGATATATATTTAATCCAAAAGTTATCAAATTTACAGGTATTTGTTTCACTTTCAATCACTTCCTGCTTCAGAACACACGTATTCCTGCAGGTTTCTTGACTGGTCTTATCATGAAACTTCTTTCCAAACACATTATTTTTGATTTTCATAATGATTTTTGAAGCAAAATATACACAATTTTCATGATTATCCATAACCCTAATATTTCCATTAGATGTATAAATGGTTGTAATGAATGTATGTGTATCAATATAAGATTTCATGTATATTTTCAGATATCAATTCATTCCATTATTTAAAGTTGGAACCAGTTATATTTTTAATTCTCAGTATGGTCTCTTCATGCATTATCTCAATATTCATAAACACATGGTACACCCATTTGTACCCCCAATACTAATTTATGCATCTTCAAAATATTGCTCCCAGAAACAGTGGAAGAAATACTCCACCTGATCTACATATACATTTTATCACTGTAATAATCTGGACACAAAATGCAAAGTTCACCTTTATGATTGTACCAAAGCCTAAATGGAAATTGACCATGGATTACTAAAACATCTATGTCTAAATTGCCTAATGCTCTCAAATGTCAATCTATTTGTGACTCCATATTTATTTTTCCCTAAGATTATACAGTCAAGTTCAACCCTGTTGAAAATGTCTAATATTATCACTCACTTTGAACTATACCTGATTTCCTAATATCTCTATTGATATCTGCTTTGCTACATATTTTCCCCAGTTCATCATTGTGAGTGACCCTAAACATGTGCTGATATTGACATTCACTCTCTAACCGAAACCCTATTGTTAAAGAACTTTTGGTCCAAAGTCTATACTCGCCCTCGTTTCAACACCTATCGACTATCTTCCTGATCCTACAGACTATCCCTGTTTGATTGGATGTTCTCTTCTACATTCAATCATCCAAGGTACAAGGTCCTATTTCATTGTATATCGATTTATCTGAGACATCTGTGCATAACATAATTCAATGCTAAGTATCCCAATCAAAGGCCCAATGCCCTTCTGGGCTTCAAATCTTACCTAGATTTCTGTTTTCATACTTATATTTCACCTATATATTCTTAAAAATGTCACAGGTTCCCAATACCATTATTAATTGAGCGGAATGATTCCTAACCCAAATCAAACATGTTATTAACCTTAACCATACACTGATCCCTCAATCTAACTTTTCAGAAGAGCAGGGACAGAGTTGGTCTCAAAATACAGGCATGTAGGGGATTCTCCACCTGCTGAGAACCTAAAAGGCCCATGCAGAAATGATCCATGGAGAAGATGTAGGCAGCTATGAAGGACCTGAGAGAGCAAAAGACATCTTCCATGGTGAATAACCTGGTCAGGATAAAGGGTTGTGTCTGAATGAGCCTCTCTTTTTTTCATATAGATAAGATGGACCAAAACAGGCCTATGTGGAGAGCTGTCCCTAGGTGCCTATGGTTGATATACCATTATAACCTGTGAAAGTATCACAGGAAGTAGGGGCAGCCTCCATATCATGGGACCTTTGGAAGCAACTGTGAAGGCAAAGAGGTTGCCAAGATAGTGACCTCATTCAGTTCCTGAAGGAAGTGACCTCATCACACTTCTTTGGTGATGGAACTGTCTGAACTTGGTATCCAGGAAGCCAGGCACTCAGAGCCAGTCACAGTCCCAGTCCCAGGGGTCTCAATTTTTTTGATTTACCAAGGAGAGAGTCAGAGTTTCTTGGTAACTACTGATGTGTGGATGGCCAAATGCCAGGAAAGCTCTGAAGAGGGGCCTTTTCTGAGAAAGCAGGTAGTGGCTCACCACTGGCTCCTGACAACTTCACAGATTTGGACAAGGAGACCAGATCTGAGAAAGGACAGGCCATTTCAGTGGAACATAGTATGACCCACCAGTCATAGGACACTCTGGATAGTCACAGTCCTACTTGGGGGAAGGAGGTGCCTTTGTATGTGTGTGTGTGTTTGTGGTTTTGTCTAATGTTCTGAGAATAGGTAGTAGCGGCAGTTTGTTTGGTTTCGAGTGAACTGTTTCTAGTAAGTCATTTGACAAGGTGAGTGTTTCTATGTCTCTGAATCCCACTGTGTCCGTGGTTGTAGACAGTTGAAAAGAGAATGGATCAATGGATTTGTGTTGTCTAGTAGAACGCATCCCAGCATGTATCCTGCCAAATTTATTAATGGTCTGAGGCTTTCCTTATCGATGGGCAACACCTGCTATCTTTCTAAGTTCCTGTTTTCTTCCTGAATTCTGGCCAATATCCAGAATAGGCTCATGGTTTTCTCTCCAAGATATGTACCACCTAAAAGCTCTGTGACATGGCCATGTACTGGATAGCTGAAGGGAATGGAGAGCATCTCAGAATACTCAGATATCAGAGTGACCATTTAAGTCTTATTGGAGAAACCCTGCTTTGGGCCTTTTGCTTACCTATTGTTCTGTTGACCTGAATGTCAGCAAGGTCTTTGCCTCAGGCCATCTCTTTTTGAAACCTGAAGAAAACAGTTTTCAAATGGAAATGAATGGACATCCCCTGTGGCTCTTTTCTTAATTTCTTTGGAAGGAGATGTGTCTGATTCAGCCTTTTGGCCCTTTGTGAGTCTGTGGCTTAGATTATCAGCACCTGATGGATCTAAAGAATGATCCCATGTGTGCATTCAAACCAAACTGGCCAAAAGAGCAGTCATTATGGATAAAGTCTCTCACCTTCCTTTGTAAGGTTCCTGACCTCCATCAAGTGAGAATAGGGATCCTTTGGGTCAATTGAGTTCTTAAAAGCCCTGCAGAGGCTAGCCCATAGGTGCTTGGGTTTTCTGATTACTCCAATTCACATAAAGAATCTAAACCCCACAGTCAGTAGGCCTCAAATTGGTGAACCGAAGTAGTTTTAATGGCGGGCCTATTTGACCACTCCTGGTTCACAGGAAGGTTGTACAGGCCACCCTGACTTTAGGCAAACCAGAGGCAAGGGAGCTTATTTTGGACACTGTCTTGGGCTGCGCCCCTCATGGAAACCTTTAGCCAGAGGATATGATGAGTGTCTATATGGAAGAATATGAGGGCCATGTGGGAGTGTTTTGATTTTAATTGTGGTCATTTGTGTGGCAGTTGGAAGAGATTACTTGTAAGATTCCAGCCGACGTCGGAGGAAGAGACTACCAAGAGACTGGCTCATGCAACAGCAATGGGGATTTCTTGAGGATCCAATTCAGTTCGCTGGGGCTCTGTGCTCACTCAACAAGCAACAGCGGCCCAGATCCCCGAGAAGAGGTTAAGCAGTGCTTCAGTACACTTTTTGGGTAGGCAGAGGCTTTATATATATCAGAGGAAATCATCTTGATCAGCCGGAAAATCGAACAACAACTCTCCAACTTGATTAGCACATTCATTGGTGGAATCAGGTCGGGCGGGGGTGATAGGTCGATCCGAAGGAGGGGGGTACATTCAAACTGATTGGTTTGGGCCCTGATATGCTTAGGTGCCAAGCTGCACAGGGTCCTAGATTATTAAACAACTGGATGGTCAGGGGGAATATTTAATGGGCAGTGAAAGGATTGTCCTAACAGCTACAGGAATTTCAGGTTTTAGGTTTAGCATGGGAACTTAACAATACCTGGTCCTTTACATTTTAACTCAGGCTTTGCAGCTTAGAAACTTTACAACACCCGCTATTTTACACTTTAACTTCAATTTCTTTTACCCTAACAGACTGGGTCCACCTGGGTGTGAACTCTGGTGTGATTCCCCTTAGACACTGAGTTCTGGATCTGAACTCAGAGAAGAGGTGTCATGAATTGTGTTGGGATTATAAGAGGCCACACATGAGAGTTGCCCTTGGAAACTGAGATCTAGGCCCAGGGTGGCTTTCCACAGAGCATTGGAAATTTCAGCCAGGATATCACATGATTTTATTCTGAATGACTTGGCAGCCATAGTTGAGAGTCAAAACACACATGAAACTCACACTGTAGACCTCAATGGGCCTGGTTTCATGTGACCTTTTGGCCACTCTTTGAGAAGCCTTGTCTGTGAGAGTTCTATAGAGATTTCATTGAAATCAGCTTTCTCAAAATTTAAAGGTTCCTGAATGAATTGAAACCCACAGTGCCTCCAACTTCATCCTTGAAAAATGGCTAGATAAATACCATGAAATTTTTGAAATTCCCAGGACCAGGTACCACTGGAGAAAGTTTGGATGTCCGGTTTCTGATCATGAGTATAACAGACAGTGCCTTGATTCACTGGGTTTCATGCAAATGGTGTAGAACAGAAATGCCAGTAAGTTGGAGCCTTCTGAGTAGTGGGCCTAGAGCAGTGGAGGGCAGGTGTGTGATAAAACATCTGTGGTGGGGCCATGGGGATCTTCCATTGTCTTCCAAATGGCTTGTGACTGACATGGTGCAGCCAGCAGACCCTTATATGTAAAGGCATCTTGTTATTTGGAGAGGTTTCAGGGCAATGTTCAGAATCAGGATGCTATGGTCAAGGGAAAAGCTATGTGGGATAGAAGCAAGGTTGGTGCATTCTCTTGCAGACCCTTACCCACCACAGGTGACAGAACTCCCTCCAGCACTGTACCAGGTGAACTACTTGTATTTCGTGAAGCAAATAACAAACTCCCAGTGCAGCAGTAAGAAATACCACGAAAAGTGGAGGATGACCAAATGGCTTCACAGTTCACACAGAGAGAAACTTAGCCCCCAGTGGACACTGTTAACCTACATAGAGAGAAATCAGCACTGCTGCCTCATGTTCAGTGGAAAATAAGAAACTATGTCCTCCAGGTCACATACATGCACACCCAGCTTTGATGGTCTCACTACAAAGGAAGCTCCTGACAAATACTTATATTTCAAGTGTGCAACCTCAGAGGCAGTTTCTCAAGAAGTCTTTAGGCCAGCAGAGCTCCATGTTTGTTGAGTGTTTACCCTGTCCCTTACTTTTGGAAACTCCTCTACCACCTCCAAGGTTGTGAACTCCTGAGCGTATTCCATTCCAGATATGTATTCACAGAATTTTTAACTCTTCTCCTCTAATTGTGTCTTACTTCAGGCGAGGGTAATGTCAAGGCATTTTTCTGTATGAGAGTGCAAAAATTTGTGTGCAGCATTTATTTGAAATACTGAATCCCTGACATTAACCCATATCCTAATAGACTCTGACTACTAATCCTAATATGATGGAGAAAAATAACTCAAACAAAATAGAAATACAAGCATTTCATAGGAGGCATGGTGTATAGTTGGACTTGCCTTTTGCATTATATAGGGTAGGAGTAATAAATCTAGTCAATTTTTAATTGAAATAGTTTTCCATGTGTTTTTAAAGTTAACAAATATGTAAATTACTGTCTCCCATTCTCTCTAGCTTATTCAGAACATGTGTTTTTATATGCACATATAGAATCCTACCTGGTTATCACACATACAGTCTCATGAGGAGGCTGATTGGCAGATACAAATTGTGAGAAATGACCACTCCTCGTAAACGCTGTTGGAACTGAAAATACAACCCATGGGTGAGCTTCCTATTTGAACAACCTTATACAAAAATCCATGTTCAGTGAAATTAATATTTTTGGATCTGATGATGATATATATTTCACGATAAATTTTGATTGGCATATATATTGCAATTTTTAATGTCTCTCTCTCTCTGTGTGTGTATATATATATATATGTATATATATATATATATATATATATATATATATATATATATATACATATATATATATATATATATGCACTCTGTATAGATTTTTCAAAATATGAAACATGTGTCTTATTGTAGACTCCCTAAATTCATTTATATTCATGTATGTGGATTTATAATCAACTTTTCACAAGATTATTCTCAGAAATACTCATCCACCTAAAATACATACTTGTTTCCTAGTACTGAAAACTAACTTCGTTGAATGGTGCATACATATCCTAACATTTCTACAGTAACTGACCCTGTTTAACATTAATTCAAGTAGATTTCTATGGGACATGATGTGTATTTTGAAGTTCATTTTTATTCAACACTGGTACATTGCTATTTCTTCAGTTTATGCACATCATAGGATACATATTTCATCCACAAGTTAGCAAATTGATAGGCATTTGTTTCACTTTCAGTCACTTCCTGCTTCAGAACACATGTATTTCTCCATGTTTCTTGACTGATATTTTCATGAGACTTCTTTCCAAACACATTATTTTCGATTTCCGTAATCACTTTTGAAGCAAAACCCACACACCTTTCATGATAACCCATAACCCTAATATTACCATTAGATGTATAACTCGTTGGAATGAATGACTGTATATCAATATTAGATTTCTTATATATTTTCAGATATCAATTCAATCCATTATTTAAAGTGGAACCAGTTATATTATTTATTCACATGATGGTCAATTGATGCATTATCAATATATTCTATTACACAGGGTATACCCTTTTTACCCCCAATACTAATTTATATTTCTTCAAAATAGTGCTCCCAGAAATGGTGGAAGAAATACCCATGTCACCTGATCTACATATACATTTTATCACAGTAATATTCTGGACACATAAAACAAAGGTCACTCCTATGATTGTACCAAAGCCTAAATGGAAAATGAGCATGGATTACTAAATGCACCCATGTCCAGGTTGCCTAATGCTCTCAAATGTCAATCCTATTGGTGACTACATATTTGTTTCTTTCTAACATTATATATCCAAACTCAACCCTGTTGAAAATGTCTAGTCCTATGACTCAGTTTATACTTTGCCTGATTTCCTAATGTCTCTATTAATATCTGCTTTCCTCCATATTTTCCCCAGTTCATCATCGTGACTGACTCTTCACATGTGCTAACATTTACATTCACTCTCAACTGAAACCATATTGCTAAAGAACTTTTGGTCCAGATCCTATACTCACTCTTCTTCCTAAAACTACTATCTCCTGTTCCTACCGAGTATTCCTTTTTGACTTGATGTTCTCTTCTACATTCAATCATTCAAGGTACATGGTCCTATGCCATTGTATATCGATTTATCTGAGACATCTGTTCAGAACGTAATTCAACGCTAAGTATCCCAATCAAGTTCCCATGCCCTTCTCGGCTTCAAATCTTAACTAGATTTCTGTTTTCATACTTATATTTCACCTATATATTCTTGTAAATATCACGGGTTCCCGATACTGTTATTCAACCCTCAGAATGATTCCTCACCCAAATCGAACCTGTTATTCACCCTAATCATACACTCTTCCCTCAATCTAACTTTACAGAAGAGCAGGGAAGGAGTTGGTATTTCAATACAGGAATGTAGGCGATCTTCCACCTATTGAGAACCTCAAATGTCCTACATAAATGACACCTGGATAAGTTGTAGGCAGCTATGAAAGACCTGAGAGAGCAAAAGTCATCGTCCATGGAAAACAACCTGGTCAGGATGTAGGGATATGTATGAATCAGCCTCTCACTTATTAATGTAGAGAAGATGGACCAAACCAGGCCTGTGTGGAGAGCTGTTCCTGTGTGCCTATGGTTGATATACCATTCTAACTTGTGAAAGTGTCACAGGAAGCAGGGGCAGCCTCCATCTCATGGGACCCTTGGAGTCAACTCTTAGGACAAAGTGGTTGCCAAGGCAGTGAACTCATTCAATTGCTGAAGGAAGTGACTTACGTCACTTCCATGGTGATCAAACTCTCTGAACTTAGATCCAGTAAGCCAGGCACCCAGAGCCAGTCCAAGTCCCAGTCTTAGTGGTCTCACTTGTTTTGATTTTCCAAGGATAGAGTCAATCTTTCTTGATACCTACCGATGTGGGAATGGCCAAATAACAGGAAAGCTCTCAAGAGGGGCCTTTTCTGAGCAAGCAGGTAGAGGCTCACCCCTGGCTTCTGACAAGTTCACAGAGTTGACCAAGGAGACCTAATCTCATACAGGACAGGCCATCTCAGGGGAACATATTGTGGCCCACCAGTCAGAGGACACTCCGGATAGTCACAGACCCATTTGAGGGAAGGAGGTGCCTTTGTTATGTGGGTGTGGTTTTTTGGTTTGTCTCATATTCTGAGAATATGTAGGAAAGGTGGTTTGTTTGGTTTGTAGTGAACTGTTTTTAATAAGTCATTTGACAAGGCGACTGTTTCTATGTCTGTGTATCGCACTGTGTCCGTGGTTGTAGACATTAGAAAAGAGAATGATTCAATGGATGTGTCCTGTCTGGTAGAAAGCTTCCCAGCATTCATCCTGCCCGATTTATGTATGGACTTTGGCTTGCCTTATCGATGGGCAACACCTGCTAATTTCCTAAGTTGCTGTTTTCTTCCTGAATTCTGGCCACTCTCCAGAAGAGGCTCATGGTTTTGTGTCCAAGATATGAATCACTTCCAAGGTCTGTGACATGGCTATGTTCTGGATAGCTGAAGTGAATGGCGAGAATCTCAGAAAACTCAGATCACTGTGACCAGAAAAGTCTCAGTGGATAAACCCTGCTTTGGGACATTTGCTTACATATTGTTCTGTTACCCTGAATGTCAGGTAGTTCTTTGCCTCAGGCCACCCCTTTGTGAAACCTGAAGAAAACAGTTTTCAAATGGAAATGAATGGAAATCACCTGTGGCTCTTTGCTTAATTGCTTTGGAAAGGGATGTGTCTGAATCAGCCTCTTAGCTCTGTGTGAGGCTGTTGATTAAATTCTCACCCCCTTATGGATCTAAAGAAAGATCCCATGTGTGCATCCAAAACCAAAATGGCCGAAAGTACAGTCATTGCAGATGAAGTCTTTCGCCTTCCTCTGTAAGGTTCCTGACCTCTATTAAGTGAGAATAGGGAAGATAGACCAAGCCAATTGATGTCTCCTTTTGGAAAAATTGTACCACCAATGAGAGCATCAGCAAAATTACCCCAACACTACCACAAGTCGCTGCACCAACAGATAGTTCACAATGCATACATGTTAGTTCACAATGCATACAAGTGATATATATTCCAGGCAAGTTCTGCAAGCAGTTCAGTGATGGCTATTGCAGAAGCTGTAGATTGGTTTTATCTTTGTCTTCACCAGCACTGGGTTGAAGATTGGAATTCTGGCAATAATGGCTAAAGAAAAAATTACTTACCATTCCAGAAGGCACTAAAAAACCCAATTATCTTAACAATTTACATTATCTTGAAGAGAATTATTAAATATAATGAAAAGGAAAGGTGAAAGTCAACAAACAGTTCTGCTAAACTCCTTTTTTTGTTCACATATTAAAACAATCCTCAACAGTTGTTTACCCAATTTAAATTAAACTATTTAAATCACGTGAATAAAAAAAAATTGGATCCATTTTTTCATGAGCGCACATCATATATGATATATGGATATATGTACATTCAAACATAAAACACAAAACACAAGTGTGCACAAATAATATAATATATACAACACATAACATAATAGTAAAGGCCTTATAACTTTTTACAGGTGAAATCACCATTGGAATGTCTAAAAACTCTATAGTCAAAAAATAGAACTGATCAGCAAAACATTAACCTAGGTCTGTATGAGCTCAAAAAAAAAAAAAATAGAAAATAGAACTTCATGATGTGGGAAAGGGCAATAATAAAATAGATATTGAAAAAAGCATCCTGGTTCTGTCGCAGATGTAAGGATAGCCAAACTGGAGTTTTGGATATCAGCTGTTATGAATTTGAGCCAAATCATCTTCTTTTTGGTCTATAGAAATCACTTTAGTTAATTTCTCTGGAATCCATATTGCCTGCTGTTCTTCCTGTGAAAACACACAAACAGACCCCTGACTAAAGACAATCACTGGGTCAGGACTTTAGTTAATCTCTCCAAAATCCAAATCAGCTGCTGTTCTTCCTGTGGAAACACACAAACAGACGCCCGACTCCAGACAATTACTGGGTCAACACTTTTCCATTGTCCTATTAGAATATCCTTCCAAAGGACCTTGGGCTTATGCACATTTTTTGGAAACATATGCCTTTCCACAGCACTAAGTCCTGATGAATCCAAGTTTAAAAAGTTTAGAGTAAAAAGCGTTAATTTAAGTTTATCTTTGGGGAATATATACCCCTTCTCAATTCCGTCTTTGTGCTTTAATAAGTACATTTTTATTGTTTGATGTGCTCTTTCAACTATGCCTTGTCCCTGTGGATTGTATGGGATTCCTGTTATATGAGTAATGCCAAATGATGAGCAAAATGGTTTAAAAGAGTTAGAAGTGTAACCGGGGGCATTATCTGTTTTTAACTGTTTTGGAATGCCCACAGTGGCAAAATTTTGTAAGCAATGAGCTATAACATCTTTAGTTTTTTTCTCCAGCATGAAGGGAGCCCATTAAAAATCCAGAACAAATATCAACTGTAACATGCAAATATTTTAATTTTCCAAATTCTGGCAAGTGTGTGACGTCCATCTGCCAAATATGGTTAGGTATCAATCCTCTAGAATTGACTCCAAGATTAACTTGTGGTAAAAAGGTCACACAATTTTGACATTGTTTTATAATTTGTCTAGATGTTCCTTAGTTTTTTTGAAATGCTTTTGTAAAGTATAAGCATTGACATGGAACTTTTTAAGAAAATTTATTGCTTCTTCTAGTGTAAAGAAAATATGTATGTATGTCAATTGTAGTTTTATCTGCTAAATCATTGCCCAAACTAAGGGCTTTAGGCAATCCTGTATGTGCCCTGATATGTCCTATAAAGAATGGATCTTTTCTGTCCCAGATTAGACTTTGTATAGTGGAAAGCAAAGAGAAAACAGTAGAGAAAGGGGAAATCCTACCAGCATCTTCAAGGGATACTATAGCATTAACTATATACTGACTATCGGAAAATAAATTAAATACAGAATCTTTAAAAATCACAAAAGCTTGTAATACTGTACTAAGCTCTACCTTGTGAGCTGATTGTTTTGGTACTAAAAATATAAAAGTTGGATCAGGTGTAACTATTGCTGTTGTACCATTATTTAACCCATCGGTGAATATATTTGGAGCATTCATGATAGGTGTTTTCTTGTCATTTTTGGAAAAATTACAGGATGCGATGACCAAAAAGACAATAAAAGATAAGATGGTAAGTGGTTATCAAATGAAACATTAGATTTACACACGATTATTGCCCAAGTATTTAACTAATTAGCTAATTCATCAATTTGATTCATAGTATATGGAGTAATAATTTTATTGGGTGAAATTCCACACACACTCTTTTTGCTGCTTTTATTCCTATGAGTATTAATTCTCTCCTCAGGCTCAGGATAGCAAGTAATAATAGTGTTAGAAGAATAAGATAAATGTATCCATAATAATGGAACTTCTTCCCAAAATACTCCTGTAGAAATATTTTTTTTTGTTGTTAGTACAATAAATAATAAATGCAAAATTATATCAACTCTATCCAAAAGCATATTTCCCATATATGTTTCAATGATTTTTATTGCTTTCTTGGCTTCAGGCGTTAACATTCTGAGTGAATTTGGGATCTCATGGTCCTTTTAGGATATCAAATAAAGAGTCCAAACTCTCCTGTTGGTATACCTAGATGAGGCCTTATCCAATTGTCTCCTAATAACTCTTGAAAGTCATTAATTGATTTGAGTTGATCTACTCGTATTTGAATTTTTGGTTGACTGACCATGGTTGAGGATAATAGAGCTACTAAATAATTAATTGGAAAATTTAATTGTATTTTACCTATTGCTATCTCTAGGTTATAATTTTTTAATACGTTTGTAAGTGTGGCATACCATTCTAGCAATGGGTTTTTAACTTTGTGTGCTAATAATACATCATCCATATAGTGAAAAATTTGTATTTCAGGAATTTGATTTCTAACTGGCTGGATTACTTTGTTAACATAAATTTGACGCATAGTTGGGCTGTTAGCCATCCCTTGAGGGAGTACTTTCCACTCATATCTCTTGTCAGGACCTTCATGATTCAGTGCAGGTATAGTAAATGCAAAACTTGGAATATCCTCAGGATGAATTGGAATTGAAAATAAAACGATCTTTAATATCTACAACGAAAACATACCAAGTTTTTGGCAAAGCACACAATTGAGTAATCTCTGATTGAGCAGGTCCCATAAAAACCATCCCATTATTAATGGCTCTTAAATCTTGCAATAATCTCCATTTACCAGATTTCTTTTTAAGGACAAAAATGAGAGTATTATGGGGAGACACAGAAGGTTGTATATGTCCTTCCGCTAATTGTTGTTTGACCAGGTCATGGGCTACTTGTATCTTTTCTTTAGTCAGGGGCCACTGAGGAACCCATACTGGTCTTTCTGATTTCCAAGTAATATTTATTGTCTCAGTGGCCCTTTCTGAAAATCCAACCCATATCTATCTGTTCCTTGATCTTTTTGTATTGGTGTTGCTATACCTTGTTCTTGCTTTTCTAATCTTTTTCCTTTCCTAAAATCTTGTCTAGCCATAATAGTGGGTGAATTTTGATTGATGTTATTTGTTAATGTCAAACCTAATTGATCTAGGACATCTCATCCTTATAAATTTACGGGAAGATGTTCCAATACATATGGCTGTATAGTTCCTTCACATCCTTCAGGATCCTTCCAATCTAATACCGTTGCACTTTTATGGGGATTAGTCGCCACTCCTAGGCCTCGAAGCGTTTGAGTGGCTTGTTGTAATGGCCAATGTTTTGGCCATTCTTGACGACAGATGATGCTAAGGTCTGCACCTGTATCCAGTAGCCCATTGAATTCATGTCCTTGAATATTTAGTTTTAGCATGGGGCGAGAATATAAATTTAAAGAAAGCATAGCCCAATCTACACCTGTGGAGCCTAATCCTTTGGAACCCCTTTCTACAGCATAACTGTAAAATTTATCATGTGGGCTGGGTATTATTATTAATTGTGCTATTCTATCTCCTGGAGAAATTACTGATATACCCTTTGGAAAACTGGCTATAATTTTTATTTCACCTTAATAATCGGGATCAATTACCCCAGGACTCATCATAAGTCCTTTAGAGTAGAAGAGCTGCATCCCAATAATAAGCCTACTGTTCTTTTGGGAAGAGGTCGTTTCACCCCTGTGGGAATGATTTGAACTCCCATCTCTGGAGTTAGTATTGATCTGGCGGAGGCACAGATGTCCAACCCTGCGCTCCCTCTGGTTTGTCTGATGAGGGATCTGATGAACAATGTGTCGTGGGCACTACACTGATGGGGTTGCTGGTTTCCTCCAGTGCTCCATATATTTGCGGTTTCGGGCCCCAGAGCATTGGGCCCCCCTGTCCATTTTTTGGCAATGGAGCCGGATGCCTTTCTTCATGATATCGTGGATAAACACCTGGTGCTTGTTTGTTTTTTGATAATGAAGTACCCTCTATGGTGGTTTGAGAATGGTATTCATTAGCCCAATGTCTCCCTCTACGTCATTGTGGCCAAATACCCGGTATTCTAGTCCTTTGATACCTAGTTTTGTTAAACCCTCCTCCTATGGGGCAATTCCTTTTAAAAAGTCCTGTTTGTTCACAATTGTAGCATGTTCTTGGCCTGTCTTCTAAAGCCTGTTTTACTAAAGCTGCCACAATTTGCCCTTTTTCATTAATGTCTCTGGCATCTAAAGCCTGTTTTATTGCAGCTGCCACGACTTGCTCTTGTTCATTAATGTCTCTACCAAATTTAATAAATGTGTTTAAATCTTCATGTTTCCATGGTCTAATGATACCTCTGCAGCAATGATTCGCTTGGTCATAAGCCAGTTGTTTTAATAATGGCATTGCTTGTTCTGTATTTCCAAAAACTCTGTAGCTGTTTCAATAAGCCTATCTACAAATCCAGCGTAAGATTCATTAGCTCCTTGTATTACCTTAGATAATTGACCTTGTAAACCTCCATGTCCTTGTAAAGTCTTCCATGCCCTAACTGCCTCTACAGCAATTTGTGCGTATATGCCAGGATCATATGGAATTTGTTGTTGCTGATCCTCATAAGGTCTCTTTTCTAACAACAAATCTAGATTTCTCTGAGGATAACCAGCTGCTGCATTTCGCCTAGACATCTCTTTGCAAAATTCCTCATTGGCAACCTTCCATAATAGGTATTGACCTCCATTTAGCACAGCTTTACACATATTAGCCCAATCTGCTGGCGTCATGTTCAAGGTGTTAATAGATTCGACCAAGCTTACAATGAAGTGTGCTTGAGGACCATATGTTGTTACAGCCTCTTTTAGCTGCTTCACTATTTTGAAATTTAAAGCATGGTGAATTCGCTGCCCTCCTACCTCAAATACAGGGCATGTTAATACTTGAGATCCTGTCTCAGGATCCGAACTATCAACTGTTGGGGTTGGGGGCCTCCCAGCACATGGAGGTGGCCTTGTTAGTTGGACATTTACATCCTCTGGTGACAGAAAGGTGTTAGTAGCAGTCTCCTTTTTTAACTTTGCCCCTGATTGCTTTTTATGCTCTAAACTTGGTTCCTCTATCTTTGTCTGAACTGAAGGCTTTGGACTAAGCAAACCAGATATGAACGTCCACAATGGCAATGTGCCAACTGGCATAGTCCCTCGGCTGCTCTTTTCTAATCCTTTTAAATCTTCACCATGATGGTTCCATTGTGATATATTTAATGACTCCTCCTTCAAAAGCCATGTGCTACATTTTTGTATTGTATCAACAAATGCCCTGACTGTCCTTGATATTTCTGAGATGCCTCCTTTCTCTAACAATTTATTTAACACTCTTTCAGTTTGTTTTTTTTACTAATTTCTGATCCAGTATTTCTATTATAATACAACCCAACAAGATGACGCCAAACAAAACTGAGACAGAATGAATTAAATAGGGAACAACAAAAAGTCATTATAGCCTTTCTATCCTCCTGACATGTGCATCCGTCCTTTATACCTATCTGTTCCTCAGACGTAAATAGTTTTTTCTCAGATGTGAGTGGTTTTTCTTCCATCCCACTCATCTCCAGGAACAGGCAACTTAAAACAAAAGTGAAGCAAAACAAAGGAGTCATCTTAAAATGGCTACCCATCCTTTCACCTTGCCCACAGGGGCAAGCAGTTTACCTTATCACTTACCCTCAGTCGTTCCCCATGTGAGCCACAAAATGCTGCAGTCTGGCTGGGCATGATTCAGGAGCCACTTGTCAAAAAAAAAAAAAAAAAAAACTAACTTTATTTTTAGAACCACACACGGCAAACAAAACAACTCCTCAGGAAAAACCCTCAGAGCCCAACTGCCACTACTGGCTTCCTTGTAAAGTCTCTCTCACACACACAAGCCTCTCCACCTGCCACAATCCTACTGCTCTTGAGGCCGATTGGCTGGGTGGAGCCAAAAAAGTTCCCCAAGGACCAGCTCCATGGTCTGAAAGGGCAGGGAAACAGCCCAATGAGCATCACCACAGAGGAGCCAATCAGCTAGATGATGCTGAGGTCGCTGTGAGCCAATAATCAGCCGGCAGCTGGAAATTTGCTGGCAGCTGGAAGTTTGCTGGGGCCCCTTCAGCTGTGGCTCTCAACAAATTCCTGTCTCATTTCTCTGTAGCCTATTCAGCACATGTATTTTTATATGCACATATAGTATCCTATCTGTTATCACATGTACATTTTTGTGAGGTGGCTGACTTGGCAGATACAAATTATGAGAAGAGATCACTCCTCCTAAACATTGTTGGAACTGAAAATTCAAAATATGGGTGAGCTTCCTAGTAGAATAACATTATACATAAATCCATTTTCAGTGAAATAAATATTTTTGCATCTGTGGATGACATATATATTTCATGATGAATTTTGATTGGAATACACACTCTACAAATTTTTCAAAATATGAAATATATGAGTCTTATTATACACTCCTTAAAATCATTCATATTCATGTATGTGGATTTATGATCAACTTTTCACAAGATAATTCTCAGAAATATTCATCAACCTGAAATACATATTTGTTACCTAGTACTGAAAGATAACTTCAGTGGATGGTGCATACAAATCCTAATATTTCTACAGTAATACCCAGTTTAATATCAATGCAAGTAGTTTCCTATGGGACATGATGTGTATTTTCCGGTTCATTTTTATTCAACAGTGGTACATTACTATTTTCTCAGTTTATGCACATCATAGGATATATATTTCATCCACAAGTTCACAAATTTATAGGCATTTGTTTCAATTTCAATCACTTCCTGCTTCAGAACACATATATTCCTCCAGATTTTTTGACTGGTCTTTTCATGAGACTTCTTTTCAAACACATTATTTTCGATTTCCATAATCACTTTTGAAGCAAAACTCACACATTCTTCTTGATAAACCATAACCCTAATATTACCGTTAGATTTATGACTGGTTATAATGAATGTATGTATATCAATTTAAGATTTCCTTTACATTTTCAGATATTAATTAAATCAATTATTTAAAGTTGGAACCAGTTACATTATTTGTTCACAGTATGGTCTATTCATGCATTATTTCTATATTCATAGACACATGGTACACCTCTTTGTTCCCCCAATACGAATTTATACGTCTTCAAAATATTGCTCCCACTAATGGTGGAAGAAATACTCATGTCACCTAATCTACATATACATTTTATCACAGTAACATTCTGGACACAGAAAACAAAGGTCACTCTTATGATTGTACCAAAGCCTAAAAGGAAAGTGAGCATGCATTACTAAAAACATCCATGTCCAGGTTGCCTAATGCTCTCAAATGTAAATCCTATTGTTGACTATATATTTGTTTCTTCCTAAGATTATATATTCAATCTCAAGCCTGTTGAAAATATCTCATCCTATCCCTCACTTTAAACTTTGCCTGATTTCTTAAAGTCTCTATTGACATCTGCTTTCCTACATATTTTCCCCAGTTCTCATTGTGACTGACTCTTCACATGTGCTGATATTTACATTCACTCTCTACTTGAAAACCTATTGCTAGAGAACTTTTTGTCCAAATCCTATACTCACTCTTGTTTCTAAACCTAGCAACTATCTTCCTAATCCTACGGACTTTCTTTTTTTAATTGGATGTTCTCTTCAACATTCAATCATCCAAGGTACAAGGTCCTATGCCATTGAATATCGATTTATCTGAGACATCTGGGCAGGACATAACTCAAACCTAAGTAACCCACTCAAGGGCCCAATGCCCTTCTGGGCTTCAAATTGTACCTAGATTTCTGTTTTCATACTTGTATTTCACCTATATATTCTTGTAAATATCCCAGTCTCCCAATACCATTATTCATCCTTCAGAATGATTCCTAACCAAAATCGAATATGTTATTAACCCTAACCATAGACTTTTCCCTCAATCTAACTTTACACGTGAGCTGGGAGAGTGTGATCAGGAAAGTCTCAGTGGAGAAACCCTGCTTTGGGCCATTTGCTTACCTATTGTTCTGTTGCCCAGAATATCAGGAAGTTCTTTGCCTCAGGTCACCCCTTTGTGAAGCCTGAAGAAAGCTGTTTTCAAACGGAAATGAATGAGCATCACTTGTGGCTCTTTGGGTCAAATGAGTTCTTCAAGCCATGAAGAGGTGCTTGGGTTTTCTCATGACGCCAAATCACATAAAGAATCTATACCTATCAGTCAGTAGTAGTCAGTCAATATTGCTCCTAAAAATGGTGGAGAAATACTCATGTCAAATGATCTACATATATATATATATATATATATATATATATATATATATATATATATATATTTAATCACAGAAATATTCTGGGCACAGAATTCAAAGTTCACATTTATGATTGTACCAAAGCCTAAATGGAAAGTGAACATGGATTACTAAAAATATCATGTCCAAGTTGCCTAATGCTCTCAAATGTAAATCCTATTGGTGACTACATATTTGTTTCTTCCTAAGATAATATATTCAACCTCAACCCTGTTGAAAATGTCTAATCCTATCACTCACTATATACTTTGCCTGATTACCTAATGTCTCTATTTATATCTGCTTTCCTACATATTTTCCCAATTTCATCATTGTGACTGACTCTTCACATGTGCTGACATTTAAATTCATTCTCTAACCGAAAACCTATTGCTAAAGAACTTTTGTTGCAAATTCTACATGCACTCTCCTTCCTAATCCTAACTACTATCTTTCTAATCCTACTGACTATCCCTTTTTGACTGGATGTTCTTTTCTACATTCAATCATCCAAGGTACAAGGTCATATGCCATTGTATATCGATTTATCTGAGACATCTGTTCAGAAGTTAATTCAATGCTAAGTATCCCAAGCAAGGGCCCAATGCCCTTCTGGGCTTCAAATCATACTTAGATTTCTGTTTTCATGCATACATTTCACCTCTATATTGTTATAAATATCGCAGGTTCCCAATACCATTATTCACCCAGCAAAATGATTCCTAACCCAAATCGAACCTGTTATTAACCCTAACCATACAGTATTCCCTCAATCTTACTTTACAGAAAAGCAGGGAAAGAGTTGGTCTTATAATACTGGAATATAATGGATCTTCCACCTGGTGATAACCTCAAATGTCCATGGCGAAATGATCCCTGGAGAATATGTAGGCAGCTATGAAGGACCTGAGAGAGCAAAAGGCATCTTCCATGGCAAACGGCTTGGTCAGGATAAAGGGTTGTGTCTGAATCAGCTTCTATTCTTAAAGCAGAGAACATGAGCCAACCCAGGCCTGTGTGTAGATCTGTTCAAGGGAGATTATGGTTGATATACAATTCAAACTTGTTAAAGTGTCACAGGAATTAGGGCCAGCCTCCATCTCATGGGAACCTTGGAAGCAACGTTTGGACAAAGTGGTTGCCAAGAGAGTGACCTCATTCAGTTCCTGAAGGAGGAACTAAAAACAGTTCCATCACACTTCAGTGGTGATGGAACTCTCTGAACTTGGGATCCAGGATGCCAGGCACCCATAGCCAGTCCCAGTCCCAGCCCCAGTGGTCTCACTTGTTGGGATTTACAAAGACAGAGTCAGTCTTTCTTGGTACCTACAGATGTGAGGAAGGCCAAATGCAAGAAAGCTCTGAAGCAGAGCTTTTCCTGAGAAAGCAAGTAGAGGCTCACCGCTGGCTCCTGACAACTTCACGGAGTTGGCCAAGGAGACCAGATCTAAGACAGGACAGGCCATTTCGGGGGAACATTATTGGCCCACAAGTCAGAGGACACTCCGGATAGTCACAGACCTACCTTGGCGAAGGAGGTGCCTTTTTTTTTGTGGTTATGAGTTTGTGGTCTTGTGTCATGTTCTTAGAATAGGTAGAAAAGTAGGTTTGTTTAGTTTGGAGTGGACTGTTTCTAATAAGTCGTTTGACAAGGCGAGTGTTTCTATGTCTGTGTATCACATTGTGTCCGGGGTTGTAGACATTAAAAAAAATGCATCAATGGATGTGTCCTATCTAGTCGAAAGCTTCACAGCATTTATCCAGCCAAATTGATGAATGGACTGTAGCTTGCCTTGTGGATGGGCAACACCTACTATCTTTCTAAGTTCCTGTTTTCTTCCTGAATTCTGGCCACTCTCCAGAATAAGCCCATGGTTTTGTGTCCAAGATATGTACCCCCTCCAAACTCTGTAACATGGCCATGAACTGGATAGCTGAAGTGAATGGCGAGCATCTCAGAAAACTCAGATATCAGTGTGACCAGGAAAGTCTCAGTGGAGAAACCCTGCTTTGGGCCTTTTGCTTACCTATTGTTCTGTTGCACTGAATGTCAGGAAGGTCTTTGACTCAGGCCATCCCTTTGTGAAGCCTGAAGAAAACAGTTTTCAAATGGAAATGAATGGGTATACCTGTGGCTCTTTGCTTAATTGCTTTGGAAAGGGATTGTCTGAATCAGCCCCTTGGCCCTGAGTGAGGCTGTGGCTTAGATTCTCAACACCTGATGGATTTAAAGAAATTTCCCATGTGTGCATCCCAAACCAAAATGGCCAAAAGAGCAGTCTTTGGGATGAAGTCTGTCGCCTTCCTCTGTAAGGTTCCTGACCTCCATCAAGTGAGAATAGGGATTCTTTGAGTGAAATGAATTTTTCCAACTTACAGAGGCTAGGCTATAGGTGCTTGGGTTTTCCATGACTCCAATTCAAATAAAGATTCTAAACCCCACGGTCAGTTGGCCTCAAATTGGAGAAGTGGACCTGAATTAATGACAGGAGTATTTGATTACTCCAGGTTCACAGCAAGTGTCCAGGCCACCCTGACTTTAGGCAAATGAGAGGAAAGGGAACATATTTTGGACACTGTCTTGGTCTGCGCACCTCATGGAAACCTCCAGCCAGTGGTTATGATGAGTGTCTATATAAAAGAAGATGAGGGCCATATGGGAGTGTTTTGGTTTTAACTGTGGTCATTTGTGTGGTGGTTGGAAGAGATGACTTTGTCCACCTGGGCTTGAACTCTGGTATGATTCCCCTTAGAGACTGAGTTTTAGAACTGACCTCAGAGAAGTATTGCAATAAATAGTGTTGCAATTTTAGGAGGCCATGCATGAGAATCGCCCTTGGAAAATGAGATCTATTCCCAGGATGGCTTTCCACAGAGCTTGGGAAATCTAAGCCACGATATCCCAATATTTTATTCTTAAAGACTTTGCAGCCATAGTTGAGATTCCAAACACTCATGGACCTCACATTTTAGACCTCAATGGTCCTGGATTCATGTGACCTTTTGGCCACTCTTTGGAAAGGCTTGCCTGTGAGAGTTCTCCAGAGCTTTCATTTAAATGAGCTTCCTCACCATTTAATGGTTCCTGAATGAATTGAAACCCACAGTGCCTCAAACTTCATCTTTGAAAATGGTGATATAAATACCATGAAACTTTTGAAATTCCCATGACCAGGTGGCACTGGAGAACCTGTGGATGTCCGGTTGCTGATCATGAGTGTACCAGACAGGGCCTTGATTGACTGGGTTTCGTGATAATGGTGTAGAACAGAGATGCCAATAAGTTGGAGCCTGCTGAGTAGTGAGTGTAGAGCAGTGGACTGTAGGTGTGTGAATAAATATTTTTGGTAGGACCACCTGGATCTGCCATTGGCTTCCAAAGACATGTGACTTGCATGGTGCAGGCAGCAGATCCTTATATGTAAAGGCATCTTGTTATATGGAGAGGTTTCAGGGCAATGTTCAGAATCAGGTTGCTATAGTCAAGGGGAAAACTATTTGGAATAGAAGCATGGTTTGTACATTCTCTTGGAGACCTTGACAAACCACACGTGACAGAACTCCCTCCAGCATTTTGTCCCAGTTCAACTCCTTGTATTTCGTGAAGCCAATGTCAAACTCCCAGTGCAGCAGTAAGAAACACCACTAAAACTGGAGGATGACCAACTGACTTCACAGACAACACGGGGAGACACTTAGCTCCCAGTGGCCACAGTTTACCGACAAAGAGAGAATTCATAACTGCTGTCTCATGTTCATTAGAAAATAAGTAACCATGTCATCCAGGTCACATAAATGCAGACCCAGATTTGATGGGGTCACTACAAATGAAGCTAATTCTCCTAACAATTACATATATTTCATGTGCCCAACCTCAGAGGAAGTTTCTCAAGAAGTCTTTAGGCCAGCACAGCTCCATGTTTGTGGAGTATTTACTCTCTCCCTTACTTTTGGAAACTGTTCTACCACCTCCAGTGTTGTGAACTCCTGAGCATTTTCCATTCCACATATGTATTCACATATTTTCTAACTCCTCTCAACTAATTGTGTCTTACTTGGAGCAATGGTTATGTCAAGGCTTCGTTCTGGATGAGAGTGGGAAGATTTTTGTGTAGCACATATTTGCATACACATTAGATTCATTTTCCTATTTTCCATTTGAAATACTGAATCCCTGACACTAACCCATACCCTACTAGACTCTGACTATTAATCTTAATATAATGGAGAAAAAGAAACCTAACTAAATAGAAATACAGGCCTTTCATAGGAAGCATGGTGTATGCTTGGATTTGCCTTCTGCTTTATCAAGAGTATGTGTTATAAATCTAGTCAAGTTTTCATTGTAGTATTTTTCCCTGAGCTTTTAAAGTTAACATATATGTAAATTCCTGTCTCTCTTTTTCTGTAGCCTATTGAGTACATGTATTTTTTTAAGCATATATAGTATCCTACCTGGTAACACACGTATATTCTTGTGAGCTCACTGACTTTGGATATAAAAATTGTGAGAAGAGATTACTTCCCCTAAATACTGATGGAACTGAAAATTCAACCTATGGGTGAGCTTCCTAGTGAAAAACATTATACATAAATCCATGTTCAGTAAAATGAATATTTTTGGACATGTGGATGTATTATATTTCGTGATGAATTTCAATTGGCATATATATTGCTAAATATTAATGTGTGTGTGTGTGTGTCTATATATATATATATATATATATATATATATATATATATATATACTCTCCAGATTTTCCAAAATATGAAATAAGTGTGTCTTATTATACATTCCCTAAATTCATTCATGTTCCTGTATGAGTCAGTCTTTCTTGGTACCTACAGATGTGAGGAAGGCCAAATGCAAGAAAGCTCTGAAGCGGGGCTATTCCTGGGAAAGCAGGTAGTGGCTCACCGCTGGCTCCTGACAACTTCACAGAGTTGGCCAAGGAGACCAGATCTGAGACAGGACAGGCCATTTTGGGGGAATATAGTATGGCCCAAAAGTCAGAGGACACTCCGGATAGTCACAGACCTACTTGGGGGAAGGAGGTGCCTTTGTGGGTGTGGGTGTGGGTTTGTGGTTTTGTCTAATGTTCTGAGAATAGGTAAGAAAGGCGGTTTGTTTACTTTGGAGTGAACTGATTCTAGTAAGTCGTTTGACACGGCGAGTGTTTCTAGGTCTGTGTATCCCACCGTGTATGTGGTTGTAGACTTTAGAAAACAGAAAGCTTCAATTGATGTGTCCTGTGTAGTAGAAAGCTTCCCAGCATTCATACTTCCCAATTTATGAATGGACTGCGGCTTGCCTTATCAATGAGCAATCCCTGATATCTTACTAAGTTTCTGGTTTTTTTTCTGAATCCTGGCCACTCTCCAGAATAGGCTCATGATATTGTTTCCAAGATATGTACCACCTCTAAACTCAGTGACATGGCCATGTACTTGATAGCTGAAGGGAATGGCGAGCGTCCCAGAAAACTCAGATATCTGTGATCAGGAAAAGTCTCAGTGGAGAAACACTGCTTTGGGCCTTTTGCTTACCTATTTTTCTGTTGCCCTGAATGTCAGGATGATCTTTGCCTCAGGCCACCCATTGGGAAGCATAAAGAAAACAGTTTTCAAATGCAAATGAATGGGCATCACATGTGGCTCTTTGCTTAATTGCTTTGGAAAGGAATGTGTCTGAATCAGGCTATAGGTCCTCTGTGAGGCTGTGGCTTAGATTCTCAGCACCTGATGCATCTAAAGAAAGATCCCATGTGTGCATCATAAACTACATTGGCTAAAAGAGCATTCATTGTGGAAGAATTCTCTCGCCTTTCTCTGTAAGGTTCCTGACCTCCATCAAGTAAGAATACGAACCTTTGGTTCAAATAAGATCTTCAAAGCCCTGCAGAAACTAGCCCATAGGTGCTTGGGTTTCAACTGAATCCAAATCACATGAAGAATCTATACCTGGTGCTGGGGATGTGGCTCACGCCCTAGCGTGCTCGCCTGGCATGCGTGCGGCCCGGGTTCGATCCTCAGCACCACATACAGACAAAGATGTTGTGTTCGCCAAATACTAAAAAAGAAAAGTATTAAAATTCTCTCTCTCTCCCCGTCTTTTCACTCTCTCACTCTTTCTAAAAAAAAAAAAAAAAAGAATCTATACCTGACAGTCAGTAGGCCTCATATTGGAGAAGCAGAGCAGTATTAACAGCAGGCCTATTTGATCATTCCTGGTTCCCAAGATGGGTGTCCAGGCCAACATGTCTTTATGCAAATGAGGGGCAAGGGAGGTTATTTTGGACACTGTCTTGTGCTGCACCCCTCATGGAAAACTCCAGCCAGAGGTTATGATGAGTGTCTGTATGGACGAAGATGAGGGCCATGTGGGAGTGTTTTGGTTTAAATTGTGGTCATTTGTGTGACAGTTGGAACAGATGCCTGGGTCCACCTGGACTTGAACTCTGGTGTGATTCCCCTTAGAGAATGAGTTCTGGAACAGACCTCAGAGAAGTACTGGCATAAATTGTGTTGGGATTTTATGAGGCCACGCATGAGAGTCACCCTTGGAAACTGAGATCTTGGCCCAGGGAGGCTTTTCCCAGAGCACTTGGAATCTCAGCCAGGATATCACATGATTTTATTCTGAAAAACTTGGCAGCCATAATTGAGAGTCAAAACACACATGGACATCACATTGTAGACCTCAATAGGCCTGGATTCATGTGACATTTTGGCCACTGTTTGGGAACCTTCCTGTGAGGGTTCTCCAGAGATTTCATTGAAATGAGCTTCCTCACCATTTAATGGTTGCAGAATAAATTGAAACCCACAGTGCCTCCAACTTCCTCCTTGAAAAGTGGCTAGATAAATACCATGAAATTTTTAAAATTCCCATGACCAGGTGGCACTGGAGAATCTTTGGATATCCTGAGTATGATCATGAGTATACCAGTCAGTGCCTTGATTGACTGGTTTTTATGAAGATGGTGCCGAACAGAGATGCCAAGAAGTTGAAGCCTGCTAAGGAGTGGGCATAGAGCAGTGGTGGGCAGGTGTGTGATAAAACATCTGTGGTGGGGCCATGTGGATCTCCCATTGGCTTCCAAATGCCTTGTGACAGACATGGTGCAGCCAGCAGTCCCTTCTATGTAAAGGCATCTTGTTATATGGAGAGGTTTCAGGGCAATGTTTAGAATCGGGTTGCCATGGTCATGGGGGCAAGCTATGTGGAATATAAGCCTGGTTGATGCATTCTTCTGCAGACCCTGACCTACCACAGGTGACAGATCTCCCTCACGCACTGGGTAACAGTTGAATTCTTTGTATTTCGTGAAGCAAATACAAAAATTCCATTTCAGCAGCAAGAAACACCACAAAAAGTGAAGGATGCCCAAATGGCTTCACAGTCCACATGTGGATACACTTAGCCCCCCGTGGCCACAGTTTACCCTAAAAGAGAGAATTCAACATTGCTGCCTCAAGTTCATTGGAAAATAAGAAACCATGACCTCCAAGTCACATAGATGCAGACCCAGATTTGATGGTCTCACTACAAAGAAAGCTAAAATTCCCAACAACAACATATATTTCAAGTGCCCAACGTCAGAGGCAGATTCTCAAGAAGTCTTTAGGCCAGCAGAGCTCCATGGTTGTGGAGTGTTTACCCTGTCCCTTACTTTTGGAATCTCAGAAGGGAGGAAGATACACCAAGCCAATTGACGGCTCCTTTTGAAAAAATTGTACCACCAATGACATCATCAGCAAATATAACCCAACACTACCACAAGTTGCTGCACAAACAGATAGTTTACAATGCATACATGTGAGTTCACAATGTGTCCAGGCAAGTTCTGCAAGCAGTTCAGTGATGGCTATTGCAGAAGCTGTAGATTGGTTTTATCTTTGATTTCACCAGCACTGTGACGAAGATAGAAATTCTGGCAATAATGGCTAAAGAAAAAATTATGTAACATTCCAGAAAACACTGAAAGAAAACAATTTTCTTAACAATTTACATTGTCTTGGAGAGAATTATTAAATATAATGAAAAGGAAATGTGAAAGAAAACAAACAGATCTGTTAACCTCCTTTTTTGTTCACATTTTAAAACAATCCTCAACAGCTGTTTACCCAATTTAAATTAAACCATTTAAATAATGTGAATAAAAAAATATTTGGATCAATTTTTTCATGAGCCCTCATCATATATGATATATGGACATATGAACATTCAAACATATAACACAAAACACAAGTGTGCACACATAATATAATACATACAACACATAACCTAATAGTAAAGGCCTTATAACTTTTTACATGTGAAATCTCCATTGCAATGTTTAAAAACTCTATTGTCAAAAAATAGAACTGATCACCAAAACATTAAACTAGGTATGTATGAGCTCAAAAAAACAAAATAAAATGTGGGAAAAGGCAATAATAAAATAGATATTGAAAAAAGCATCCTGGTTCTATCTTAGATGTAAGGGTAGCCAAACTGGAATTTTGGATATCAGCTGATATGAACTTGAGTCAAATCATCTTCTTTTTGTTCTGTAGAAATCGCTTCAGTTAATCTCTCTGGAATCCAAATCGGCTGTTGTTCTCTCTGTGGAAACACACAAACAGGCCCCTGGCTCCAGACAATCATTGGGTCAGGACCTTGGTTAATCTCTCTGGAATCCAAATCGGCTACTGTTTTTCCTGTGGAAACAGACAAACAGACCCCCGACTCCAGACAATTACTGGGTCAGGACCTTTCCATTGTCCTGTTAGAATATCTTTCCAAAGAACCTTGGGCTTATGCACATTTTTTGGACACATATGCCTTTCCCCAGCACTAAGTCCTGATGAATCCAAATTTTAAAAGTTTAGAATAAAAAGGGTTATTTTAAGTTTGTCTTTGGGGAATATATACCCTTTCCCAATTGCGTCTTTTTTGCTTTAATAAGTACTTTTTAATAGTTTGATGAGCTTTTTCAACTATGCCTCGTCCCTGTGGATTGTATGGGATTAATGTTATATGAGTAATGCCAAATGATGACCAAAATTGTTTAAAAGAGGTAGAAGTATAACCAGGGGCATTATCTGTTTTTAACTGTTTGGGAACGCCCACAGTGGCAAAATTTTGTAAGCAATGAGTGATAATATCTTTAGTTTTTTCTCCGGCATGAAGGGTGCCCATCAAAAATCCAGAAGAAGTATCAACTGTAACATACAAATATTTTAATTTTCCAAATCCTGGCAAGTGTGTGATGTCCATCGGCCAAATATGATTAGGTATCAATCCTCTAGGATTGACTCCAAGATTAACTTGTGGTAAAAAGGTCACACAATTTTGACATTGTTTTATTATTTGTCTAGCTTTTTCCTTAGTTATTTTAGAAGGCTTTTGTAAGGTATTAGCTTTGACATGGAACTTTTTACGAAAATTTATAGCTTCTTCTAGTGTAGAGAAAATATGTATGTCATGTGTACTTTTATTTGCTAAATCATTGCCCAAACTGATGGCTCCAGGCAATCCTGTATGTGCCCTGATATGTCCTATGAAGAATGGATCTTTTCTGTCCCAGATTATACTTTGTATAGTGGAAAGCAAGGAGAAAACAGTAGAGGAATGGGAAATCCTACCAGCATCTTCAAGGCATACTATAGCATTAACTATATGCTGACTATCAAAAATAAATTAAATACAGAATCTTTAAACATCACAAAAGCTTGTAATACTGCATTAAGCTCTACATTTTGAGCTGATTGTTTGGGTACTAGAAATGTAAAAGTTTGATCAGGTGTAACTATTGCTGCTGTACCATTATTTGATCCATCAGTAAATATATTTGGAGCATTCATGATAGGTGTTTTTCTTGTCAATTTTGGAAAAATTAGAGGATGCGATGACCAAAAAGACAATAAAGGATTAGATGGTAAGTGATTATGAAATGAAACATTAGATTTGCACATGATTATTGCCCAAGTATTTAACTCATTAACTAACTCATCAATTTGATTCAGAGTATGTGGAGTAATAATTTTATTGGGAGCAATCCCAAGCACTCACTTTGCTGCTTTTATTCCTTTGGGTATTAATTGTCCTATAGCCTCAGGGTACGTAGTAAGAATAGTGTTAGGAGAATAAGATAAATGTATCTATAATAATGGACCTTCTTGCAAAAATACTCCTGTAGGAATATTTTTTGTTGGTAGACAATAAATAATAAAGGCAAACTTATATCAATTCTATCCAATTGCATATTTTCCATATATGTTTCAATGATTTTTAATGCCTTTCTTGCTTCAGGCGTTAACATGTACCGTGAATTGGGATATGATGGACCTTTTAGGATATCAAATAAATATCCCAACTCTCCTGTTGGTATACCTAGATAAGGCCTTATCCAATTTATGTCTCCTAATAACTTTTGAAAGTCGTTATGTGATTTGAGTTGATCTACTTGTATTTGAATTTTTGGTGGCGGTACATGGTTGAGGATAATAGAACACCTAAATAATTAATTGGAAAATTTAATTGTACTTTATCTATTGCTATATCTAGATTATTTTTTAATAAGTTTGTAAGTGTGGCATAACATTCTAGCAATGTGTTTTTAGCTTTGTGTGCTAATAATACATCATCCATATAGTGAAATATTTGTAGTTCAGGATTTTGATTTCTAAGTGGCTTGATTACTTTGTTAAAATAAATTTGACACATTGTTGGGCTGTTAGCCATCCCTTGAGGCAGTACTTTCCATTCATATCTCTGATCAGAACCTTCATGATTCAGTGCAGGGATAGTAAATGCAAAACGTGGACTATCCTCAGGATGAATTGGAATTGAAAAAAAAAACCTTTAATATATATAAGTAATTTTGTTAAACCCTCCTCCTATGGGCAATTCCTTTTAAAATGTCCTGTTTGTTCACAATTGTAGCATGTTCTTGGCCTGGCATCTAATGCCTGTTTTAGTGCAGCTGCCACAATTTGCCCTTCTTCATTAATGTCTCTGGCATCTAAAGCCTGTTTTACTGCAGTTGCCACGACTTGCTCTTGTTCATTAATGTCTCTACATAATTTAATATATGTGTTTAAATCTTCATGTTTCCATGGTCTAATTATATCTCTGCACCAACTATTCGCTTGCTCATAAGCCAGTTTTTTTAGTAATAGCATTGCTTGTTCTGTTTTCCCAGAACCTCTGGTACCTGTTTGAATAAGCCTATCGACAAATTCAGCATAAAGTTAATTAGCTCCTTGTATTACTTTAGATAATTGACCTTGTAAACCTCCAAGTCCTTGTAAAGTCTTCCATGACTTAAATGCATCTACAGCAATTTATGCACATACACCAGAATCATATGCAATTTGTTGCTGCTGATCCTCATAAGGTCCCTTTCCTAACAACATATCTAGATTTCTCTGAGGATAACCAGCTGCTGCATTTCGCATAGCCGTCTCCTTGCAAAATTCCTCATTGTCAACCTTCCATAACAGGTATTGTCCTCCATTTAGCACAACGTTACACATATTAGCGCAATCCGCTGGCTTCATGTTCAAGTTGTTAATGGTTTCGACCATGCTTACAGTGAAGGGTGCTTGAGGACCATAGGTTGTTACAGCCTCTTTTATCTGCTTCACTGTTTTGAAATTTAAAGCATGGTAAACTCGCTGCCCTCCTACCTCAAATATAGGGCATGTTAATATTTGAGATCTTGTCTCAGGATCCCAACTATCAACTGTGGGGGTTGGGGGCTTCCCAGCATATGGAGGTGGCCTTGTTAGTTGGACACTTACGTCCTCTGGTGATAGAAAAGTATTAGTAGCAGTCTCCTGTAGAGGTTGTTCTGTTGGTTGGACACTTACACCCTCTGGTGATAGAAAGGTGTTAGTAGTAGTCTCCTGTTGTAAATTTCCCCCTGATGGCTTTTACTGTTTTACACTTTCTTTCTCTGTCTGACTAGCTTGAGAGGCCTTCTCTTTTACATGATTTTTTTCCTCTGTCTGACTGGTTCGAGAGACCTTCTCTTTTACTTGAATTTTTTCCTCTGTCTGACTAACTTGAGAGACCTTCTCTTTTACTTGAATCAATATGTCTTCTCCTTCCTCTACCATTGTCTGAACTGAAGGCTTTTGACTAAACAAACAAGATACGAAAGTCCACAATGGCAATGTGCCAACTGGCAGAGTCCCTGGGCTTTTCTTTTCTATTCTTTTTAAATCTTCACCATGATGGTTACATTGTGATATATTTAACAACTCCTCCTTAAAAAGCCATGGGCTACATTTTTGTATTGTATCAACGTATGCCCTGACTGCTCTTAATTTTACTGGGATGCCTCCTTCCTCTAACAATTTACTTAACACTTTTTCAGTTTGTTTTTTTTTCTAATTTCTGATGCCATATTTCTACTATAATACAACCCAACAAGATAACACCAAACAAAACAGAGATAGAATGAAATAAAAATGGAAAAACAAAATATCATTATAGCCTTTCTCTCTATCTGTTCCTCAGACACAAATAGTTTTTCCTCAGATGTGAGCGGTTTTTCTTCCGTCTCACTCGTCTCCAGGGACAGGCAATTTAAAGCAAATGTGAAGCAAAACAAAAGAGGAATCTTAAAATGGCTACCCATCCTCTTGTCCTGCCCTCAGGGGCAAGCAGTTTACCTTATCAGTTACCCTCAGTCGCTCCCCATGCGAGCCACCAAATGCTGCAGTCTGGCTGGGCACAATCAGGAGCCACTTTTCAAAAGAAAGCAACTTTATTTTTAGAACCACACACGCCAAGCAAAAGAGCCTCTCAGGAAAAACCCTCAGAGCCCCAACTGTCACCACCGGCTTCCCACAAGCCTTTCCCTCCCACACAAGCCTCTCTCCTCTTCCCACAATCCTCCTGCTCTTGAGGCCGATTGGCTGGGTCACGTGTGGAGTCAAAAAAGTCCCCCAATGAGCAGCTCTGTGATCTGAAAAGGCAGGGAAGCAGCCCAATGAGCATCACCGCAGAGGAGCCAATCAGCTAGATGTTGCTGGGGCCGCTGTGAGCCAAATATCAGCTGGCAGTCTGAAAGGGTGGGGAAACAGCTCAATGAGCATCTCCAATGAGCATCACCGCAGAGGAGCCAATCAGCTAGATGTTGCTGGGGCCACTGTGAGCCAATCATCAGCCGGCAGCTGAAAGTTTGCAGGCAGCTGGAAGTTTGCTGGGCCCCTTAGGCTGCAGCTATGAACAGGAGTTGTATGCACCATTCACTGAAGGTAGTTTTCAGTACTAGGAAACAAATATGTATTTCAGGTGGATGAATATTTCTGACAATAATCTGGTGAAAAGTTGATTATAAATCCACATACTTGAACATGAATGAATTTAGGGAGTGCATATAAGACATATATATTTCATATTTTGAAAAATCTGTAGAGTGTGTGTGTATACACACACACACACACACACACACACACACAGATATTAAAATGCAGCAACATATATGCCAATCGAAATTCACCATGAAATACACATCATTCACAGATCCAAACATATTCAATTTACTTTACAGGGATTTATGTATAATGTTGTTCTACTAGGAGGCTCTCCCATAGTTTGAATTTCAGTTCCAACAGCGTTTACGAGGAGTGATCCCTTCTCAAAATTTGTATCTGCCTAGTCAGCCACCTCACAAGAATGTAGGTGTGATACCAGCTGGGATTTGATATGTGCATATAAAAATACATGTGCTGAATAGGCTACACACAAAGGGAGACAGGAATTCACATATTTGTTAACTTTAAAAACACATGGATATCTAATTCAATTAAAAATAGACTGGATTTATAACACCTAACCTTTATCATGCAAAAGGCAAGTTCAAGAATACACCATTCCTCTTCTGAACTGCTTGTATTTCAATTCTGATTTGGTTACTTTTCTGCATCATATTAGAATTAGTAGTCAGAGTGTAGTAGGGTATAAGTTAGTGTCAGGGATTCAGTATTTCAAATGGAAAATTGGAAAATGAATCCAATGCGTATGCAATATGTGTTACACAAATAACTTCCCACTCTAATTCAGAAAATGGCTTGACATAACCTTCGCCCAAAGAAAGACAAAATTAGAGGAGAAGAGTCAGAAAATCTGTAAATACATATATGGAATGGAAAATTCTCAGAAGTTTAAAACTTTTGAGGCTTTAGAGGAGCTTCCAAAACTTAGGGACAGGGTAAAACTCCACAAACATGGAACTCTACTGGTCTAAAGACTTCTGGAGATACTGACAATGAGGTTGGGCACTTGAAATATACATTGTTGTCAGGAGCTTTAGCTTCCTTTTTAGTGAGAACATCAAAGCTGAGTCTGCATCTATGTGACCTGGAGGACATGGTTTCCTATTTTTCAATGAACATGAGGCAGCAGTGTTGAATTTTCTCTTTGTAGCTAAACTGTGACCACTTAGGGCTAAGTGTCTCCCCATGTGGACTTGAAAGCCATTTGGTCATCCTCCAGTGTTCGTGTTATTTCTTGCTCCTGCACTGGGTGTTTTGTATTTGCTTCAAGGCATATAAGGAGTTCAACTGAGACACAGTCCTGGAGGGTGTCCTGTAATATGTGGGGGGTCAGGGTCTGCAGGAGAATACAACAACCAGGCTTCTATCCAACATTGCTTGCCCCCTTGATCATAGCAACCAGATTGTGAACATTGCCCTGAAAACTCTCTATGTAACAATATGCCTTTATATACAAGGGTGTGCTGGCTGCACCATGTCATTCACAAGCCATTTGGAGCCAGTGTAAGATCCACATGACCCCACCACAGATGTTTTATCACACACCTGCACACCACTGCTCTAGGCCTACTACTCAGAAAGCTCCAACTTACTGACATCTCAGTTCTACACCATTTTCATGAAACACAGTCAATCAAGGCACTGTCTGGTACCCTCATGATCAGCAACAGGACATCCTAAGGTTCTCCAGTGCCACCTGGTCATGGAAATTTCAAAAATGAAGTTTTTGAAATTTCATAAATGAAGTTGAAGGCACTGTGGGTTTCAATTCATTCAGGAACCATTAAATGATGAGGAAGCTCATTTCAATGAAAGCTCTGGAGAACTCTCAGAGACAAGGCTTCCCAAAGAGTAGGCAAAAGGTCACATTGTGGTCTACAATGTGAGGTCCATGTGTGTTTTTACTCTCAACTACGGCTGCCAATCTTTCAGAATAAAATCATGGCATATCTTGGATGAGATTCCCAGTGCTCTGTGGAAAGCCCCCCTGGGCGTAGATCTCAGTTTCCAAGGACGACTCTCATGGGTGGACTCCTAAAATCCAAACACAATACATGGCAATACTTCTCTGAGGTCAGTTACAGAACACAGTCTCTAAGGGGAATCACACCTGAGTTCAATCCTAGGTGGACCCAGTCATCTCTTCCAAACGCCAAACAAATGACCACAATTAAAACCAAAACACTCCCACATGGCCCTTATCTTCTTCCAATAGACACACATAATATCCATTGGCTGGGGGTTTTCATGAGGGGCGCTGTGCAAGACAGTGTCCAAAATAAACTTCCTTGCCCCTCATTTGCCTAAAGTCAGGGTGTCCTGGACACCCTTCCTGTTAACCATGAGTGATCAAATAGGACTGCTGTTAATACTGTTCCAATTCCCCAATTTGAGGCCTACTGGCTCTGGGGTTTAGATTATTTATGTGAATTGGAGTTATGAGAAAACCCACGCATCTCTGGGCTAGCCTCTGCAGGGCTTTGAAGAACTCATTTGACCGAAAGATCCCGATTCACAATTGATAAAGGTCAGGATCCTTAGAGGAAGGCGAGAGACTTCATCCACAATGACTGTTCTTTTGGCTATTTTGGTTTTGGATACAGAAGAGATTTTTCTTTAGATCCCTCAGGTGCTGAAAATCTAACCACAGCATCACAGAGGGCAAAGAGGCTTATTCAGACCCATCCCATTTCAAAGCAATTAAGCAAAGAGCCACAGGTGATGCCCATTCATTACAATTTGAAAACTGTTTGCTTCAGCCTTCCCCAAGGGGTGGCCTGAGGCAAAGACCTTCCTGACATTCAGGGCAACAGAACAATAGGTAAGCAAAAGGCCCAAAGCAGGGTTTCCCACTGAGACTCTTCTGGTCACGCTGGTATCTGAGTTTTCTGAGATGCTCGCCATTTCCTTCAGCTATCCAGTACATGGCCATGTCACAGAGTTTGGTGGTGGTACATATCTTGAACACAAAACCATTTGCCCATTCTGGACAGTGCCCACAATTCAGGAAGAAAACAGAAACTTAAGGAGATAGGAGGTGTTGCCAATCGAAAAGTCAAACCGCAGTCCATTCACAAATTGGGCAGAATGAATGCTGGGAAGCTTTCTACTAGACAGGACACATCCATTGATACATTCTCTTTTCTAATGTCGACAACCACTGACACAGTGGGATACACAGACCTAGAAACACTCGCCTTGTCAAATGACTTACTAGAAATAGTCCACTTCAAACCAAACAAACTGCTTTTCCTATCAATTCTCAGAACATGTGACAAAGCCACAAACACACACCCACACCCACAAAGGCAACTTCTTTACCCAAGAAGGTCTGTGAATATCCGGGGTGTCCTCTGACTGGTTGGCCATTATTTGTTCCCCCAAAATGGCCTGTCCTGTCTCAGATCTGGTCTCCTTGGCCAACACTGTGAAGTTGTCAGGAGCCAGGGGTGAGCCACTACCTGCTTTTTCATGAAAGACCCCTCTTCAGAGCTTTCCTGGCATTTGGCCATCATCATATCAGTAGGTACCAAAAAAGACTTACTCTGTTCTTGGTAAATCCAAATAAGTTAGCCCACTGGGACTGTGACTGGGACTGTCTCTGGATGCCAGGCTTCTTGGATCCCAAGTTCAGAGAGCTCCATCACCAATAAATTAGTTAGTTCACTTCCTTCAGGAACTGAATTATGACACTACCTTGGCAACCACTTTGTTTTAACAGTAGCTTCGAAGGGTCTCATGTGATGGAGGCTGCCTCTACTTCCTGTGACAGTTTCACAAGTTAAAATGGTATATCAACCATAGGCACCTGGGAACAGCTCACCATACAAGCCTCGTTTGGTCCGTCTTCTCTACATAAAGAAGAAAGTGGCTGATTCAGACAAATCCCTTCATTCTGAGCAGGTTGTTTGCCATGGAAGATGACTTTTGCTCTCTCAGGTCCTAAATAGCTGCATACATCTTCTCCAGGGATCATTTCTGCATGGACCTTGAGGTTCTCTGCCGGTGGAAGATCCCCTCTATTTCTGTATTGTAAGACAAACTCTGTCCCTGCTCTTCTGTATAGTTAGATTGAGGGAAAAGTGTATGGTAAGGCTTAATAACAGGTTCGATTTGTCTTAGGAATCATTCTGATTGATGAATAATGGTATTGGGTACCTGTGATATTTACAAGAATATACAAGTGAAATATAAGTATGAAAACAGAAATCTAGGTAAGATATGAAGCCCAGAAGAGCATTAGGCTCTTGATTGGGATACTTAGCTTTGAATTTTGTTCTGCACAGATGTGTCAGATAAATCGATATACCATGGCATAGGACCTTGTACCTTGGATGATTGAATGTTGAAGAGAACATCCAGTCAAACAGGGATAGTTGGTATTATTAGAAAGATAGTTGGTAGGTTTAGGAAGAAGGGTGAGTATAGGATTGGCAGCAAAAGTTCTTCAGCAATTGGGTTTCAGATAGAGAGTGAATGTAAAAGTTAGTATATGTGAAGAGTCAGTCACAATGATGAACTGGGGAAAATATATAGGAAAGCAGATATGAATACAGACATTATGAAATCAGGCAAAGTATAAAGTCAGTGATGGGATTAGGCATTTTTAACAGGGTTGTTGTTGAATATATAATCTAAGGAAGAAACAAATATGTACTCAACAATAGGATTGACATTTGAGAGCATTAGGCAACCTGCACATAGATGTTTTTAGTAATCCACGCTCACTTTCCATTTAGGCTTTCGTACAATCAAAGTGTGACCTTTGCTTTTTTGTCGAGAATATTACTGTGATAAAATGTATATGGACATCAGGTGACATGAGTATTTCTTCCACCAATTCTGTGAGCAATATTTTGAAGACGTATAAATAAGTGTTGGGTGTAAAATTAGGTGTACCTGGAGTCTTTGGATATAGAGATAATGCATGAATAGACTATCCTGAGAATAAATAATATAACTGGTTCCAACTTTAAATAATTTTTTGAATTGATATCTGAAAATATACAGAAAATCTTATATTGCTATACAATCATTCATTCCATCCTGTTACATTCTAATGGTAATATGAGTGTTATGGTTTATCATGAAGAGTGTGTGAATTTTGCTTCAAAAGTGATTGTGGAAGTCAAAAATAATGTGTTTGGCAAGAAGTCTCATGAAAAGACCAGTCAAGAGACCTGGAGGAATAAATGTGTTCTGAAGAAGGAATTGATTAAACATGAAAAAAAATTCTTATAAATTTGTGAAACTCTGGATGAAATATATATACTATGATATATATATATATATATATATATATATATATATATATATATATATATATATATATTTGAATATATGTAGAATACATAGGTAAAATATATGTATGAAAACAGAAATCTAAGTAAGATTTGAAGCCCAGAAGGGCATTGGTCCCTTGATTGGGACTACTTAGCTTTGAATTACTTTCTGCAAAGTTGTCTCAGATAAATCCATATACAATGACATAGGACCTTGTACCTTGGATGATTGAATGTAGAAGCGAACATCCAGTCAAAAAGGGATAGTTGGTAGTGAAAGTTTAATAAAATAGGTACTTGTCACTTCCTGTGTTTCTGTATGCTTAATAAAACACTGTTGAAATCTTGAGAATTGTTTGCTAATCTTGTTCCCAGAATGTGCTGTCCCCATCTGCCAAACTGCAGATTGTACTCCCTCACCCGGTTAAGCGCTAACTGCCCACTGACCCTTACCCATCAATAAACTTCCCTCCCTGCCCTCTCCAAGAAAAGTATATAAGCTCTGCTGAAGCTGTTCTCAAAACTCTCTGCTCTATTCAAGTGAACTCTGAGCCCCAGCATGCTGGACCCCCAGTAAATCCTTTGCTGTTGCATGTTAAAGTCTCTTGGTTGTCCCTTCCTCTGACACTAGCCCGACCTTTACATATGGAGGTTCCACAGAGATCAAGCAGCGGTGGACGAGAGACCCCAATGGACCCCCCTCAGATAAGTAAGGCGCCTCTTTCTGGTTTCAGGTTTCATGTTAGGGTTTGGCAAAATGGCTGTCAATGAAGAGTGTGAGCTCTCTCTGATGGTGGCTGACAGTCGTGTTACAGAACCACAGGCCACGTCCCTGGAGGACGCCTGAGAGGACTCGGGAAATTGAGGAACAATAGTCTCCTTGACTCAGTGATATTTTGTTTCGGATTCAGTATTGCCAATCCATCGGATTTTGCCGGCTACTCAGTCATGGTCTCAGTGTTGAATGTCCATTGCCTGTCTTTATTGTCTTGTCTTGCCTGTGTCATGTGTCTTGCTTTCACTGTTTGTGTATCTCTCATTATGGAACAGAGCACTTCAATGCCTCTGTCCCTGACCCTTGATCACTATACCAAAGTCCGTTTAAGGGCTCAGAATCTCTTTATTTCAGTAAAGCCCCGGATGTGGTAGACTCTCTGTACCTCAGAATGGCCCACCTTTGGAGTCGGATGGCCCCTAGAAGGATCTTTCTACTTCCCACTAATTTATAATTCAGAGATATTGTCTTTCAGCCGTGGCCAGATAGTCATCTGGATCAACAGCCATATATTTTAATTCAGCAGGACCTCTGCAAATTTCCTCCTCAATGGGTCAAGCCTTTCCTTGCCCCTGCCCCCGCAATGACTCCTTCCCCCAGGAACTCACAAACACTCTGCTCCTCCTCCTCCTCCACACTCTGTTTTCCCTGTGTCACCAGATTTGAGTCTACTGGACTCTCCTCCCCCTCCTTATCCCCTGCCCTCATCCTCTAACCCCCAACACCCTCTAAGTGATACCCCTGCTGCTGACTGAGCCTCTCCTCCATTGAAGGAAGCTAAGCCGGCCCAGCGCCCTCCAGGTAATTCCCCTGCAGCACACACAGCACCTCCTCCCATGGAGGAAGCTGGCCCTGCTAAAGGAACTCGCTGGCGGTGAATGATTGAAAACCCTGGAACTCTTGGGATGCCTCCCCTTCGACCCTATGGACCAATGATTGACAATGGCCATTGGGGGAAAATTCAAGCCTACCAGTATTGGCCGTTCTTCTCTTCAGACCTATGTAACTTAAAAAATAGCAATCCCCCTTTTACCGAGGACCCCACCCGGCTCTCAGGTGTGGTTGAGTCATTGATGTTTTCACACCAGCCTACTTCGGATGACAGCCAACAACTGCTAGGGACTTTCTTCATGACAGAGGAAAAAAAGGGAATTCTCCAGGAAGCTAAAAAAAAATCCTTGGACCAGGTTTGCATCCGACACAACTTACCAACATAATCAAAGCCGGCTTTCCCTTGAACCGACCCAACTGGGACCCCAACACCTTTGAAGGTAGGGAGCATCTGTCCACTTATCGCCGGGCTCTCATAGTGGGTCTCCGAGCAGCCGCTAGTGACCAACTAATTTGGCCAAGGTAAGAGAGATTATCAGGGGCCTGACGAATCTCCCTCTATGTTTCTAGAGAGAATTATGGAGGCATATAGGAGCTATAATCCTTTTTATCGTCAGGCAGAGAATCAAAAGGTATCTGTCACGATGGCCTTATTGGGCAAACTGCCCTGGATATTAAAACAAAGTTACAAAGCTTAGATTGATTACAAGATATGACTTTGAGAGATTTAGTCAGAGAAGCTGAGAAGGTATACTATAAGAGAGAAACTGAGGAAGAGAAGGGAGCAAATGGAGGATAAAAGAAACAAAAGGCAGAGTAAGGCGTTGACTAAGGTCCAGGTCACAACAACAAATAGGCCAAAAATTAAGAAACAGGGAGACAAGAAGGTATACATTGGCCCACGACAGAGGCCACCCTTGGCCTCAGATCAATGTGCCTACTCAAACAAAAAGGACACTGGGCCAAAATTGACATAGAAAGCGACAGCCACGCCAGCCAGCCATTCTGACTCTGGAGGATGACTAAGAAAGTCGGGGCTCAGATCCCCTCCCCGAGCTCAGAGTAACTTTTGAAGTGGAGGGGACCCCAGTAAACTTTGAAGTGGATACAGGGGCAATATACTGAGCCCATAAGGCCACATTGGGCCCTCTATCAAATAAAAAATCTCTATTTCAAGGGGCTAATGGCAGTAAATATCGGGCTTGGACAACTAAGAGGACCATGGACCTGGGAAAAGGAAAAATCCATCACTCCTTCCTATTAGTCCCAGAATGCCTGGCCCCATTGATCGGCGGAGATCTGCTCACCAAGCTCTGGGCCAAAATAAATTTTAACCCTGAAGGCCCTTAAGTGGAATTTCTAAATCTTTCAGTAAAAACTCCAAGAGCCACGGCTCTAACTATGTCAGTAGAAAATGTACATCAACTCACTCACCTTGGTTCAAAGAAACTGCAGGCATTCCTGAAGGATCAAGAACAGAGTTTTCCACTAACAGACTCACAGTGAAGAAAATAACTGAATGGGTAACAAAAGCCTGTTGGGTTCATCAATTGGTAAATGCTTACCCTTCCAAGCTTCCTGTATGAAAGCACATACGAGGAACCAAACCAGGACAATACTGGGAAGTGGACATTACTGAAATAAAGCCAGCAAGGTATGGACTTAAATATCTCCTAGTCTTTGTAGATACATTTTCAGGATGCATTGAAGCCTTCCCCACAAAAAAAAGAAAAAAAAAAAAGAAAAGAAATAGCGCAAATTTTGGTCAAGAATATCCTAGAAGATATTTTTCCAAGATACAGCCTGCCTAAGTTAATAGGGTCTGATAATGGACCGGCGTTCATGGCCCAGGTAAGTCAGGGGTTAGCCAGGACCCTGGGGATTAATTGGAAGTTACATTGTGCTTATAGACCCCAGAGTTTAGGACAGGTAGAAAGAATGAACCAAACCATTAAACAGACCTTAACAAAATTAAGCTTAGAGACCGGAATAAAAGATTGTACTATGCTCCTGCCTTATGCACTGTTAAATGAAGAAAATACTCACTCTGATTTTAGTGTAACCTCACCCCCTATGAAATTCTCTATGGTGCCCCTCCTCCAGTAAGGGACCTAACACCAACTCTAAGACCTTACAATCCCTTCCACACCAGCTTGCTTGACAGACTTAAAGCTCTTGAAAGAATTCAGTGACACCTGTGAAAACAGCTGGCCACTGCCTACCAAACTGGGAACGAGGGGACTCCACATCGATATCAAGTAAGAGACTTTGTCTTCGTAAGACGACATCAGGTGACATCGCTGGAACCCCGCTGGAAAGGACCATTCCAGGTGCTACTTATAACACCTACAGTGGTAAAGGAAGATGGAATCACTTCCTGGATGCATGCCTCTCATCTCAAGCCTGCGCCCTGTCCAGACATTGACTGGAAACTGGAATTGGCTGGAAACTGGAAAAGACTGGTAACCCTTTCAAATTGCACATTCGCTGTGTGGATAAGGCTATTGACTCTCCCCTTGACCACCAGTATTTCTAACCCTCATCACCCCTTTCAGCAGCGATGGCTGATCACAAATCCTACTGGACAAGAAGTTTAATCAATCTTGCATACAGCCCCCTTAGGGACCTGGTGGCCATCTCTCCACCCAGACATTTGTCAGCTGGCTATATGTCTTTCCTATTCAGATATCCCTGAAGAAGAGGATCCCACTAAAATTCCATTAAATCCCTTCCGTATCATATATAATGGAAACAAACATATGGATGTAGGGACACGTGAGCCAGATGCAGGTCGGCTAGCCTAGATTACTATGTTTGCCCGGTGAACTATCAAAGCCACAAACAGCCATGGCTGTGTGTGGGAAAAGCCGACTTCTTCTGTAATCAAGGGGATGTGAGCATACAGGGGCTGCACGATGGAACCCAAACTCCTAATCAAATTCAGTACACAGCATTGGCCATATTACCAATAAGATAACCTAAATCGATGGCACCCAGAGGGGTCTCTAGATCCTCAAATTCTGTGGAACCTTTTTAACTTTGGGAAGGGCTCAAAGGCATGAAAAGAGATTCCCCTATGTGGAGGCCTTTTCCGTCCTTCGCTCACATCCTGAACTATGCTTCTCCAATAGATCCTCACCCTCAGCCTTCTGCTCTAGTCTCTCTGCTGTCACTCCCACCTCAACAACCTGATTTCTCCCATCCCGTTACTAGATCAACAACCCAAACATCCGCCGGTTCTCAGACCATTGCCCCCTTGCTGAGGTAGCAGGTACTTAGTTACCACTCTACCCACTCACTCCTCTCTTCTCCTGTCAGCACCCATACGGGGTTTCACCAGGTCCTTTTACCAGCTAACCTAAAGCTCAAAATAGCTGAGAAGACCCCTATCCAAGATGTAATAAAAATGGTCTTTAAAGTTGCTTTGTCATCACTGAAAACAGGTTACTAAGAATTTAAAGTCCCTCACAGGCTTTTTGGATACACACTCCCATCTTCCCCTCTTTTCTACATGTTCTACTGCTCAAGTTTTTGTTGCTAGAAAATCCCAAACCCCTTTCCCATTATTCTTTTACATCTCTCCGTACTCATTCTCAGATCCTCGGAACTGCTCTAAGTCCCGCCTTCCCTCTCTTTCCCCTCTGTTCCACACCCACAGAAAAGTCTTAACTGATCTTCTCCAGATGTCTTCACCATGGCTGACTTTAGGACGTTCAGCAAAAGAGTCCCTATAAAAGAGTTCAGTGTAGACAAACTTCCTGTTTTCATGTGGCCCTGTTCTACTTGGCCACTGGCTAAAACAATCAGTACTTGTAAGCTAGACACCCCCTTACTAGTTTTTCACAAAATATGAGAACAAGGCCTCTGACTTTGAGCTGGGGCTTCAAAGAGATGGCTACATTTCTATGATAAAGAAGTTACCAACTGGCTCCATGGTAACAGCTGGCAAGCGGAAAAAAGAAAGGGATGAAATATCTCTCCCCCTCCCAGGTGTCCTTGAAAAGTTAATTTGCTCAGAACAGAGGAAAAAAACATAAAAAAACTGCTTTTTGTGAATTTCTGCTGACTGTGAACTTCTGAGCACATTCCCTTACATGTTGGGTACAAAATTCTGAAACTTCCTAAACTTGGGGTTCATGGGATTAATTGATTACAACAGAAGCAATGCCCTCTGAATCCGTTTGCAACCAAATAGGACTGTTTCCCTAGCTTTGGTGCTATCTTAGGTGCCTTGTCTTGACTGTTCCTACAAGAGTATAATTCTATATACTTAAACATTTTTATGTTTTCATTAAATGGTCAACAGTGGTGATTAAATGTGTAATGGTGCAGAGGTTACCCAGAGTGCTCTATCATGATGCAGGTTCATTTGAAGATCAAACAGGGGGGCATACAACCCGGTTCCACAGGGAACATATATCCCTCACTTCAGCCATCCTATTAGGAATACGAGTTGCTGCAGGGGAGGTCACAGGAACCACTGCCTTGGTCCATGGTACACAGCAAAATACCCAATTAGAAGCAGCAATAGACCAAAACTTAAAGATATTAGAAACCTCCATCACAGCTTTGTGGGAATCTTTAACCTCTCTCTCTGATGTTGTTTCATACAACAATCGAGGGTTGGACCTCCTCTTCATGAGAGAATGGTGCCTTTGTGCTGCATTGAGGGAAGAATGTTATTTTTATGGCAACAATACTGGAGTTGTAAAAAATTTATGAGTAAAATAAAAGGATGCCTTGAAGAGTGTCAACGAAAGAGAGAGGCCCAAAAAGGGTGGTTTGAGTCTTGGTTCACACAGTCCCCCTGGTTAACTATACGTTTATCAACCTTGGCCAGTCCAATAATAATACTCACATTCTTGCTAACTATAAAACCCTGTTTGCTCAACCATGTATTTTCATTTCTCCAACCTCAAATTAGACAAGTTAAACTTATGGTAATACCCCACTAGCAGACATAGAATGTGACACCACTCCAATGATCACTTTTATGATTAAAAGTAGCCAGAAGAAGACGTGGGGAATGAAAGGTTAATAAAATGGTACTTGTCACTTCCTCTTTTTCTGTATGCTTAACAAAACACTGTTGAAATCTTGAGAACTGTTTGCTAATCTTGTTCCCAGAATGTGCTGTCTCCAAATTCCAAAATATATAATGTACTCCCTCTCCCGGTTGCATGCAAACTGCCCACTCGCCCTGACCCATCAATAAACTTCCCTCCCTGCCCTCTACAAGGAAAACACATAAGCTCTGCTTAAGATGTCCTCAGGGCTCTCTGCTTGATTCAAGGGAGCTCTGAGCCCCAGCATGCTGGACCCCCAATAAACCCTTTGCTGTTCCATGAGACAGTCTCTTGGTGGTCTCTTCCTCTGACGCTCACCTGAACATTACTTGGATGATTGAATGTAGAAGAGAACATCCAGTCAAAAAGGGATAGTCGGTAGGATTAGGAAGATAGTTGGTATGTTTAGGAAGGAGAGTGAGTATAGGATTTGGAACAAAAGTTTTTTAGCAATAGGGTTTTGGTTAGAGAGTGAATGTAAATGTGAGCACATATGAACCATCACAATGATGAACTGGGGAAAATATGTAGGAAAGCAGATATCAATAGAGACATTACGAAATCAGGCAAAGTATAAAGTGTGTGATAGAATTAGGCATTTTCAACAGGGTTGATTTTGGATATATTATCTTAGGAAGAAACGAATATATTGTCACAAATAGGATTGACTTTTGAGAGCATTAGGCAACCTGGACATGGATGTTTTTAGTAATCCATGTTAACTTTACATTTAGGCATTGGTAGAAACATAAGTGTGACCTTTTCTTTTTGTGTCCAGAATATTACTGGGTTAAATTGTATATGTAGATCAGGTGACATGAATATTTCTTCCACCATTTCTGGGAGCCATAATTTGAATACGTATAAATTAGTATTGAGTTTACAATGAGGTGTACCCTGTGTCTATGAATATAGAGACAATGCATAAATAGACTATACTGTGAATAAATAATATAACTGGTTCCACTTTAAATAATGGATTGATTTGATATCTGAAAATATATAAGAAATCTTATATTGATATACAATCATTCATTCCATCCAGTTATACATCTAATGGTAATATTAGGGTTATGGTTTATCATGAACGGTGTGTGAGTTTTGCTTCAAAAGGGATTATGGAAATCGAAAATAATGGGTTTGGTAAGAAGTCTCATGAAAAGACCAGTCAAGAAACATGGAGGAATACATGTGTTCTGAAACAGAAAATTATTGAAAGTGAAACACATACCCATAATTTTGCTAACTTGTGGATGAAATATATACTCTATTATGTGCATTACCTGAAGAAATAGTAATGTACCAGTGGCGAATAAGAATGAACATGAAAATACACATCATGTCCCATATGAATCTACTTGTATTAATGAGAAACTGGGTCAATTATTGTAGAAATATTAGGATATGTATGCACCATTCACTGAAGTTAGTTTTCATTACTAGGAAGCAAATATGTATTTCAGGTGGATGAATATTTCAGAGAATAACCTTTTGAAATGTTGACTATAAATCCACATACATGAATATGAAAAAATTTAGGGAGTGTATAATAAGGCATATATATTTTATATTTTAAAAAAATCTGGAGTGTGTATATATACACAGAGAGAGAGAGAGAGACATTAAAAAGTAGCAATATATATGCCAATCGAAATTCACCGTGATAGATATATCTTACACAGATAGAAAAATATTAAATTTACTGAACATGGATTTATGTATAATATTGTTCAACTAGGAGGCTCACACATAGGATGAATTTTCAAATCCCATAGCGTTTAGGTGGAGTGATCACTTCTCATCATTTGTATCTGTCAAGTCAGACACCTCACAAGAACGTATGTGTGATACCAGGTAGTATTCTATATGTGCATATAAAAATAGATGTGCTCAATAGGTTACATAAAATGGGAGAGAGGAATTCACATATTTGTTAAATTTAAAAATACAAGGAGAACTATTTCAATTTAAATCGACTAGATTTATAGCACCTACATTTTGTCATGCAAAAGCCATGTCCAACTATACACCATGCCTCCTCTGAACTGCTTGTATTTATAATCGGTTTGGGTTATTTTTCTCCATCTTATTAGGATTAGTAGTCAGAGACAAGTAGGGTATGGGTTAGTGTCACGGATTCAGTATTTCAAATGGAAAATAGGAAAATAAATCCAATGTGTATGCAAATATGTGCCACAAAAAATATTCCCACTCTCATCCAGAAAAATGCCTTGAAATTATCTTCGCCCCAGGTAAAACACAATTAGAAAAGAAGAGTTAGAAAATCTGTGAATACATATGTGGAATGGAAAATGCTCAGGAGTTCACAACCTTGGAGGTGGTAGAGGAGTTTCCAAAAGTAAGGGACAGTGTAAACACTCCACAATCATGGAGCTATGCTGGCCTAAAGACTTCTTGAGAAACTGCCTCTGAGTTTGGGCATTTGAAATATATGTTGTTGTCAGGAGCTTTAGCTTCCTTTGAAGTGAGACCATCAAACCTGGGTCAGTATCTATGTGACCTGGAGGACATGGTTTCTTATTTTCCGATGAACATGAGGCAGCAGTGCTGAAGTCTCTTTGTAGGTAAACTGTGGCCTCTTCGGGCAAAGTGACACCCCGTGTGGACTTTGAAGCCATTTGGTCATCCTCCACTTTTCGTGGTGTTTTTTTGCTGCTGCACTGGGAGTTTGGTATTTGATTCATGACATACAAGGAGTTCAACTGGGACACAGTGCATGAGGGAGTCTTGTAACGTGTGGTGGGTCAGGCTCTGCAGGAGAATGCACCAACTGGGCTTCTATTCCACATTGCTTGCCACCTTGACCATAGCAACCTAATTCTGAACATTGCCCTGAAAACTCTGCATATAACAAGATGCCTTTTCATATAATGGTCTCCTGGCTGCATCAAGTCAGTCACAAGCCATTTGGACGCCAATGGCAGATCCACATGGCCACATCACAGATGTATTATCACACACCTGCCTACCACTGCTCTAGGCCCACTACTCAGCAGGCTCCAACTTACTGGCATCTCTGTTCTACACCATTTTCATGAAACCCAGTCAATCAAGGCACTGTCTGTTACACTCATGATCAGCAACAGGACATCCAATGGTTCTCCAGTGCCATCTGGTCATTGGGAATTTCAAAAATTTCATGGTGTTTTTCTTTCCATTTTTCAAGAATGAAGTTGGAGGCACTTTGGGGTTTCCATTCATCCAGGAACCATTACATGGGGAGGAAGCTCATTTCAATGAAAGCTCTGAGGAACTCTAACAGGCAAGGCTTCCCAAACACTGGCCAAAAGGTCACATGAAGCCAGGCCCATTGAGGTCTACAACGTGAGGTCCATGTGTCTTTTGACTCTAACTATGGCTGCCAAGTTTTTCAGAATAAAATCATGTGATATCCTTGCTGAGATTTTCAGCTCTCTGTGGAAAGCCATCCTGGGCCTAGATCTCAGGTTTCAAGGGCAACTCTCATGTGTGGCCTCCTACAATGCCAACACAATTAATGGCAATACTTCTCTGAGGTCAGTTCCAGAACTCAGTCTCCAAGGAGAATCACACCAGAGTTCAAGCCCATGTGGACCCTGTCATCTCTTCCAACCGCCACACAAATGACCACAATTAAAACCAAAACATTCCCACATGGCCCTCATCTTCATCCATATAGGCACTCATCATAAACTCTGGCTGGAGGTTTCCATGAGGGATGCAGCCCAAGGCAGTGTCCAAAATATCCACCATTGCCCCTCATTTGTCTAAATTTAGGGTGGTCTGGAAACCCTTTCTGTGAACCAAGAGTGATCAAATAGGCGTGCCGTTAATACTGCTCTGCTTCTCCAATTTGAGGCCTACTGACTGTCAGGTATAGATTGCTTATGTGATTTGGCATCATGAGAGAAACCAAGCACTTATGCAGGACTTTGAATAACTCATTTGACCTATAGGAATCCTATTCTCACTTGATGGACGTCAGGAACCTAACAGAGGAAGGCAAGAGACTTCATCCACAATGACTGATCCTTTTGCCATTTTGGTTTTGGATGCACACATGGGATCTTCTTTAGATTTATCAGGAGCTGAGAATCTTAGCCACAGCCTCAACCAGGGCCTAGTGTCTGATTAAGACACATCCCTTTCCAAAGAAATTAAGCAATGAGCCACAGGTGATGCCCATTCATTTCCATTTGAAAACTGTTTCTTCAGGCTTCAAAAAGGGGTGGCCTGAAACAAAGACCTTCCTGACATTCAAGGCAACAGAACCATAGGTAAGCAAATGGCCCAAAGCAGGGTTTCTCCAATGAGACTTTACTGGTCACACTAATATCTGAGATGTTCCCATTCCCTTCAGCTATCAAGAACATGGCCATGTCACAGAGCATGGAGGTTATACATATCTTGGACAATAAATCATGAGCTCATTCTGGAGAGTGGCCAGAATTCAGGAAGAAAACCGGAACTTAGGAAGTTAGTAGTTGTTTCCTATCCATAAGACAAGCCACAGTCTATTCATCACTTATGAACGATGAATGCTGGGAAGCTTTCTACTAGACAGGACACCTCCATTGATGCATTCTCTTTTCTAATGTCTAAAACCACGGACACAGTGGATACACAGACATAGAAACACTCGCCTTGTCAAAAGAGTTACTATCAACAGTAGACTCCAAAGCAAACGAACCACCTTTATTACCTATTCGCAGAATATGAGACAAAACCACAAACTCACACCCACACACATAAAGTCACCTCATTCCCAAAAGTGGATCTGTGACTATCTGGAGTGTCCTCTGACTGGTGGGCCATACTATGTTCCTCTCGAAATGGCCTTTTCTCTCTCAGATTTTGTCTCCTTGGCCAACTCTGTGATGCTTTGAGGAGCCTGCAGTTAGCCACTACCTGCTATCTCAGGAAAGGCCTCTCTTCAGAGCTCAATTGGCATTTGGCCATCCTCAAATCAGTAGGTACCAAGAAGGTCTGAATCTGTACTTGGTAAATACAAACAAGTGAGCCCACTGGGACTGGGACTGGGACTGGCTCTCGGTGCCTGGCTTCTTGCATCACAATTTCAGAGAGTTTCATCACCAAGGAAGTTAGCTAGGACACTTCCTTCAGGAACTGAATGAGGTCACTGCCTTGGCAACAACTTTGTCCTAACCGTTGCTTCCAAGGGTTCCATGAGATGGAGGCTGCTCCTACTTTGTGTGACAATTTGACTTGTTACAATGGTATATCAAAATAGGCACCTGGGAACAGCTCTCCACGCAGGCCTGCTTAGGTCCATCTTCTCTACATTAAGAAGAGAAAGGCTGATGCATACACATCCCTTCGTCCTGTTCAGGTTGTTTTCCATGAAGATGGATTTTGCTCTCTCAGATCCTTCATAGCTGCCTACATCTTCTCCAGGGATCATTTCTGCATCGAACTTTGAGGTTCTCAGCAGTTGGAAGATACCCTACATTCCTGTATTGTAAGGCGAACTCTGTCCCTGCTCTTTTGTAATTTTAGATTGAAGCAACAGTGTATGGTTAGGGTTAATAACAGGTTCGATTTGGGCAAGGAATCATTATGCGGGATGAATAATGGTATTGGGAACCTGCAATATTTATAGGAATATAGAGATAAAATATAAGTATGAAAACAGAAATCTAGGTAAGATTTGAAGCTCAGAAATGCATTGGGCAACTGATTGCGATACGTAGCTTTGAATTACGTTCTAGATACATGTTTCAGAAAAATCGATATACAATGGCATAGGATCTTGTACCTTGGATGATTGAATGTAGTAGAGAACATCTACTCAAAAAGGGATAGTCGATAGGATCAGGAACATAGTCAGTATGTTTCGGAAGAAGAGTGAGTATAGGATTTGGACCAAAGTTCATAAGCAATAGGGTTTCGGTTAGAGAGTGAATGTCAATGTCAGCACATGTGAAGGGTCAGTCACAATGTTGAACTGGAGAAAATATGTAGGAAAGTAGATATCAATAGAGACATTAGGAAATCAGGCAAAGTACAAAGTGAGTGAAAAAATTAGACATTTTCAATGGTATTGAGGTTGAATATATAATCTTAGGAAGAAACAAATATGTAGTCACCAACAGGATGATCATTTGAGAGCATTAGGCAACCTGGACATGGATGTTTTTAGTAATCCATGTTCAGTTTCCGTTTAGGCTTTGTTACAGTCATACGTGTGACTTTTGCATTTTGTGTCCAGAATACTACTGTGATAACATGCATATGTAGATCAGGTGACATGAGTATTTCTTCCACCATTTCTGGGAGCAATATTTTGAAGATGTATAAATTAGTATTGGGGGTACAAAGAGGTGTAACCTGTGTCTATGAATATAGAGATAATGCATGAATAGACCATACTGTGAATAGATAATATAACTGGTTCCACTTTACAAAATGTATTGAATTGATATCTGAAAATATATAAGAAATCTTATATTAATATAAAATCATTCATTCCAACCAGTTATACATCTAATAGTGATATTATAGTTATGATTTATCATGCAGTGTGTGTCCGTTTTGCTTCAAAAGTGATAAAGGAATTCGAAAATAATGTGTTTGGAAAGAAATCTCATGAAAAGATCAGTCAAGAAACATGGAGGAATCCATGTGTTCTAAAGCAGGAAGTGATTGAAAGTGAAACAAATGCCTATAAATTTGCTAACCTGTGGAGGAAATATATATCCTATGATGTGCATAAACTGAAGAAATTGTAATGTCCCAGTGTTGAATAAAAATGAACATCGATAAACACATCATGTCCCATAGGAATCTATTTGCATTGATGATAAACTGTGTCAGTTACTATAGAAATATTAGGATTTGTATGCACCATTCACTGAAGTTAGTTTTCAGTACTAGGAAGCAAATATGTATTTCAGGTGGATGAAATTTTTTGAGAATAATCTTGTGAAAAGTTGATTATAAATCCACATTCATGAACATGAATAAAATTAGGGAGTGTATATAAGACACATATATTTCATATTTTGAAAAATAGAAGGAGAGAGTGTATATATATGTATATATATATATATGTATATATATATATATATATATATATACACACACAGACACACACACATACACACCCAGAGACATTAAAAATAGCAATATATGCCAATCAAAATTCACCATGAAATATATATCATCCACAGATCCAAAAATATTCATTGTACTGAACATGGATTTGTGTATAATTTTGTTCAACTAGGAAGCTCACCCATAGGTTGAATTTTCAGTTCCAACGACATTTAGAAGCAGTGATCTTTTCTCTCAATTTGTATCTGCCAAGTTAGCCACCTCACAAGAATGCACGTGTAGTACCAGGTAGGATTCTCTATGTGTATATAAAAATATATTTGCTGAGTGGGCTACAGAGAAAGAGAGACAAGAATTCACATATTTGTTATCTTTAAAACCACATGGACAACTATTGCAACAAAAAATTGTCTAGATTTATAACCCCTAACCTTTAAAATGCAAAAGGCAAGTCCAACTATACACCATGCCTCCTCTGAACTGCTTGTATTTCTATTATGTTTGGGTTATTTTTCTGCCTCATATTAGGATTAGTAGTCAGAGACTAGTAGGGTGTGGTTTAGTGTCAGAGATAAAGTATTTGAAATGGAAAATTGGAAAATGAATCCAATATGTATGCAAATATGTCCTACACAAAAGTCTTCCCACTCTCATCCAGATAAATCCTTTGACATTACCTTCACCCCATGTAAGATGCAATTCGAAGAGAAGAGTTAGAAAATCTGTGAATACATATCTGGAATGGAAAATGCACAGGAGTTCACAACCTTGGAGGTGGTAGAGGAGTTTCCAAAAGTAAGTGACTGTGTAAACACTCCACAAACATGGAACTCTGCTGGCCAATAGCCTTCTTGTAAAACTGCCTCTGAGTTTGAACACTTGAAATATATCTTGTTGTCTGGAGCTTTAGCTTCATTTCTGGTGAGACCATCAAACCTGGATCTGCATCTATGTGACCTGGAGGACATCGTTTCTTATTTTCCATTGAACATGTGGTACCAGTGTTGATTTCTCTCTTTGTTGGTAAACTGTGGCCACTGGAAGCTTATTGTCTCCCTGAGTGGACTGTGAAGCCATTTGGTCATCCTGCCCTTTTTGTGGTGTTTCTTTCTTTTTTTTTTAATTTTATTTTTTTATTGGTTGTTCAAAACCCTACAAAGCTCTTGACATATCATATTTCATACATTAGCATACATTAGCTTCAAGTGAGTTATGAACTCCCTTTTTTGCCCCAAGTACAGATTGCAGAATCACATGGGTTACACATCCACATTTTTACATAATACCATAATAGTAACTGTTGTATTCTGCTACCTTTCCTATCCTCTACTATCCCCCCTCCCCTCCCCTCCCATCTTCTCTCTCTACCCCTTCTACTGTAATTCATTTCTCACCTTGTTTATTTTCCCATTCCACTTACAACCTCTTATATGTAATTTAGTATAACAATGAGGGTCTCCCTCCGTTTCCATGCAATTCCCCTTTTCTCTCCCTTTCCCTCCCACCTCATGTCTCTGTTTAATGTTAATCTTTTCTTCCTGCTCTTCCTCCCTGCTTTATTCTTAGTTGCTCTCATTATATCAAAGATGACATTTGGTATTTGTTTTTTTAGGGATTGGCTAGCTTCACTAAGCATAATCTGCTCTAGTGCCATCCATTTCCCTGCAAATTCCAAGATTTTGTCATTTTTTAGTGCTGCGTAATACTCCATGGTGTATAGATGCCACATTTTTTTAATCCATTCATCCATTGAAGGGCATCTGGGTTGGTTCCACAATCTAGCTATTGTAAATTGTGCTGCTATGAACATCGATGTGGCAGTATCCCTGTAATACGCTCTTTTAAGGTCTTCAGGGAATAGTCCGAGAAGGGCAATAGCTGGGTCAAATGGTGGTTCCATTCCCAGCTTTCCCAGGAATCTCCATACTGCTTTCCAAATTGGCCGCACCAATTTGCAGCCCCACCAGCAATGTACAAGAGAACCCTTTTCTCACTCCAGTAAGATTGGCAGCCATTATGAAATCAAACAACAACAAGTGCTGGCGAGGTTGTGGTGTTTCTTGATGCTGCAATGGGAGGTTGGTATTTGCTTCATGAAATACAAGGAGTTCAACTAGGATATATGGCTGGAGGGAGTTCTGTCACGTGTGTTGGGTCAGGGTGTGCAGGAGAATTCACCAACCAGGGTTCTATCCCACATAACTTGCCCCCTTGACCATAGCAACTTGATTGTGAACATTGCCCTGAAACCTCTCCATATAACAAGATGCCTTTTCATATAATGGTCTGCTGGCTGTACCAAGTCAGTCACAAGCTATTTGGAAGCCAATGGCAGATCCACATGGCGACACCACAGTTGTATTATCACACACCTGCCTACCACTGCTCTAGGCCCACTACTCAGCAGGCTCCAACTTACTGGCATCTCTGTTCTGCACCATTTTCATGAAACCCAGTCAATCAAGGCACTGTCTGTAACACAACAATCAAGCCACTGTCTGCAACAGAACATCCAATGGTTCTCCAGTGCCACTTGGTCATTGGGAATTTCAAAAATATCATGGTATTTATCTATCCATTTTTCAAGAATGAAGTTGGAGGCACTTTGGGGTTTCCATTCTTCAAGGAACCATTACATGGGGAGGAAGCTCATTTCAATGAAAGCTCTGAGGAACTCTAACAGGCAAGGCTTCCCAAACACTTGCCAAAAGGTCACATGAAGCAAGGCCTATGGAGGTCTACAACGGGAGGTCCATGTGTCTTTTGACTCTTAACTATGGCTGCCAAGTTTTTCAGAATAAAATTATGCGATATCCTTGCTGAGATTTTCAGTTCTCTGAGGAAAGCCATCCTGGGCCTAGATCTCAGGTTTCAAAGGCAACTCTCATGTGTGGCCTCCTACAATGCCAAAACAATTAATGGCAATACTTCTCTGAGGTCAGTTCCAGAACTCAGTCTCTAAGAGGAATCACACCTGAGTTCAAGACAATGTGGAACCTGTCAACTCTTCCAACCGCCACACAAATGACCACAATTAAAACCAAAACATTCCCACATGGCCCTCATCTTCAGCCGTATAGACACTCATCATAAACTCTAGCTGGAGGTTTCCATGAGGGGCGCTGCCAAAGACAATGTCCAAAATATGCACCCTTGCCCCCCATGTGTCTAAATTCAGTGTGGCCTGGACACCCTTCCTTTGAACCAGGAGTGATCAAATAGGCCTGCTGTTAATGCTGCTCTGCTTCTCCAATTTGAGGCCTACTGACAGTCAGGTATAGATTCATTATGTTATTTGGCATCATGAGAGAACCCAAGTACTTCTGCAGGATTTGAATAACTCATTTGACCCATAGGAATCCTATTCTCACTTGATGGATTTCCGGAACCTATCAGAGGAAGGCAAGAGACTTCATCTACAATGACTGATCTTTTTCCATTTTGGTTTTGGATGCACACATGGGATCTTCTTTACATCTATCAGGAGCTGAGAATCTTAGCCACAGCCTCAAACAGGGCCTAGTGTCTGATTAAGACACCATCCTTTTCAAAGCAATTAAGCAAAGAGGCACAGGAGATGCCCATTCATTTTCATTTGAAAACTGTTTCTTCAGGCTTCACAAAAGGGTGGCCTGAGGCAAAGACCTTCCTGACATTCAAGGCAATAGAACCATAGTTAAGCAAATGGACCAAAGCAGGGTTTCTCCACTGAGACTTTACTGCTCATACTGATGTCTGAGTTTTCCGAGATGTTCCCATTCCCTTCAGCTATCAAGAACATGGACATGTCACAGAGCTTGGAGGTGGTACATATCTTGCACAATAAATCATGAGCCTATTCTGGAGAGTGGCCAGAATTCAGGAAGAAAACAGGAACTTAGGATGTTAGTAGGTGTTTAAGATCCATAAGGCAAACCACAGTCCATTCATCAATTGAGCAGGATGAATGCTGGGAAGCTTTCTACTAGACAGGACACCTCCATTGATGCATTCTCTTTTCTAATGTCTAAAACCACGGACACAGTGGATACACAGACATAGAAAGTCGCCTTGTCAAAAGACTTACTAGAAACAGTCGACTCCAAACCAAACCAACCACCTTTCCTACCTATTCTCAGAACATGAGACAAAACCGCAAACTCACACCCACACACAAAGGCACCTCCTTCCCAAAAGTAGGTCTGTAACTATCCGGAATGTCTTCTGACTGGTGGGCCATACTATGTTCCCCACAAAATGGCCTCTCCTGTCTCAGATCTTGTCTCCTTGGCCAACTCTGTGATGCTTTGAGGAGCCAACCGTTAGCCACTACCTGCTATCTCAGGAAAAGCTTCTCTTCAGAGCTCTACTGACATTTGGCCATCCTCACATCAGTAGGTACCAAGAAGGTCTGATCTGTACTTGGTAAATCCAAACAAGTGAGCCCACTGGGACAGGGACTGGGACTGGCTCTCGGTGCCTGGCTTCTTGCATCAAAATTTCCGAATGTTCCATCAGCAAGGAAGTTAGGTAGGTCACTTCCTTCAGGAACTGAAAGAGGTCACTGCCTTGGCAACAACTTTGCCCTAACCGTTGCTTCCAAGGGTTCCATTAGATAGAGGCTGCCCCTACTTCCTTTGAAAATTTGACTAGTTTCAATTGTATATCAAAATAGGCACCTGGGAACAGCTCTCCATGCAGGTCTGGTTAGGTCAATCTTCTCTACATTAAAAAGAGAGAGGCTGATGCATACACATCCCTTTTTCCTGTCTAGATTGTTTGCCATTGAAGATGGCTTTTGCTCTCACAGGTCCTTCATAGCTGCTGACATCTTCTCCAGGGATTATTTCTGCATCGAACTTTGAGGTTCTCAGCAGTTGGCAGATACCCTACATTCCTGTATTGTAAGGCGAACTCTGTCCCTGCTCTTTTGTAATTTTAGATTGAAGCAACAGTGTATGGTTAGGGTTAATAACAGGTTCGATTTGGGTAAGGAATCATTATGCGGGATGAATAATGGTATTGGGAACCTGCAATATTTATAGGAATATAGAGATAAAATATAAGTATGAAAACAGAAATCTAGGTAAGATTTGAAGCTCAGAAAAGCATTGGGCAACTGATTGCGATACGTAGCTTTGAATTACGTTCTAGATACATGTTTCAGAAAAATCGATATACAATGGCATAGGATCTTGTACCTTGGATGATTGAATGTAGTAGAAAACATCTACTCAAAAAGGGATAGTCGATAGGATCAGAAAGATAGTCAGTATGTTTCGGAAGAAGAGCGAGTATAGGATTTGGACCAAAGATCTTTAGCAATAGTGTTTCCGTTACAGAGTGAATGTCAATGTCAGCACATGTGAAGTGTCAGTCACAATGTTGAACTGCAGAAAATATGTAGGAAAGTAGATATCAATAGAGACATTAGGAAATCAGGCAAAAGTATCAAGTGAGTGAAAAAATTAAACATTTTCAACAGTTTTGAGGTTGAATATATAATCTTAGGAAGAAACAAATATGTAGCCAGCAATAGTATTGACATTTGAGAGCATTAGGCAACCTGGTCAGGGATGTTTTTAGTAATCCATGTTCAGTTTACCTTTAGGCTTTGGTACAATCATACGTGTGGCTTTTGCATTTTGTGTCCAGAATATTACAGTGATAACATGCATATGTAGATCAGGTGACATGAGTATTTCTTCCACCATTTCTGGGAGCAATATTTCAAATATGTATAGATTAGTATTGGGGGTACAACCAGGTGTACCCTGTGTCTATGAATATAGAGATAATGCATGAATAGACCATACTGTGAATAAATAATATAACTTGTTACACTTTAAACAATGTATTGAATTGATATCAGAAAATATATAAAAAATCTTTTATTGATATATAATCATTCATTCCAACCAGTAATACATCTAATGGTGATATTACAGTGATGGTTTATCATGAAGTGTGTGTCCGTTTTGCTTCTAAAGTGATAAAGGAAATCGAAAATAATGTGTTTGGATAGAAGTCTCATGAACAGACCAGTCAAGAAACATGGAGGAATACATGTGTTCTGACGCAGGAAGTGATTGAAAGTGAAACAAATGCCTATATATTTGCTAACCTGTGGAGGAAATATATATCCTACGATGTGCATAAAATGAAGAAATTTTAATGTCCCATTGTTGAATAAAAATGAACATCAATATACACATCATGTCCTATAGGATTCTACTTGCTTTGATGATAAACTGTGTCAGTTACTGTAAAAATATTAGGGTTTGTAAGCACGATTCACTGAAGTTAGTTCTCAGGATGAGGAAACAAATATGTATTTCAGGTGGTTGAATGTTTCTGAGAATAATCTTATGAAAAGTTGATTTTATATCCACATACATGAATATGAATGAATTTAGATAGTGTTTAATAGACACATGTTTTTCATATTTTGAAAAATCTATATATATATATAACTCATGGAGAAATATTACAATGAAAATTTGACAAGATTTATAACACATACCCTTGATAAAGCAGAAGGAAATTCCAAGTATATACCATGCCTCCTATTAAAGGCCTGTATTTCTATTCTGTTAGTTTTCTTTTTATCCATCATATTAGCATTAGTAGTCAGAGTCTATTAGGGTATGTGTTAGTGTCGGGGATCAGTATTTCAAATGAAAATAGGAAAATAAATCTAATGTGTATGCAAATATGTGCTACACAAAAATCTTGCCACTCTCATCCAGAACAATTCCTTTACATTAACTTCACTCCAAGTAAGACACAATTAGTGGAGAGGAGTTCGAAAACCTGTGATTACATATGTGGAACTGAAAATGTTCAGAAGTTCACAACATTGGATGTGGTAGAGCAGTTTCCAAAAGTAAGGGAGAGGTTAAACACTCCACAAACTTGGAGCTCTGCTGGCCTTAAGACTTCTTGAGAAAATGCCTCTCAGGTTGGGAACATGAAATATATGAAGTTGTCAGGAGATTTAGCTTCCTCATTGTGACACCATCAAATGTGGGTCTGCATCTATGTGACCTGGAGGAAATGGTTCCTTATTTTCTAATGAACATGAGGCAGCAGTTCTGAATTCTTTCTTGGTAAACTGTGGCCACTGGGAGTTAAGTGTCTCCCGTGTGGTCTGTGAAGCCATTTGGTCATCCTCCATTTTTGTGGTGTTTCTTACTGCTGCACTGGGAGTTTGGAATTGGCTTAATGAAATACAAGGAGTTCAACTGGGACACAATTCTGGAGGGAGCTCTGACACGTGTGATTGCTCAGGGTCTTCAGGAGAATGTTCGAAACATGGGTCTATCCCACATAGCTTTCCCCTTGACTATAGCAACCAGATTCTGAACATTGCCCTGAAACCTCTCAATAAAACAAGATGCCTTTACATATAAGGGTCTGCTGCCTGCACCATATCAGTCACAAGTATTTTGGAAGCCAAAGGGAGATCCACGTGGTCCCACCACAGATATTTATTCACAAATGTATAGTCCACTGCTCTAGCCCCAATACTCAGCAGGCTCCAACTTACTGACATCTCGGTTCTGTACCATTTTCATGACAACCAGTCAATCAAGGAACTGTCTGGTACACACATGATCAGCAACAGGACATCCAAAGTTTCTCCAGTGCCACCTGGTCATGGAAATTTCAAAAATTTCATGGTATTTGTATAGCCATTTTTCAAGGATGATGTTGGAGGCACTGTGGGTTTCAATTCATTCAGGAACCATTAAATGGTGAGTAAGCTCATTTCAATGAAAGCTCTGAAGAACTCTCGCAGGCAAGGCTTCCCAATGAGTGCCCAAAAGTTCACATGAAGCCAGGCTCATTGAGGTCTACAATATGAGATACATGTGTGTTTTGAGTCTCAACTATGACTTCCAAGTCTTTCAGTAAAAAAATCATGTGTTACCCTGGCTGAGATTCCCAGTGCTCGGTGGAAAGCCACCCTGGGCCTAGATCTCAGTTTCCAAGGGCTAATCTCATGTGTGGCCTCCTATAATCCCAAAACAATTCATGGCAATACTTCTCTCAAGTCAGTTCCAGAACTCAGTCTCTAAGGAGTATCAGAGCAGAGTTCAAGCCCTGGTGGACCAAGTCATCTCTTCCAACCGCCACACAAATGACCACAATTAAAACCAAAACACTCCTACATGACCCTCATCTTCTTCCATAAAGACACTCATCATAACATATGGCTGGAGGTTTCCATGAGGGGCACAGCCCAAGACAGTGTCCAAAATAAGCTCCCTTGCCCCTCATTTGCCTAAAGTCAGGGTGGCTTGGACACCCATCTTGTGAACCAGGAGTGATCTTTAAGGGTAAAAGAAATTGAAATTAAAGTGTAAAAGTTAAAGTGTAAAAGACCGGGTTTGTAAAGTTTCTAAGATTCAAGGCCTGATTTAAAATGTAAAGGACCAGGTATTGTTAAGTCCCTATGCTACATGAAAAATCTGAAATTCCTGTTACTTGTAGGACAATTTCTGGACTGCCCAGTAAATATTCCCCCTGATCGCCTGGTTGTTTAATAACCTAGGACCCTGTGTGGCTTGGCACATATGCATCGCAGGGCCTAATCTAATCAATTTGAATCTGTACCCCGCTGTAGAACTGACCTATCCCTCCTGCCTGACATGTTCCCACCAATGAATGAACTAATCATGTTTAGGATTTGTTGTTTGATTTTCCCGCAGTGTATGATGATTTTTTAAAAGATACTGTGATATATGTAAAGTCTCGCCCTCCCCAAAAAGTGTACTTAAGCACTGCTCAACCTCAGCTCGGAGATCTGGGCTGCTCTCCCTTCTTGAGTGACCACGGAGCCCTAGCATACTGGATTGGATCCTCAATAAATGTCTTTTGCTGTTGCATGAGCCGTGGTCTCATACATGAACATGAATGAATTTAAGGAGTGTATAATAAGACACATATATTTCATATTTTGAATAATCTATAGAGTGCAGATTTTTCACAAAACACATAAAGAGATATTAAAAAGTAGCAATATATATGCCAATCAAAATTCATCATGAAATACATATCATACACAGATCCAAAAATATTTATTTTACTTAACATGGATTTATGTGTAATGTTGTTCAACTAGGAAGCTCACGCATAGGTTGAATTTTCAGTTCCTACAGCGTTTAGGAGGAGTGATCTCTTCTCACAATTTGTATCTGCCAAGTAGGCCACCTCACAATAATGTACGTGTGGTACCAGGTAGGATTCTATTTGTGCATATAAAAATACATGTGCTGAATAGGCAACAGAGAAAGGGAGACAGGAATTCACATATTTGATACCTTTCAAAACACATGGAGAACTATATCAATTAAAAATTAACCAGATTTTTAACAACTACCCTTTATCATGCAAAAGGCAAGTCCAACTATACACCATGCCTCTTCTGAACTGCTTGTATTTCTATTGTGTTTGGGTTATTTTTCTCCATCATATTAGCATTAGTAGTCAGAGTCTAGTAGGGTATGCGTTAGTGTCATGGATTCAGTAATTCAAATGGAAATAAAGGAAAATGAATCCATTGTGTATGCAAATATGCGCTACAAAAAAACTTTCCACTCTCATTCAGAGCAATGCCTTGACATTACCTTCACCCAAGTAAGACACAATTAGAGGACAAGAGTTAGAAAATCTGTGAATACATATCTGGAATGGAAAATGCTCAGGAGTTCACAAGCTTGGGCACTTTAGAGGAGTTTTCAAACTTAAGGGACAGGATAAACAGTCCAAATTCATGGAACTCTGCTGGCCTAAAGACTTCTTGAGAAACTGCCTCTGAGGTTGGGCACTTGAAATATATGTTGTTGTCAGGAGCTTTAGCTTCCTTTGTAGTGATACCATCAAAGATGGGTCTTCATTTATCTGACCTGGAGGACATGGTTTCTTATTTTCCAAAAGAACATGAGGCAGCAGTGCTCAATTCTTCCTTTGAAGGTAAACTGTGGCCACGGAGGGGTAAGTGTCTCCCCGTCTTGACTGTGAAGCCAATTGGCCATCCTACAATTTTCGTGGTGTTTCTTGCTGCTGCACTGGGCTTTTGGTTTTTCCTTCATGAAATACAAGGAGTTCAACTGGGACACAGTGCTGGAGCGAGTTCTGTCACGTGTGGAGGGTCAGGGTCTACAGGAGAATTCACCAACCAGACTTCTATCCCACATAACTTGAAACATTATCCATAGCAAACTGATTCTGAACATTGTCCTGAAACCTTTACATATAACAAGATGCCTTTACAGATAAGGGTCGGCTAGCTGTACCATGTAAGCAACAAGCCATTTGGAAGTCAATGGCAGACCCAAATGGCCCCACCACAGATGTTTTATCATACACCTGCACACCACAGCCCTGGGCCCACTTCTCAGCACTATCCAACTTACTGGCATCTCTGTTCTGCACAATTTTCATGAAATCGAGTCAGTCAAGGCACTGTCTGGTACACTCATGATCAGCAACAAGACATCCAAAGGTTCTCCAGTGCCACCTGGTCAGGGGAATTTCATGGTATTTATAGAGCCATTTTTCAAGGATGAAGTTGGAGGCACTGTGGGTTTCAATTCATTCAGGAACCATTAAATGTTGAGGAAAATCATTTCAATGAAAGCTCTCGAGAACTCTCACAGGTAAGGCTTCCCAAAGAGTGGCCAAAATACACATATATTTCATATTTTGAAAAATCTTGACAGTATATATATATATATATATATATATATATATATATATATATATATATACAAACACACACAGACATTAAAAACTAGCAATATATATGCCAATCGAAATTCATCATGAAATATATATCATCCACGTATCCAAAAATATTCATTTTACTGAACATGGATTTATGTATAATGTTGTTCAACTAGGAAGCTCACCCATAGGTTGAATTTTCAGTTCCAACAGCGTTTAGGAGGAGTGAACTTTTCTCACAATTTGTATCTGCCAAGTCAGCCACCTCACAAGAATATATGTGTGATACAAGGTACAATTCTATATGTGCATATAAAAATACATGTGCTGAATAGGATACAAAGAAATGGGGGAGACAGGAATTCACATATTTGATAAGTTTAAAAATACATGGACAACTCTTTCAACGAAAAATTGACTAGATTTAAAACCCCTTCCCTATATAATGGAAAAGTTAATTCAATGGTACACCATGCCTCCTCTGATATGTTTGTATTTCTGTTCTGTTTGGGTTATTTTTCTCCATTACGTTAGGATTACTTGTCAGAGTCTTGTAGGGTATGGGTTAGTTTCAGGGATTCAGTATTTCGAAAGGAAAATTGGAAAATGAATCCAATGTGTATGCAAATATGTGCTACACAAAAATCTTCCGACTCTCATCCACAACAATGCCTTGACCTTAACTTCGTCCCAAGTAACACATGTAGAGGAGATGAGTAAGAAAATCTGTGAATACATATCTGGAATTTAATATGCTCAGGAGTTCACAAACTTGCATTTAGAAGGCGAGATTCCAAAAGTAAGGGACAATGTAAACACTCCAAAAACATGGAGCTCTGCTAGCCTAAAGGCTTCTGGAAAAACTGGCTCTGATGTTGGGCTCTTGAAATATATGTTGTTGTCAGGAGCTTTAGCTTTTTTTGTAGTGAGACGATAAAAGCTGGGTCTGCATCTATGTGACCTGGAGGAGATGCTTTCTTATTTACCAATGATCATGAGGCAGCATTGCTGAATTCTCTCTTTTGGGGTCAACTGTGGCCACTTGGGGCTAAGTGTCTCCTCATGTGGACTGTGAAGCCATTTGATCATCCTCCAATTTTTGTGATATTTTTTGCTGCTACACTGGGAGTTCAGTATTTCCTTCACGAAATACAAGGAGTTCACCTGGGACACAGTGCTGGAGGGAGTTCTGTCACGTGTGGTGGGACAGGGTCTGCAGGAGAATGCACAAACCAGGCTTCTGTCCAACATAGCTTGACCCCTTGACCATAGGAACCTGATTCTGAACATTGCCCTGAAACTTACCCATATAACAAGAATCATTTACATATAAGGGTCTGCTGGCTGCACCATGTCAGTCACAAGCCATTTGGAAGCCATTGGGAAATCCACATGGAAGCACCACAGATGTTTTATCTCACACATGCCCACCTTTGCTCTAGGCCCACTATTCAGCAGGCTCCAACTTACTGGAATCTCTGTTCTACACCATTTTCGTGAAACCCAGCCAATCAAGGCACTGTCTGGTACACTCATGATCACCAACAGGATATCCAATGGTTCTCCAGTGCCTCCTGGATATGGGAATTTCAAAAATTTCATGGTATTTATCGAGCCCATCTTTCAAGGTTGAAGTTGGAGGCACTGAGTGTTTCATTTAATTCGGTAACCATTAAATGGTGAAGAAGCTCATTTCAAAGAAAGATCTGGAGAACTCTCACTGCCAAGATTTCCCAAAGAGTGGCCAAAAGGCCACATGAAGCCAGGCCCATTGAGGTCTACAATGTGAAGTGCATTTGTGTTTTGACTCTCAACTATTGCTGCCAAGTGTTTCAGAATAAAATTATGTGATACCTTGGCTGAGATTCCCAGTGCTCTGTGGAAAGCCACACTGGGAATAGATCTCAGTTTCCAATGGTGACTCTCATGTGTGGCCTCCTAATATCCCAACACAATTCATGGCAATACTTCTCTGAGGTCAGTTCCAGGACTCAGTCTCTATAGGGTATCACACCAGAGTTCAAGCCCAGGTGGACCCAGTCATCGCTTCCAACTTCCACACAAATAACCACAATTAAAACCAAAACACTCCCACATGGCCCTCATCTTCTTCCATATAGACACTCCTCATAACCTCTGGCTGGATGTTTCCATGAGGGGCGCAGCCCAACACAGAGTCCAAATAACCTCGCTTGCCCGTCATTTTCCTAAAGGCAGGGTGGCCTGTACACCCTTCCTGTGAACCACAAGGGATCAAAAATGCCTTTCTTTAATACTGCTCTGCTTCTCCAATTTGAGACCTACTGACTGTCAGGTATAGATTCTTTATGTGATTCGGAGTCATGAGAAAACACAAGCATGTATGGGATAGCCTTTGCAGGGCTTAGAAGAACTCATTTGATTCAAAGGATCTCTATTCTCACTTGATGGTGGTCAGGAACCTAAGAGAGGAAGGCGAGAGACTTCATCAACAATTACTGATCTCTTTCCCATTTTGGTTTTGGATGCACACATGGGATCATTCTTTAGATGCATCAGGTGCTGAGAACCTAAGCCACAGCCTCACACAGGGCCAAGAGACTGATTCCGACACATCCATTTCCAAAGAAATTAACAAAGAGCCACAGGTGATGCCCATTTATTTCCATTTTAAAACTGTTTTCTTCAGGCTTCACAAAGCGGTGTCTTGAGGCCAAGACCTTCCTCACATTCAGGGGAAGAGAAGAATTGGTTAGCAAAAAAACCAAAGCAGAGTTTCTCCACTGAGGCTTTCCTGGTCACACTGATATCTGAGTTTTTTGAGATGCTAGCCATTCCCTTTAGCTATCCATTACATGGCCTTGTCACAGAGCTTGGAGGTGGTACATATCTTGGACACAAAACCATGAGCCTATTCTGGAGAGTGGCCAGAATCAGGAAGAAAACAGGAACTTAGGAAATTAGTAGGTGTTGCCCATCCATAAGGGAAGCCACAGTCCATTCATCAATTGGGCAGAATGAATGCTGGGTAGGTTTCTACTAAACAGGACACATCCATTGATGAATTCTCTTTTCAAATGTCTACAACCACAGACACAGTGGGATACACAGACATAGAAACACTCACTTTGTGAAACGACTTACTAGGAACAGTCCACTCCAAACCAAACAAACCGCCTTTTTTACCTATTCTCAGAAAATGAGACAAAACCACAAACTCACACCCACACCCACAAAGGCACCTCCTTCCCCCAAAGAGGTCTGTGACTATCCGGAGTGTCCTCTGACTTGTGAGCCTTATTATGTTCCCTGAAATGTTCTGTCCTGTCTCAGATCTGGTCTTTTTGGCCAAATCTGTGAAGTGGTCAGGAGCCAGCTGTGAGCAACTTCCTGCTTTCTCAGGAAAGGCCCCTCTTCTGAGCTCTCCTGAAATTTGGCCATTCTCACATCAGTATGTACCAAGAAAGACTGACTCTGTTCTTGGTAAATCCAAATAAGTGAGCCCACTGGGAATGGTACTGGGACTGCCTCTGGTAGCCTGGCTTCCTGGATCCCAAGTTCAGAGAGTTCTATCACCAAAGAAGTGAGGAAGGTCACCTCCTTTGTTAACTGAATGAGGTCACTGCTTTGGAAACCACTTTGTCCTAAAATTTGCTTCCAAGGTTCCCATGAGATGGAGGCTGCCCCTATTTCCTGTGATACGTTCACAACTGAGGATTGTATATCAACCATAGGCAGCCAGGAACAGCTGTCTACACTGGACTGGTTTGGTCCATCTTCTCTACATTAAGAAGAGTGAGGCTTATTCTGACACATCCCTTCATCCTGACTGGGTTGTTTGCCATGGAAGATGACTTTTGCTCTCTCAGGTCCTTCATAGCTGCCTACATCTTCTCCAGGGATCATTTCTGCATGAAACTTTGAGGTTCTCAGCAGGTGGAAGATCCCCTACACTCCTGTATTGGAAGACTAATTCTGTCCCTCCTCTTCTGTAAAGTTAGATTGAGGAAACATTGTATGGTTAAGGTTAATAACAGCTTCCATTTGGGTTAGGAATCATTCTCTTGGATGAATAATGGTATTGGAATTTTGCTATATTTTCAAGAATATATAGGTGAAATATAAGTATGAAAAAAGAAATCTAGGTAATTTTTGAAGCACAGAAGGGAATTGGCCCCACTATTGGGATTCTTAGCTTTGAATTATGTTCTGCACAGGTGTCTCAGATTAATTGATATACAATGGCATAGGACCTTGTCTTTTGGATGATTGAATGTCGAAGAGAAAATCCAGTCCAAAAGGGATAGTTGGTGGATTAGGAAGATATTCGGTAGATTTAGAATGAAGAGTGTGTATAGCATTTGGACCAAAAGATCTTTAGCAATAGGGTTTTGGGTAGAGAGTGAAAGTAAATGTCAGCACATGTGAAGAGTCAGTCATAATGATGAAATGGGAAAAAAAATACAGGAAATCAGATTTCAATAGAGACATTAGGAAATCAGGCAAAGTATAAAGTGAGTGATAGGATTAGACATTTTCAACAGGGTTGAGGTTGAATATGTAATTTCAGGAAGAAACAAATATGTAGTCACCAATAGGATTCACTTTTGAGAGCATTAGGCAACCTGGACATGGATTTTTTTTTAATCCATGCTCACTTTCCATTTAGGATTTGGTACAATCATAAGTGTGACCTTGCTTTTTGTTTCCACAATATTACTGTGATTAATGTATATATAGATCAGGTGACATGAGTATTTCTTCCACCATTTCTGGGAGCAATATTTTGAAGACATATAATTTAGTATTGTGGGTACAAATAGGTATACTCTGTGTTATATGAATATAAAGATAATGCATGAATAGACCATACTGTGAATAAATAATATAACTGGTTCCAAATTTAAATAATGGATTGAATTGATATCTGAATATATATTGGAAATCATATATTGATATTCATACAATCATTCCAACCAGTTATACATCTAATGGTAATATCACTGTTATGGTTTATCATGAAGTGTGTGTGAGCTTTGCTTCTAAAATGATTATGGAAATTGAAAATAATGTGCTTGGAAAGAAGTCTCATTAAAAGAGCAGTCAAGAAACCTGGGGGAATACATATGTTCTGAAGCAGAAAGTAATTGAAAGTGAAAAAAATGCCTATAAATTTGTGAATTTGTGAATGAAATATGTATTCTATTATGTGCAAAAACTGAAGAAATATTAATGTACCAGTTTTGAATAAAAATGAACGTCAAAATACATATCATGTCCCATAGGAATCTACTTGCATTGACGTTAAACTGAGTCATTTACTATAGCAATATTAGGATTTGTATGCACCATTCACTGAAGTTAGTTTTCAGTATTAGGAAACAAATATGTATTTCAGGTGGATTAATATTTCTGAGAACATTCTTATGAAAAGTTGAATATAAATCCACATTCATGAACATCAATGAATTTAGGGAGTATATAATAAGACACATACATTTCATATTTTGAAAAATCTGGAGAGTTTATACATATATATATGCACACACACACACACACACACACGTATACATTAAAAAGTAGCAATATATATGCCAATCGAAATACATTATGAATTATATATCATCCACAAATCCAAAAATCTTCATTTTTCTGAGCATCGATTTATGTATAATGTTGTTCAACTAGGGAGCTCACCCATAGTTTGAATTGTAAGTTCCAACAGCATTTAGGAGGAGTGATCCCTTCTCACAATTTGTATTTGCAAAGTCAGCAACCTCACAAGTATGTACATGTGATACCAGGTAGGATTCTATATGTGAATATAAAAATGCATGTGCTGAATAGGGTACAGAGAAATGGAGACAGGAATTCTCATATTTGTTAACTTTAGAAACACATGGAGAAGGGAGGGGCAGAGCCGCCAACCGCGCCTGTAAGGTAGGCGGACCTGCGAGCCACCCGTAGAACAGGCCTAGCGGCCCGCCATCGTGAAAGACACATCACCCTGGTTGGGGGTTGGGCAGAGCCACTGCACGCGTGCAAGGAACGCGAACATGCGACCCACAGGCAGAACAGGCCCAGACACCCGCGGAGGGGCAGAGACACCCCTTGTGACTTCAAGATAGGTGAACCTGCGACCCACCAGCTGAAGCGGCCCAGCTGCCTTCAGAGGGGCAGAGCCGGCCCCCGCGCCTGCGAAGTAGGTGGACCTGCGAACACCGACAGACCAGGTGCTAGGCCCCGCCAGGGTGCTAGACACATAACCAGGTTTGGGGAGGGGCCGAGCCGCTGCCCGTGCCTGCAAAGCAGGTAGACCTCTCACCCAGAGGCAGAACAGACCCAGCGACCTACCAGCGTGGTAGACACATCGCCCCGGTTTGGGGGGGGGCAGAGATGCCACTCACGCCTGCAATGTAGACAGCCCTGCAACCCACAGACAGAAGAGGCCCAGCGGAGCGCGGAGGGGCAGAGCCGACGCCTGTGCCTGCAAGGTAGCTGGACCTGTTACCCACTGGCTGAACAGGACCAGCACCCGCAGAGGGGTAGATCAACTGCCCGCTCCTGTAAGGTAGGCGGACCAGCTACCAAGAGGCAGAACAGGCCCAGCGGCGTGCTGGTGTGGTAGGCACATTGCCCCAATTGGAGGAGGTGCAGAGCCGCTGCTTACGCCTGTGAGGGAGACTTTTCAAGAATACAATAGCAATATAAACATTTAGGGGTAAAATTCAATAACACAAAAGTTTCACCAAGCCAAAAAAAACGTGAACAGTAGGGAAAGACAAGGAAAGAAAGGACCACAAGCAACGCATGTCAACTCAACATTAGAAGAGGTAATATCTGCAGCATATGGAATGTCAGATAAAGAATCAGGATATACTTGCTTCAGATGATCTGAAGTCTCCAGGGAGACATTAGACAGCAAAATCAGACAATGAAAGATCACTTTGACAATGAATTACAAAAACAAATCCAAGAAGCAAAAGATCAACTATACAGGGAGATAGAGGTTATAAAAAACACACAAACAGAAATCATAGAAATGCAGGAAGCAATAAACCAACTTAAAAACTCAATTGAGAATACTACCAGCAGAATAGATCACTTAGAACAATGAAGACAAAGTATTTCAACTTGAAAAGAACATAGAAAGCTCAGCAAGACTGTTAAGAAAACATGAGCAGAACATCCAAGAAATATGGGATAACATGAAGAGACCAAACTAAAGAGTAATTGGGATACAGGAAGGTATACAGGTCCAAACCACAGGATTGAGCAATCTATTCAATGAAATAATATGAGAAAACTTTCCAGACATGAAGAATGAGACAGAATCCCAAATCCTAGAAGCCTACAGGACGCCAAATGTGCAAAATCATAAGAGATAAACACCGAGACATATTATAATGAAGATGCCAAACATACAGAATAAAGAGAGAATTTTAAAAGCTACAAGAGAAAGGAAGCAGATTACATTTAGGGGTAAACCAATCAGGATAACAGCTGATCTTTCAACACAGACTCTGAAAGCTAGAAGATCCTGGAATAACATATTTCAATCACTGAAAGAAATTGGGTTCCAACCAAGAATTGTGTATCCAGCGATTTTAAGCTTCAGGATGGAAGATGAAATTAAAACCTTCCATGATAAACAAAAGTTAAAAGAATTTGCAGCTAGAAAACCATCTCCTCAAAAGATCCTTGGCAAAACATTATAGGAAGACAAAATGGAAAATAACAATAAAAACCAACAGTGGGAGGTAGTACAGTAAAGGGGCGAAAAATAATCAAAGAGAAAAACAAACCATGTTTAGTAACATAAATAAACAAATATGGCTGGAAGAACAACCCATATTTCAAAAATAACCCTAAATGTTAATGCCTTAAACTCACCAATTAAGAGACACAGGCTAGTAGAATGGATCACGAAAGAAGACCCAAAAATTTTCTGCCTACAGGAGACACATTTGATAAGAAAAGACATATATAGACTAAAGGTGAAAGGTTGGGAGAAATCATATCACTCATATTGACTTCGGAAACAAGCAGAAGTGTCCATACTCATATCAAATAAAATAGATTTCAAGACAAAGTTAATCAAAAGGGATAAAGAGGGACACTACATATTGCTCAAGGGAACCATACACCAACAAGACATAACAATCATAAATATATGTGCCCCAAACAATGGTTCAGCTATGTTAATCAAACAAACTCTTCTCAAGTTCAAGAGTCTGGTAGACCACCATACAATAATCATGGGAGATTTCAACACACCTCTCTCACTACTGGACAGATATTCCAAACAAAAGTTGAATTAGGAAACTATAGAACTCAATAACACAAATAATAACCTAGACTTAATTAACATATATAGAATATACCACCCAACATCAGCAGTTACACTGTTTTCTCAGCAGCACATGGATACCTCTCAAAAATAGATCATATATTATGTCACAGAACAACTCTTAGACAATATAAAGGAGTATAGATAATACCAGGCATCTTATCTGATCGTAATGGAATGAAACTGAAAATCAACAATAAAAGAAGGAAGGAAAATTCATGCATCACTTGGAGAATGAACAATACGTACTGAATGATCAATGGGTTATTGAAGACATCAAGGAGAAAAATAAAAAAAATTCTTAGACATAAATGAAAAAGACAGACAGAACATATCAGAATCTATGGGACACATTGAAAGCAGTTCTAAGTGGAAAATTCATTGCTTGGAGTTCTTTCCTTAAAAAAAGAAAAAAAAAAACAACAACAAATAAATGATCTCATAGTTCATTTCAAAATCCTAGAAAAAGAAGAGCAAAACAACAGAAAAAGAAGTAGAAGGCAAGAAATAATTAAAATCAGAGCTGAAATTAATGAAATCGAAACAAAAGAAACAATTGAAATAATTGAAAATGCTAAAAGTTGAAAAATTAATAAAATCGACAGACTCTTAGCCATGTTAATGAAGAGAAGAAGAGAGGGAACTCAAATTACTATCATAAGGGATGAAAAAGGCAATATCACAACAGACACTTCTGAAATACAGAAGATAATCAGAAATTATATTAGAAGATAGTGAAGGCATCAATAAATTTCTTAAGTCATATGATCTGCCCAGATTGAGTCAGGAGGATATAGACAACCTAAGCAGACCAATATCAATTGAGAAAATAGAAGAAACCATCCAAAGACTACCAACTAAGAAAAGCCCAGGACCGAATGGGTATACAGCAGAGGAGGCCAATATCACCCTGATTCCTAAACCAGACAAAGACCCTTCAAAGAAACAAATATACAGACCAATCTCTCTAATGAACCTAGATGCAAAAATCCTCAATAAAATTCTGGCGAATCAGATACAAAAACATATTTAAAAAATTGTGCAACATGATCAAGTAGGATTCATTCCTGGGATACATGGCTGGTTCAATATACGGAAATCAATAAATGTTATTCACCACATCAATAGACTTAAAAATAAGAACCATATGATCACCCCAATAGATGCAGAAAAAGCATTCAATAAAGTACAGCATCCCTTTATGTTTAAAACTCTAGAAAAACTGGGATAACAGGAACATACCTCAATATTGTAAAAGCAATCTATGCTAAGCCTCAGGCTAGTATCATTCTGAATTGAGAAAAAATTGAAGGCATTCCCTCTAAAATCTGGAACAAGACAGGGATGCCCTCTCTCACGATTTCTGTTCAACATAGTTCTCGAACACTGGCCAGAGCAATTAGACAAATGAAAGAAATTAAAGGCATAAAAATAGGAAAAGAAGAACTTAAATTATCACTATTTGCAGATGACATGATTCTATACCTAGTAGACCCAAAAGGGTCTACAAGAAACTATTAGAGATAATAAATGAATTCAGCAAAGTGGCATGATATAAAATCAACAATCATAAATCAAAAGCATTCCTGAATATCAGCAACAAATCCTCTGAAACGGAAATGAGGACAACCACTCCATTGAGAGTATCCTCAAAAAAAACAAAATAAAATATTTGGTTATCAACGTAACAAAAGATGTGAAAGACTTACACAATGAAAACTACAGAACCCTAAAGAGAGAAATAGAAGAAGATCTTACAAGATGGAAAAATATACCCTGTTCATGGATAGGCAGAATTAACATCATCAAAATGGCGATATTACCAAAAGTTCTCTATAGGTTTAATGCAATGCCAATCAAAATCCCAACGGCATTTCCTGTAGAAATAGATAAAACAATTATGAAATTCATATGGAATAATACAAGACCCAGTATAGCAAAGACAACTCTAAGCAGGAAGTGTGAATCAGGCGGTATAGCGATACATGTCCTCAAACTATACTACGGAGCAATAGTAACAAAAAGAGCATGGTACTGGTACCAAAACTGGCGGGTGGACCAATGGTACAGAATAGAGGACACAGAAATCAATCCACAAAATTACAGCAATCTTATATTTGATAAAGGAGCTAAAAGCATAAACTGAAGGAAGGATAGCATCTTCAACAAATGGTGCTGGAAAAACTGGAATTACATATGTAAGAAAATGAAACTGAATCCCTTTCTCTCGCCATGCACAAAAGTTAACTCAAAATGGATCAAGGAGCTTGATATCAAATCAGCGACACGGCATCTGATAGAAGAAAACTTTGGCTATGATCTACATACTGTGGGGTCGGGCTCCAAATTCCTCAATAGGACACCCATAGCATAAGAGTTAATAATTAGAATCTACAAACAGGACTTACTCAAACTAAATAGATTTTTCTCAGAAAAAGAAACAATAAGAGAGTTAAAAAAGGAGCCTACATCCTGGGAACAAATCTTTACTCCTCACACTTCAGATAGAGCCCTAATATCCAGAGTTATACAAAGAACTCAAAAAATTAAACAATAAGCAAATGAATTACCCAATCAACAAATGGGCCAAGGACCTGAACAGACACTTCTCAGAGGAGGACATACAATCAATCAATAAGTACATCAAAAAATTCTCACCATCTCGAGCATTCAGAGAAATGCAAAACTAACCCACCCTAAGATACCATCTCACTGCAGTAAGCTTGGCAGCCATTATGAAGTCAAACGACAACAAGTGCTGGTGAGGATGTGGGAAAAAGGGTACACCTGTACATTGCTGGTGGGACTGCAAATTGGTGCAGCAATTTTGGAAAGCAGTATGGAGATTTCTTGGAAACTTGGGAATGGAACCGCCATTTGACCCAGCAATTCCCCTTCTCGGTCTAATCCCTATAGACCCAAAAAGTGCATGCTACAGGGACATTGATAAATCTATGTTCATAGCAGCACAATTCACAATAGGAAGACTGTGGAACCAACCTAGATGCCCTTCAATAGATGAATGGATTAAAAAAAATGTGGCATTTATACACAATGGAGTATTACTCTGCATTAAAAAATGACAAAATCATACAATTTGCAGAGAAATCGATGGCATTAGAACGTATTATGCTACGTGAAGATAGCCAATCACTAAAAAACAAATGCCAAATGTTTTCTTTGATATAAAGAGAGTAACTAAGAACAGAGTTGGGAGGAAGAGCATGAGAAGATGATTAATATTAAACAGGGGTGAGAGGTGGGAGGGAAAAGGAAAGAGAAGGAAAATTACATAGAAATGGAAGGAAACCCTCATGGTTATACAAAATTAAATACAAGATGAAGTGAGGTGAAAGGGGACAAAAACAAGTGGAAGAAATGAATTACAATAGATGGGGTAGAGAGAGAGGATTGGAGGGGAGGGGATGGGAGATAGTAGAGGACAGGAAAGGCAGCAGAATACAACAGACACTAGTATAGAAATATGTAAAATAGTGGATGTGTAACTGATGAGATACTGCAATCTGTATACGAAGAAAAATGGAAGTTCATAACCTACTTGAATCAAAGTGTGAAATATGACATGTCAAGAACTATGTAATGTTTTGTAAAACCAACAATAAATATTAAAGGAAAAAAAACACATGGAGAACTATTTCAATGAAAAATTGACTAGGTTTATAACACCTACACTTTATCATGCAAAAGGCAAGTCCAACTATACACCATGCCTCTTCAGAACTGCTTGTATTTCTATTCTGTTTGGGTTATTTTTCTTCATCATATTAGGATTAGTAGTCAGAGTTTGGTAGGGTATGCGTTAGTGTCAGGGATTCAGTCTTTGGAATGGAAAATTGGAAAATGAATCCAATGTGTATGCAAATATGTGCTACACAAAAATCTTCCCACTCTCATCCAGAACAATGCCTTGACGTTACCTTCACGCCAAATAAGAAACAATTAGAGGAGAAGAGTTAGAAAATCTGTAAATACATATCTGGAATGGAAAATATTCAGGAGTTCACAAACTTGGAGGTGGTAGAGGAGTATCCCAAAGTAAGGGACAGGGTAAACACTCCACAAACATGGAGGTCTGCTGGCCTAAAGACTTCTAGAGAAACTGCCTCTGAGGATGGGCACTTGAAATATATGTTGTCAGTAGCTTTAGCTTCCTTTGTAGTGAGATCATCAAAGCTGGGTCTGCATCTATGTGACCTGGAGGACATTCTTTCTTGCTTTCCAATACACATGAGGCAGCAGTGCTGAATTCTCTCTTCGTATGTAAACTGTGGCCACTGGGGTCTAAGTGTCTCCCTGTGTGGACTGTGAAGCCTTTTGTTCATCCTCCATTTTCGTAGAGTTTCCTGCTGCAGCACTGAGAGTTTGGTATTTGCCTCACAAAATACAAGGAGTTCAACTGGAACACAGTCCTGGAGGGAGTTCTGTCATTTGTGGTTTTTCAGGGTCTACAAGAGAATGCACCAACCAGGCTTCATTCCCACATAACTTGCCCCCTTCTCCATAGCAACCTGATTCTGCACATTGCCCTGAAAACTATCCATTTAACAAGACACCTTTACATATAAGTGTCTGGTCACTGCACCGTGTCAGTGACAAACCATTTGGAATTCAATGGCAAAACCACATGGCGCAACCACAGAAGATTTATCACACACCTGCACACCACAGCTCAGGGCTCACTACTCAGGAGGGTCCAACTTAATGGCATCTCTGTTCTACACCATTTTCATAAATCCCAGTCAATCAAGGCACTGTCTGGTACACTCATGATCAGCAAGAGGTGCTGACAATTTAAGCCACAGCCTCACACAGGGCCCAGAGTCTGATTCAGACATAACCATTTCCAAAACAATTCATCAAAGAGGCACAGGTGATGCCCATTCATTTCCATTTGAAAATTGTTTTCTTCTGGCTTTATAAAGGGGTGGCCTGAGGCAAAGAGGTTCCTGACATTCAGGGCAACAGAACAATAGTTAAGCAAAAGGCCCTAAGCCAGGTTTCACCATAGAGACTTTCCTGGTCACACCAATATCTGAGTTTTCTGGTGTGCTCGCCATTCCTTTCAGCTAACTAGTACATGGCCATGTCACAGAGCTTGGAGGTGGTACATATCTTGGACAAAAAACCATGAGCCTTTCTGGAGAGTTGCCAGAATTCAGGAAGAATTCAAGAACTTAGGATGATACTAGGTGTTGCCCATGGATAAGTCAAGCCTCAGTCCATTCATTAATTGGGCAGGATGAATGCTGTGAAGCTTTCTACTAGACAGGACACACCCAGTGAGCCATTTTCTTTTCTAATATCTACAACTAAGGACACAGTGGGATACACAGACATAGAAACAGTCTCCTTGTCAGATGACTTACTAGAAACAGTCCACTCCAAACCAAACAAACCTCCTTTTTTACCTATTCTCAGAATATGAGACAAATCCACAAACTGACATCCACACACACAAAGTCACCTCCTTCCCCAAGTATGTCTGTGACTATCCGGAGTGTCCTCTGACGAGTAGGCCATAGAATGTTCCCCAGAAATGGCCGGTCCTGTCTCAGATCTGGTCTCCTTGGCCAATTCTGTGAAGTTTTCAGGAGGCAGTGGTGAGCCATTTCCTGCCCTCTCAGGAAAGGACCCTCTTCAAAGCTTTCTTGGCATTTGGCCACCCTCACATCAGTAGGTACCAAGAAAGACTGACTCTTTACTTGGTAAATCCAAACAAGTGAGCCCACTTGGACTGGGACTGGTACTGGCTCTTGGTGCCTGGCTTCCTGGATCACAAAATTCAGAGAGTTCCATCATGAAAAAAGTGAGGTGAGGTCACTTTCTTCAGAAAATGAATGAGGCCACTGTCTTGGCCACCACTTTGTCCTAACAGTTGCTTCCTAGTGTCTCAGGAAAAGGAGGCTGCCTCTATTTCCTGTGACACTTTCACAAGTTAGAATGGTATAGAAACATAGGCACCTGGGAACAGCTCTCCACACATGCCTGGTTTCATACATCTTCCCTACATTAAGAAGAGATAGGATGATTCAGACACATCCTTTCATCCTGATCGGGTTGTTTGCAAAGGAAGATGACTTTTGCTGTCTCAGGTCCTTCATAGCTGCCTACGTCTTCTCCAGGGATCATTTCTGCATGGATTTTGAGGTACTCAGCAGGTGGAAGATCTCCTAACTTCCTGTATTGTAATACTAACTTTGTCCCTGCTCTTCTGTAAAGTGAGATTGAGTGAAAAATCTCAGTTTACAGAATGGTTAGGGTTAATAGCATGTTCGATTTGGGTTATGAATCATTTTGCTGGATGAATAATGATATTGGGAACCTATGATATTTACAAGAACATGGAGGTGAAATATAAGTATGAAAACAGAAATCTAGGTAATATTTGAAGCCCAGAAGGACTTTGGGCCCTTGATTGGGATACTTAGCTTAAATTATGTTCTGTGTGACCTTTGCATTTTGTGTCCAGAATATTAGTGTGATAATATGTATATGTAGCTAAGGTGACATGAGTATTTCTTTCACCATTTCTGTGAGCAATATTTTGAAAACTTATAAATTAGTACTGGGGATACTATTAGGTTTACCCTGTTTTGATGAATATAGAGATGATGCATTAATTGACCATACTGTGAATAAATTATATAACTGGTTCCATATTTAAATAATGGATTGTATTGATATCTGAAAATATATAGAAAATCTTATATTGATATACATACATTCATTCCAACCAGTTATATATCTAATTGTAATGTTAGGGTTATCATTTATCATGAATAGTGTGTGAGTTTTGCCTCAAAAATGATTATGGAATCGAAAATAATATGTTTAGAAAGAAGTCTAGTAAAAAGACCAGTCAAGAAACATGGAGGAACATATGTCTTCCGAAGGAGGAAGTGATTGAAAGTGAACCAAATGTTTATAAATTTGTAAACTTGTGAATGAAAGGAAATATCTTATGATGTCCATGAACTGAAGAAATAATAACGTACCAGGTTTGAATAAAAATGAACTTTAACAAACACAATAGAGACATTAGGAATTCTGGCAAAGTATAGTTCGCAGTGAAAGGTTAATAAAATAAGTACTTGTCACTTCCTGTTTTTCTGTATGCTTAACAAAACACTTTTGAAATATTGAGAACTGTTTGCTAATCTTATTCCCAGAATGTGCTGTCCCCAATTGCCAAACTGCAGAATGTACTCCCTCAACCGGTTGCACGCAAACCGCTCACTCGCCCGGACCCATCAATAAACTTACCCCCCTGCCCTGTCCAAGGGAAATATATAAGCTCTGCTTAAGCTGTTCTCTGGGCTCTCTGCTCTATTCAAGTGAGCTCTGAGCCCCAGCATGCTGGACCCCCAATAAACCCTTTGCTTTTGCATGAGACAGTCTCTTGGTGGTCTCTTCCCCCGATTGTCACCGGACCTTTACATATGGAGGTTCCACTGAGATCCGGCAGCGGTGGACAAGAGACCCCAACAAACTCCTCTCAGGGTAAGTAAGGTGCCTCTTTCTGGTCAGGTTTCAGGTCAGGGCTTGGCAAAATGGATGTCAATGAAGAGCGTGAGCTCTCTCCAACGATGGCTGACAGTCATGTCACAGAGCCACAGGCCAAGTCCCTGGGTGACGTCATAGAGGACTCAGAAAATTGAGGAACAATAGTCTCCATGACTCAGTGATATTTTGTTTCAGATTCGTTATTGCCAACCGATCGGGTTCTGCCAACTACTAAGTCCTGGTCTCAGTGTTGGACTTCCATATCCTGTCTTTATTGTCTTGTCTTTATTGTCTTGTCTTGTCTTGTCGGCTGGCCGGTCCAATAATAATCCTCATATTATTGCTAACTATTAAACCCTGCTTGCTCAACCATGTAATTTATTTTCTCCAAGCTCAAATTGGACAAGTTAAACTAATGGTAATACCCCACTAGCAGACATAGAATGTGACACCCCCCAATGATCATTTTTATGATTAAAAGTAGCCAGAAAAAGAAGTGTCGAATGAAAGGTTAATAAAATATGTAGTTGTCACTTCCTGTTTTTCTGTACGCTTAACAAAACACTGTTGAAATCTTGAGAAATGTTTGCCAATCTTGTTCCCAGAATGTGCTGTCCCCAACTGTCAAACTGCAGAATGTACTCCTTCACCAGGTTGCATGCAAATTGACCACTCGCCCTGACACATCAATAAACTTTCCTCCCTGCACTCGCAAGGGAAAGTATTTAACCTCTGCTTAAGCTGTTCTCAGGGCTCTCTACTCTTTTCAAGTGAACTCTGAGCCCCAGCATGCTGGACCCCCAATAAACCCTTTGCTGTTACATGAGATAGATTCTTGGTGGTCTCCTCTTCTGACACTCGACCGACCTTTACTTGGATGATTGAATGTAGAAGAGAACATCCAGTCAAAAGGGATAGTCAGTAGGATTAGGAATATAGTCCGTAGGTTTAGGAAGAAGAGTGAGTATAGGATTTGGACCAAAAGTTCTTTAGTAATAGGGTTTCGGTTAGAGAATGAATGTAAATGTCAGCACATGTGAAGAATGAGTCACAATGATGAACTGGGGAAAATATGTAGGAAAGCAGATATCAATAGAGACATTAGGAAATCAGGCAAAGTATAAAGTGAGTGATAGGATTAGACATTATCAACAGGGTTGAGTTTCAATATATAATCTTAGGAAGAAACAAATATGTAGTCACCAATAGGATTGACATTTGAGAGTATTAGGCAACCTGGACATGAATGTTTTTAATAATACAGGTTCACTTTCTATTTAGCCTTTGGTACAATCATAAGTGTGACTTTTGCATTTTGTGTTCCGAATATTACTGTGATAAAATGTATATGTAGATCAGGTGACATGAGTATTTCTTCCACAATTTCTGGGAGCAATATTTTGAAGACGTATAAATTGAGCACTCTAGGATATGCCAACAAACAATTCTTACACAAACTTTTACCAATGTGGTTCCAAAGGTAGAGGCGCATACGCAAGGAATGCAAAGTGAACTAATTCTAACCAAAAAAAAAAGAAAAAAAAATTGATACTTTATCTTCCACTTCTTGTGCCACTCCTGTTTCAAATTACTTAGTCTTGACTGCATGTCTCCTGCAGAAATAATCAAAATCTCTGGAATACGTCTTTTGTTTGTTTTGCTTTTGCGGTGCTGCAGATAGAACCCAGGGCCTCCAAATGCTTCGGAAAGCACTTGACTGCTAAACTACATCCATGCTCCCCACCCCCACTACTTTTTTGTTGTTTTGAGAAAGGGTCTTAGTAGCTGGGATTTCAGGCATGCACTATTGCACCAGACTCCTGAATATATCTTGCCACTACATTTAGATGCAGAATTGGCTCAACAATAAGAAATTAAGAGGGTGTGAATAAAATAGTAATAGTGAAGAACCACTAAGAATACAGAGAAAGCACACTAAACAATACCTTTTGTTCAAATGCAATCTCTTTTAAAAGATTTTTTAAATGGATGACAATAAACTTCTGAAAAACAGACACAAATATCTTTCCTATCCTTTGCCTGAATTTCAATACTTTAAATTTTATTTTAATTACAGCTTTACTGAGATACAAATTTATATACCATGCAATCTATTGTATCACATGTGTATCTATTTTATATCCAGTATGGTTATTTCAATAAAATGACACACTAACTTTTCTGAATGAGTAGAATTACTAGTTACTACTAGGGTTCAATTCCTAGCTTTGCAAAAGCAAACAAACAAACAAACAAAGTTGGCTAACGGATCATATATTCTAATATTCCTAGCATTTTTTCAGTACAAAAAACCCACATTATCCCACAAAGGGATATGAAATAGAATTATATTTTTTCATCTGGGTATGCTAAAGACAAGTCTATTTAGAAAATCCTGTTGTTTCAAATGTTGTTGAAAATAATATAAAAATACTTTAAGAAAGAATGCAAAATAAAAAAAAATAAATTAGTATTGGGGGTACAAAGAGGTGTACCCTGTGTCTATGAATATAGAAGTAATTCATGAATTGACAATACTGTGAATAAATAATATAACTGATTCCACTTCAAATAATGGATTGCTAGAATTGATATCTGAAAATATATAAGAAATCTTATATTGATATAGAATCATTCATTCCAATGAGTTATACATCTAATGGTAATATTAGGGTTATATTCTATCATGAAAGGTGTGTGAGATCTGCTTCAAAAGTGAGAATGGAAAAGGAAAATAATGTGTTTGGAAAGAAGTCTCATGAAAAGACCAGTCAAGAAACATAGAGGAATGCATGTGTTCTGAAGTAGAAAGTGATTGAAAGTGACACAAATGCAAATAATTTTGCTAACTTGTGGATGAAATACATATCCTATGATGTGAATAAACTGAAGAAATAGTAAAGTACCAGTGTTGAATAAAAATGAACGTCAAAATGTACATCATGTCCCATAGTAATCTACTTGGATTGATGTTAAACTGGGTCAGTTACTGTAGAAATATTAGGATTTGTATGCACCATTCACTGATGTTACTTGTCAGTACTAGAAAACAAATATGTATTTCAGGTGGATGAATAATTCTGAGAATAATCTTGTGAAAAGTTTATTATAAATCCACATACATGAATATGAATGAATTTAGGGTGTGTAAAAGAAGACAGAAGTATTTCATATTTTTAAAAATTTGGAGAGTGTATATATATATATATATATATATATATATATATATATATATACACACACACACAAACAAACACATATACACACAGAGACATTGAAATGTAGCAATATATATGCCAATTGAAATTGATGTAGAAATACATATCGTCCAAAGATCCAAAAATATTTAATTTACTGAACATGGATTTGTGTATAATGTTGTTCAACTAGGAAGCTCCCCCTTAGGTTAATTTTCAGTTCCAACAGCGTTTAGGAGGAGTGATCTCTTCTCATAATTTGTATCTGCCAAGTCAGCCACCTCACAAGAATGTACATTTGATACCAGGTAGGATTCTATATGTGCATATAAAAATGCATGTGCTGAATAGGCTACAGACAAACGGAGACAGGAATTCAAATACTTGTTAAATTTAAAAACACATGGACAACTATGTCAACAAAATATTGATTAGATTTATAACTCCTACACTATATAATGCAAAAGGCAAGTTCAACTATACACCATGCCTCCTCTGAACTTTTTGGATTTCTATTCTGTTTGGGTTATTGTTCTCCATCATATTAGGATTAGTAGTCAGATTCTAGTAGGTTATGGGTTAGTGTCAGGAATTCAGTATTTCGAATGGAAAATTGAAAAATGAATCCAATGTGTATGCAAATATGTGCTACAAAAAAATCTTCCAACTCTCATCCACAACAATGCTTTGAAATTACCTTCACCCCAAATAAGACACAATTAGAAGAGAAGAGGTAGAAAATCTGTTAATATATATCTGTAGTGGAATATGCTCAAAAGTTCACAATTTTGGAGGTTGTAGAGCAGTTTCCAAAAGTAAGGGACAGGGTAAACACTCCACAAACATGGAGCTCTGTTGGCCAAAAGATTTCTTGAGAAACTGCCTCTGAGGGTGGGCACTTGAAATATATGTGTTTGTCAGAAGCTTTAGCTTCCTTTCTAGTGAGACCATCAAAGCTGGGTCTGTATCTATGTGACAAGAAGATCTTGGTTTCTTATTTTCCAATGATCCTGAGGCAGCAGTGCTGATTTCTCTCTTTGTATGTAAACTGTGGCCACTGGGGGCTAAGTGTCACCCCATGTGGACTCTGAAGCCATTTGTTCATCCTCCAACTTTTGTGGTGTTTCTTGCTGCTGAACTGGGACATTGGTATTTGCTTCACGAAATACAATGAGTTCAACTGGAACACAGTGCTGGAGGAAGTTCTGTCACGTGTTGTGGGTCACGTTCTGCAGGAGAATGTACCAACCAGGCTTCAATACCAGATAGCTTGTCCCCTTAACCTCAGCAACCTGATTCTTAACATTACCCTGAAACCTCTCCATATACAAGATGCCTTTACATAGAAGGGTCTGCTGGCTGCACCATGTCAGTCACAAGCCATTTGGAAGTCAATAGCAGATCCACATGGTCCCACCACAGATATTTTATCACACACTACTGCTCTAGGTCCACTACTCAGCAGGCTCCAACTTATTGGCATTGCTGTTCTAGATAATTTTTATGAAACTCAGTCAATAAAGGCCCTGGCTAGTATACTCATGATCAGCAACAGACCATTTAAGAGTTCTCCAGTGCCACCTGTTAATGGCCTCCACAGGGCTTTGAAGAACTCATTTGACCCAAAGAATGCCTAATCTCACTTGATGGAGGTCAGGAACCTTACAGAGGAAGGCAAGAGACTTCATCCACAATTACTGATCTTTTTGCCATTTTGGTTTTGAATGCACACATGGGATCTTTCTTTAGATCCATCAGGTGCTGAGAAACTAAGCTATAGCCTCACATAGGACCAAGAGGCTGATTCAGACGCATCCCTTTCCAAAGCAATTAAGCACAGAGCCACAGTTGATGTCCATTTATTTCCATTTGAAAGCTGTTTTCTTCAGGATTCACAAAGGGATGGCCTGAGGCAAAGACTTTCCTGACATTCAGGGCAACAGAACAATAGCAAAAGGCCCAAAGCAGGGTTTATCCACTGAGACTTTCCTGGACACACTGATATTAGAGTTTTCTGAGATGCTCGCCATTCCCTTCATCTATCTTGTACATGGCCATGTCACTCAGATTGGAGGTGGTACATATCTTGGACACAAAACAATGAGCCTATTCTTGAGAGTGACCAGAATTGAGGAAGAAATCAGGAACTTAGGAAGATTGCAGGTGTTGCCCATCCATAAGGCAAGGGGCAGTCCACTCCTAAATTGGGCAGGATGAATGCTGGGAAGATTTCTACCAGACAGGACACATTGATGCATTCTTTTTTCTAAGGTCTACAACCACGAACACAGTGGGTTACAAAGACATGCAAAAAATCGCCTTGTCAAACGACTTACTAGAAGCAGTCCACTCCAAACCAAACAAACCGCCTTTCCTACCTATTCTCATAAGAAGAGACTAAACCACAAAATCACACACACACGCGCAAACGCACCTCCTTCATTCAAGTAGGTCTGTGACTATCTGGAGTGTCCTCTGACTGGTGGGCCATACTATGTTCCCCCAAAAGGCCTGTCCTGTCTCAGATCTGGTCGCGGTGAACCACTACCTGCTTTCTCAGGAAAGGCCCCTCTTCAGAGCTCTCCTGGCATTTGAAATCCTCATATCAGTAGGTACCAAGGAATACTTAGTCTATCCTTGGTTTTTCCAAACAATGGAGCCCACTGGCACTGGAACTGTGACAAGGTCTTGGTATTCTCTGTCTTCCTGGAGCCCAAGGTCAGGGAGTTTCTTCACCAAGGAAGTGAGGTAGGTCGCTTCATTCAGGAACTGAGTGACTTTACTGCCTTTGCAACCACTTTGTCCTAACAGGTGATTGCAAGGTTCCCATGAGGTGGAGGCTGCCCCTACTTCCCGAGACAGTTTCAACAGTTAGAATGGTATATCAACCATAGGAATCCGGGAACAGCTCTCCACACAGGCCTGGTTTGGTCCCTCTTCTCTACATTAAGAAAAGAGAGGCTGATTCAGACACAATGCTTCATCCTGAGTGCGTTGTTTGCCATGGAAGATGACTTTTGCTCTCTCAGGTCCTTCATAGCTGCCTATGTCTTCTCCAGGGATCGTTTCTGCTTAAAACTTTGAGGATCTCAGCATCTGGAAGATCCCCTACATTCCTGTATTGTAAGACCAACTCTGTCGCTGCTCTTCTGTAAAGTTAGATTGAGGGAACAGTGTTTGGTTAGGCTTAATAACAGGTTCGATTTGGATTAAGAATCATTCTGAGCGATGAATAATGGTATTGGGAATGTGCGATATTTACAAGAATATTTAGGTGAAATATAAGTATGAAAACAGAAATCTAGGTAAAATTTGAAGCCCAGAAGGGCATTGGGCCTTTAATTGGGATACTTAGCTTTGACTTACGTTCTGCACAGATGTCTTAAATAAATCCATATACAATGTCATAGGACCTTGTACCTTGGATGATTGAATGTCACGAGAATATCCAGTCGAAAAGCTATAGTCGGTAGGATTAGGAAAAGTGTCGGTAGGTTTAGAAAGAATAGTGATTATAGGTTTTGGAGGAAATGTTTTTAGCAATTGGGTTTCGGTTAGAAAGTGAATTTAAATGTCAGCACATGTGAAGAGTCAGTCAAAATGATAAACTGGGAAAATATTTAGGAAAGCAGAAATCAATAGAGACATTAGGATATCAGGCAAAGTATAAAGTGAGTGATAGGATTACACATTTTCAACAGGCTTGAGGTTGAATATATAATCTTAGGAGGAAACAAATATATAGTCACCAATAGGATTGACATTTGAGAGCGGTAGCAACCTGGACAGGAATATTTTTAGTAATCCATGCTCACTTTTCATTTAGGTTTTGGTACAATCATAACTGTGACCTTTGCATTTTGTTTCCAGAATATTACTGTGATAACATGTACATGTAGATCAGGTGACATGAGTATTTCTTCCACCATTTCTGGGAGCAATATTGTGAAGACGTATAAGTTAGTACTGGGGGTACAAATAGGTGTACCCTGTGTCTATGAATATAGAGATAATGCATGAATAGACCATACTGTGAATAAATAGTATTACTGGTTCCAACTTTGAATAATGGATTGAATTGATAAATGAAAACATAGAGGAAATCTTATATTGATATATATACATTCATTAAAACCAAATATACATCTAATGGTAATATTAGGGTTATGGTTCATCATGAAGAGTGTGTGAGTTTTGCTTCAAAAATGATTAAGGAAATCGAAAAAGAAACCTCATGAAAAGATCAGTCAAGAAACATGGAGTTATACATGTGTTCTGAAGCAGGAAGTGATTGAAAATGAAACAAATGCCTATTAATTTTCGAATTTCTAGATGAAATATATATTTTATGATGTGCATAAATGGAAGAAATTGCAATGTACCAGTGTTGAATAAAAATGAATTTCAAAATACACATCATGTCCCATAGAAATCTATTTGCATTGATGTTAAACTGGGTAAGTTACTGCAGAAATACAAGGATTTGTATGCACCATTCACTGAAGATAGTTCTCAGTACGAGGAAACAAATATGTTTTTCAGGTGTGTGAATATTCCTGGGAATAATCTAGTGAAAAGTTGATTAAAAATCCACATACATGAATATGAATTATTTTAGGGAGTGTATAATAAGACACATATTTCATATTTTGAAAAATCTGGAGAGTATGTATACACACACACACACACAAACAGACTTTAAAAAGTAGGAATATATATGCCAATTGAAATTCACCATGAAATATATATCATCCACAGATCAGAAATATTTATTTTACTGAACATGGGTTTTTGTGTAAAGTTGTTCAACCAGGAAGCTCACCCATTGGTTGAATTTTCAGTTCCAGCATCATTTAGGAAGAGTGAACTATTCTAACAATTTGTATCTGCCAAGTGAGCCATCTCACAAGAATGTACGTGTGATTCCAGGTAGGATTCTATATGTGCATATAAAATTACATGTGCTGAATAGGCTGCAGAGAAAGGGAGTCAGGTATTCACATATTTGTTAACTTTAGAAATACATGGAGAAATATTTCAACAGAAAATTGACTAGATTTATAACTCCTACCCTATATAATGCAAAAGGCAAGTCCCACTATACAACATGCATCCTCTGAACTGCTTATATTTCTATTCTGTTTGGGTTTTTATTCTCCATCATATTAGGATTAGTAGTCAGAGTCTAGTAATGTAGTGGTTAGTGTCATGGATTCAGTATTTCTAATGGAAATTTGGAAAATGAAACCAATGTGTATGTAAATATATGCTACATAAAAATCTTCCCACTCTCATCCAGAAAAATGCCTTGACATTACCTTCGCACCAAGAAAGACACAATTAGAGGAGAAGAATTAGAAAATGTGTGAATACATATATTCAATGAAAAATCCTCAGAAATTCACAACCTTGGAGGTGGTAGAGGAGTTTCCAAAAGTAAGGGACAGGATAAACACTCCACAAACATGGAGCTCTACTGGCCTAAAGACTTCTTGAGAAATGCCTCTGAGTTTGGGCACTTGAAATATATGTTGTTTTCAGGAGCTTTAGCTTCTTTCTAGTGAGACCATCAAAGCTGGGTCTGCATCTATGTGACCTGGAGGACATGGCATCTTATTTTTCAATGAACATGAGGCAGCAGTGCTGGTTTCTCTCTTTGCAGGTAAACTGTGGCCACTGGGGGCTAAGTGTCTCCCCGTTTGGACTGTGAAGCAATTTGGTCATGATCCACTTTTCGTTGTGTTTCTTGCTGCTGCACTGGGAGTTTGGTGTTTGCTTCATGAAATACAACGAGTTTATCTGGGACACAGTGCTGGAGGGAGTTCTGTCACGTGTGGTGGGTCAGTGTCTGCAGGAGAATGCACCAACCAGGCTTCTATCCAGATAGCTTTCCCCCTTGACCATAGCAACCTGATTCTGAACATTGCCCTGAAACCTCTGCATATAACAAGATGCCTTTACATAGAAGGGTCTGCTGCCTGCACCATGTCAGTCACAAGGCATTTGGAATCCAATGCTAGATCCTCATGGCCGTACCACTGATGTTTTATCACACACCTGCCCACCACTGCTCTAGGTCCACTTCTCAGCAGACTCCAACTTACTGGCATCTGTGTTCTACACCATGTTAAAGAAACCCAGTCAATCTAGGCACTCTCTGGTATACTCATGATCAGCAACAGGACATCCAAAGGTTCTCCAGTGCCACCTGGTCATGGTAATTTTAAAAATTTCATGATATTTATGTAACCATTTTCAAGGATGAAGTTGGAGGCATTGTGGGTTTCAATTATTCAGAAACCATTAAATGGTGAGGAATCTCATTTTAATGAAAGCTCTGGAGAACTCTCACAGGCAAGGCTTCCCAAATAGTGACCAAAACGTCACTTGAAGCCAGGCCCATTGAGGTCTAAAATGTGAGGTCCATGTGTGTTTTGACTCTCAATTGTGGCTGCCATGTCTTTCAGAATAAAATTATGTGATTCTCTGGCTGAGAGTCCCAGTGAACTGTGGAAAGTCCCCCTGGGACTAGATCACAGCTTCCAATGGCGACTCTCATGCGTTGCCTCCGAAAATCTTAACACAATTCATGGCAATTCTTCTCTGAGGTCAGTTCAAGAACTGAGTCTCTAAGGGGAATCACACCAGAATTCAACCCAGGTTGAACCAGTAATCTCTCACAATTAAAACCTAAACACTCCCACATGACCCTCATCTTCTTCCATATAGACACTCATCATAACCTCTGGCTGGAGGTTTCCATGAGGGCACAGCCCAAGACAGTGTCCAAAATAAGCTTCCTTGTCCCTCATTTGCCTAAAGTCACGTTTGCCTGGACACCCTTCCTATGAACCAGGAGTGATCAAATAGGCCTGACATTTATACTGCTCCACTTCTCCAATTTGAGGCCTACTGACTGAAGGGTTTAAATTCTTTTTGGGAATTGGACGCATGAGAAACCACAAGAACTATGGGCAAGCCACTGCAGAGCTTTGAAGAACCCATTTGACACAAAGGATCCCTATTCTTCCTTGATGGAAGTAAGTGCCCTACCAGAGGAAGGCAAGAGACTTCATCCACAATGACTCTACTTTTAGCCATTTTGGTTTTGGATGCACATATGGAATCTTTCTTTAGATCCATAAGGTGCATAGAATCTAAGCCACAGCCTCACACAGGGCCAAGAGGCTGATTCAGACACATCCCTTTCCAAAGCAATTAAGCAAAGAGCCACAGGAGATGCACATTTATTTCCAATTGAAAAGTCTTTTGTTAAGGCTTCCAAAAGTTTTGGCCTGAGGAAAACACCTTCCTGACATTCAGGGCAACAGAAAAATATGTATGCATAAGGCCCAAAGCAGGGTTTCTCCACTGAGATATTCCTGGTCACACTGCTATCTGAGTTTTCTGAGATGCTCGGCCATTCCATTCAGCTATCCAGTACATGGCCATTTCACAGACCTTGGAGGTGGTACATATCTTGGACACACAACCATGAGTCTATTCTTGAGAGTGACCAGAATTGAGTAAGAAATCAGGAACTTAGGAAGATTGCAGGTGTTGCCCATCCATAAGGCAAGCCGCAGTCCATTCATAAATTGGGCAGGATGAATGCTGGGAAGCTTTCTACTAGACAGGACACATCCATTGATGCATTCTCTTTTCTAATGTCTACAACCACTAACACAGTGGGATACACAGACATAGAAAAACTCGCATTGTCAAAGGACTTAGAAGAATCAGATAATTCCAAGCTAAACAAACCTCCTTTCCTACATATTCTGAGAACATGAGACAAAACCACAAACCCCACCCGAACTCACAAATTCAACTTCTTCCCCCAAGTAGGTCTGTGACTATCCGGAATGTCCTCTGACTTGTGGGCCATACTGTGTTCTCCCGAAATGGCCTGTCCTGCCTCAGATCTGGTCACCTTGGCCAACTCTGTGAAGTTGTCAGGAGCCAGTGTTGAGCCACTACCTGCTTTCTCAGGAAAGGCCCCTCTTCAGAGCACTCCTGGCATTTGGCCATCCTCACATCAGTAGGTACCAAGAATGACTGACGCTGTCCTTGGTAAATCCAACAAGTGAGCCCACTGGAACTGTGACTGGGACTGGCTCTGGGTGCCTGGCTACTTGGGTCACAAGTTCAGAGAGTTCCATCACCAAGGAAGTTAGGAAGGTCATTTCTTCGGGAACTGAATGAGGTCACTGCCGTGGCAACCACTTTGTCCTAACACTTGCTTCCAAGGGTCCCATGAGATGGAGGCTGCCCCTAATTCCTGAGACACTTTCAAAAGTTAGAATGGTATACCAACCATAGGTACCCAGGAACAGCTCTCCACACAGGCCCGGTTTGCTCCATCTCCTCTACGTTAAGGATAGAGAGTTGATTCAGCCTCAACCCTTCATCCTGACCAGGTTGTTTTCCATGGAAGATTACTTTTGCTCTCTCCGGTCCTTCATAGCTGCCTATATCTTCTCCAGGGATAATTTCTGCATTGACCTTTGAGGTTTTCAGCAGGTTGAAGATCCCCTACATTCCTGTATTGTAAGAACAAATCTGTCCCTGCTCTTCTGAATACTTAAATTGATGGAACAATGTATGGTTAGTGTTATTAACATGTTCAATTAAAACCAAAACACTACCACATGGCCCTTATATTCTTCCATATAGACACTCATCATTACGTCTGGCTGGAGGTTTCCACAAGGGGTGAAGCCCAAGACAGTGTCCAAAATAAGTTCCCTTGCCCCTCATTTGCCTAAAGTCTGGGTTTCCTGGACACCCTTCCTGTGAACCAGGATTGATCAAATAGGCCTGCCATTAATAATGCTCTTTTTCTCCTTTTTGAGGCCTACTGAACGTGAGGTATAGATTCTTTATGTGATTTGGAGTCATGTGAAACCCAAGCACCTTTTCTCGTCTTTGAAGAACTCATTAGACCCAAAGGATCCCTATTCGTACTTGATGGAGGTGAGGAGCCTAACAGAGGAAGCAAGAGACTTCATCCACAATGTCTGATCTTTTTGCCATTTTGGTTTTGGATGCACACATGGGATCTTTCTTTAGATCCATCAGGTGCTGAGATTGTAAGCCACAGCCTCACACAGAGCCGAGAGGATGATTTAGACACATCCTTTTCTAAAGCAATTAATCTAAGAGCCACGGGTGATGCTCATTCATTTCCATTTGAAAGCAGTTTCTTCAGGCTTCACAAACTGGTGGTCTGAGGCAAAGACCTACCTGACATTCAGGTCAACAGAACAGTAGGTAAGCAAAAGGCACAAAGCAGGGTTTCTCTACTGAGACTTTACTGGTCACACTGATATCTGAGTTTTCTGAGATCCTCCCCATTCATTTCAGGTATCCAGTAAATGGCCATGTCACAGAGCTCGGAGGTGGTACATATCTTGGACAAAAAAAAATGAGCCTATTCTGGAGAATGGCCAGAATTCAGGAAGAAAACAGGAACTAAGGAAAATAGTAGGTGTTGCCCATCGATAAGGCAAGCAACAGTCCATTCATAAATTGGGCAGGATGTGTCCTGGAATGCTTTCTACTTGTCAGGACACATGCATTGATGCATTCACTTTTCTCATATCTTCAACCACCGACAAAGTGGGATACACAGACATAGAATCACTCACCATGTCAAATGACTTATTAAAAACAGTCCACTCCAAACCAAACAAACTGCCTTTCCTACCTATTCTCAGAACATGAGACAAAACCATAAACTCACATCTACACCCTCAAAGGCATATCGTTTACCCACATAGGTCTGTGAGTAACCAGAGTGTCCTCAGACTGATAGGCCATACTATGTTCCCCCGAAATGGCCTGTCCTGTCTCAGATCTGGTCTCCTTTACCAACTCTCTAAAGTTTTCAGGAGCCATCGGTTAGTCACTACCTGCTTTCTCAGAAAAGGCCCCTCTTCAGAGCTTTCCTGGCATTTAGTGATCCACAAGAAAGACTGACTCTGTCCTTGGTAAATCCAAACAAGTGAACCCACTGGGAAAGGGACTGGGACTGGCTCTTGGTGCCTGGCTTCCTGGATCCCAAGTTCAGAGGGTTCCATCACCAAGAAAGTGAGGTAGGTCACTTCCTTCAGGAACTGAATGAGGTCACTGCCTTGGCAACCACTTTGTTCTAACATTTGCTTCCAATGGCTCCATGACATGGAGGCTGCCCCTACTTCCTGTGTCACATTCACAAGTTAGAATGGTATACCAACCATAGGCACCCGGGAACAGTCAGAGTCTACTAGGGTATGGCTTACTGTCAGGAATTCAGTATTTCAAATAGAAAATAGGAAAATGAATCTAATGTGTATACAAATATATGCTAGACAAAAATCTTCCCACTGTCCTCCACAACAATGCCTTGATATTTCCTTCACCACAAGTAAGACACAATTAGTGGAGAATAGTTTGAAAATCTGTGAATATATATCTGGAAAAAAAATGAATGGAGTTCACAACCTTGGAGGTGGTAGAGGAATTTCCAAATGTAAAAGAAAGGATAAACACTCCACAAACATGGAGCTCTGGTGGCCTAATAAATTTTTGAGAAACTGCCTCTGAGTTTGGGCCCTTGAAATATTTGTTGTTGTCAGGAGCTTTAGCTTCCTTTGTAGTGAGACCATCAAATCTGGGTCAGCATCTATGTGACCTGGATGACATGGTTCCTTATTTTCTATTGAACATGAGGCAGCAGTTCTGAATTCTCTCTTTGTAGGTAAACTGAGGCCACTGGGGTCTAAGTGTCTAACCGTGTGGTCTGTGAAGCCATTTGGTCATACTCGAATTTTTGTGGTGTTATTTACTGCAGTACTCTGAGTTTGGTATTGGCTTCATGAAGTACAAGGAGATAAACTGGGACACAGTCCTAGAGGGAGTACTCTCATGTGTGGTGAGTGAGGGTCTGCAGGAGAATGCACCAACCAGGCTTCTATCCCAAAAAGCTTGCACCCATGTCCATAGCAACCTGATTCTGAACATTGCCATGAAACCTCTCCATATAACAAGATCCCTTTATTTGTAAGGGTCTGCTGGCTGCACCATGTCAGTCACAATCCATTTGGAAGCCAAGGGAAGATCCATGTGGCCCCACGACAGATGTTTTATCATACACCTGCCAACCACTGCTCTAGGCCCACTACTCAGCAGGTTCCAACTTTCTGGCATCTCTGTTCTACAACATTTTCATGAAACCCAGTCAATCAGGGCACTGTCTGGTATACTCGTGATCAGCAACAGACATCCAAAGATTTTCTAGTGCCACCTGTTCATAGGAATATCAAAAATTTTATGGTGTTTATCTAGCCAATTTTCAAGGATGAAGTTGGAGGCACTGTGGGTTTCAATTCATTCAGGAACCATGAAATAGTGAGGAAGCTCATTTCAATGAAAGCTCGGGACAACTCTCACAGGCAAGGCTTCCCAAGGAGTGGCCAAAAGGTCACATGAAGCCAGGCCCATTGAGGTTTACAATTGAGGTCCATGTGTGTTTTGACTCTCAACTATGACTGCTAAGTCTTTCTGAATAAAGTCATGTGATATCCTGGCTGAGAATCCCAGTGCTCTTTGGAAAGCCAACCTGGGCCTAGATCTCAGTCTCCAAGGGCAACTCTCATGTGTGGCCTCCTAAATTCCAAACACAATTCATGCCAATACATCGCTGAGATCTGTTCCAGAACTCAGTCTCTAAAGGGAATCACACAAGAGTTAAAGCCCAGGTTGACCCTGGAATCTTTTCCAACCGTAACACAAATGACCACAATTAAACCAAAACACTCCAACATGGCCCTCATCTTCTTCCATATAGACAGTCATAATAAACTCTGGTTGGAGGTTTCCATGAGGGGCGCAGCCCAAGACAGTGTTCAAAATAAGCTCACTTGCCACTCATTTGCCTAAATTCAGGGTGACATGGAAACCCTTCCTGTGAACGAGGGGTGATCAAATAGGCCTGCCATTAATAGTGCTCTACTTCTCCAATTTGAGGCCTACTCTCTGTGGGGTATAGATTCTTTATGAGAATTGGGGTCATGAGAAAACCCAAGCACCTATGGGCTACCCTCTGAAGGGATTTGAAGAACCCATTTGAGTGAACCAAGGAGTTGGATCAAAAGACTTTAGATATAGGGTTTTGGTTAGAGAGTGAATGTAAATTTCAGCATATGTGAAGAGTCAGCCACAGTGATGAACTGGGGAAAATGTGTAGGAAAGCAGATATCAATAGAGATATTAGGAAATCAGGCAAAGTACAAAGAGAGTGATAGGATAAGACATTTTTAACAGGGTTGAGTTTGAATATACAATCTTAGGAAGAAACAAATATGTAGTCACCAATAGGAATGATATTCGAGATCATTAGTGAATCAGGACATGGATGTTGTTAGTAATACATGCTCACTTTCAATATAGGCTTTGGTACAATCATAAGTGTGACACTTGCATTTTTTGTCAGGAATATTACTGTGATGAAATGCATATGTATATCAGGTGACTAGAATATTTCTTCCACCATTTTTGAAAGCAATATTTTAAAGGCTTATAAATTAGTATTGGGGATACAAATAGGTATACCCTGGGTCTATGAATATAGAGATGATTCTTTAATAGACCATACTGTGAATAAATAATATAACTGGTTCAAAATTTAAATAATGGATTGAATTGATATCTGAAAATATACAAGAAATCTTACATTGATATACATACATTCATTCCGAACAGTTATACATCTAATGATAATATTAGTGTTACGGTTTATTATGAAGAGTGTGTGAGTTTTGTTTCAAAAGTGATTATGGAAATCGAAAATAATGTGTTTGGAAAGAATCTCATGAAAAGAACAGTCAAGAAACATGGAGGAATACATGTCTTCTCAAGTAGGAAGTGATTGAAATTGAACCAAATGCCTATAAATTTGTAAAATTGTGGATGAAATGATATATCCTATATTGCCCATAAACTGCAGAAATAGTAATGTACCAGTGTTGAATAAAAATGAACTTCAAAATACACATCATGTCCCATAGGTGTCTACTTGCATTGATGTTAAACTGGGTGAGTCACTGTAGAAATATTAGGATTTCTTAGCACCATTCCCTGAAGTTAGTTTTCAGTACTAGGAAACAAATATGTATTTCAGTGGATGTATATTTCTAAGAATAATCTTGTGAAAAATTGATTATATATCCCCATACAGGAACATGAATGAATTTAGGCAGTGTATAGTAAGACACTTATATTTCATATTTTGAAAATCTGGAGACTATATATATATATAGACACAAACACACACACATTATAATGTAGCAATATATATGCCAATTGAAATTCATCATGAAAAATAACTCATCTGCATATCAAAAAATATTCATTATACTGAACATGGATTATGTATAATGTTGTTCATCTAGGAAGGTCACCCATGGGTTGAATTTTTAGTTCCAACAGCCTTTAGGAGAAGTGATCTCTTCTCACAATTTGTATCTGCCAAGTCAGCCACCTCACAAGAATGTACGTGTGAAACCAGGTAGGATTCTATTTTTGCATATAAAAATACATGTGCTTAATAGGCGAAAGAGAAAGAGAGACAGAAATTCACATATTTCTTAACTTTAAAAACACATGGAGAATTATTTCAACAAATAATTGACTAGATTTATAACTCCTACCTTATATCATGCAAAAGGCAAGTACAACTACACACCATGCCTCTTCTGAACTGCTTGTATTTCTATTCTGTTTTGGTTATTTTTCTCATCATATTAGTATTAGTAGTCAGAGTCTATAAGGGTATGGGCTAGTGTCAAGGATTCAGTATTTCGAATGAAAAATTGAAAAATGAATCCAATGTGTATGCAAATATGTGCTACAAAAAAATCTTCCTTCTCTCATATAGAAGAATGACTTGACATTACCATTGCCCCAAGTAAGTCACAATTAGAGGAGAAGAGTTAGAAAATCTGTAAATATATATCTGCAACGAAAATGCTCAGGAGTGCACAACCTTGGAGGTGGTAGAGGAGTTTCCAAAAGTAAGTGACATGGGAAATACTCCACAGACATGAAGATCTGCTGGCCTAAACACTTCTTGAGAAACTGCCTTTGAGGTTGGGCACTTGAAATATATGTTGTTTTCAGGAGCTTTCGCTTCCTTTATAGTGAGACCATCTAAGCTGGGTCTGCATCTATGTGACCTGGAGGACATGGCATCTTATTTTCCAATGAACATGAGGCAGCAATGCTGAATTCTCTCGTTGTAGGTAAACTATTGCCACTGGGGGCTAAGTGTCTCCCCGTGTGGACTGTGAAACCATTTGGTCATCTTCCACTTTTCGTGGTGTTTCTTGCTGCTGCACTGGTAGTTTGGTATTGGCATCACGAAATACAAGGAGTTCAACTGGGACACAGTGCTGGAGGGAGTTCTGTCACGTGTGGTACTTGTATCCTGGTCTACAGTAGAATGCACCAACCAGGCTTCTATCCCACATAGCTTGCCCCCTTGATCATAGCAACCTGATTCTAAACATTACTCTGAAACTTCTCCATATAACAAGATGCCTTTATATACAATGGTCTGATGGCTGCACCATGTCTGTCTCAAGACAATTGAAAGTCAATGGCAGATCCACATGGCCCCACCACAGATGTTTTATCATACACCTTCCCACCACTGCTCTAGGCCCACTACTCTGCAGTCTCCAACTTTCTGGCATCTCTGTTCTAAACATTTTCATGAAGCCCAGTCAATCAAGGCACTGTCTGGTATACTCATGATCAGCAAAAGTACATCAAAAGGTTCTCCAGTGCCATCTGGTCATGAAAATTTCTAAATATTCATGGTATTGATCTAGACAAATTTCAAGGATGAAGGTGGAGGCACTGTGGGTTTCAATTCATTCAGGGACCATTAAATGTTGAGGAAGCTCATTTCAATGAAAGATCTGGAGAACACTCACAGGCAAGGCTTCCCAAAGAGTGGCCAAAAGGTCACATGAAGCCAGGCCCATTGAGGTCTACAATGTGAGGTCCATGTGTGTTTTGACTCTCAACTATGGGTGCCAAGTCTTTCAGAATAAAATCATGTGATATCCTAGCTGAGATTCTCAGTACTCTTGGGAAAGCCACCCTGGGCCTAGATCTCAGTTTCAAAGGGCGACTCTCATGTGTGGCCTCCTGAAATCGCAACACAATTCATGGCAATACTTATCTGAGGTCAGTTCCAGAACTCATTCTCTAAGGGGAATCACACCAGTGTTCAAGCCCAGTTGGACCCAGTCATCTCTTCCATCTGCCACACAAATGACCACAATTAAAACCAAAACACTCCCACATTGTCCTCATCTTCTTCCACATAGACACTCCTCATAACCTCTGGCTGGAGTTTTTCATGAGGGGCACAGCCCAAGACAGTGGCCCAAATAAGCTTTCTTGCCCCTCATTTGCCTAAAGTCAGGGTGGCCTGGACACCCTTCCTGTGAACCAGGAGTGATTAAATAGGCCTGCCATTAATACTGCTCCACTTCTCCACTTTGAGGCCTTCTTACTGTGGGGTTTAGTTTCTTCTTTTTTTAAAAAAAAAATTGAAATTTAATTGGAAAGTTAAAAAAAATTGTATTGCAGAATATTAAATTTCTTATGCAAAAGCCTTTATCTTGTTTGTGAGGGAAACCTTGATGCCTTGCCAATCTGGTTATATGGAGACACTGAAAATTTTCTGTTACATACTACATGGATGAATGGCTACAGGACATCGTTTTTTCAAACTGAAAGGCAGATAACAGCAAGTAAGATAACAAATAAAAGCCAATTTTATTACAAAATAAAGTTGTAAAATGTCTCAAATATTGGAAATTAAATTCCTTTTTTTTCTTTTTTTTGGTTGTTCAAAAGCTCATGCTATATCATCTTTCATACATTTGACTCATTTGGGTTATGAACTCCCATTTTTACCCCAATACAAATCGTAGAATCACATCAGTTACACACTCACGTTTTTACATAATGGCATATTAGTGATTGTTGTATTCTTCTACCTTTCCTATCCCCTACTATCCCCCTCCCCTCCCCAACCATCTACCCTCTATACCTCATCTGCTATTGTTCAATTCTCTCCCTTGTTTCCCCCCCTTTCCCCTCACAACCTCTTATATGGAATTTTGTGTAACATTAAGTGTCTCCTACCATTTCCATATGCTTTCCATTCTCTCTCCCTTTCTCTCCCCCCACTCATCTCCATTTAGTGTTAATATTTTCCTCATGCTCTTCTTCCCTGTTCTGTTCTTATTTGCTCTCTTTATATCAAAGAAAACATTTGGCATTTGTTTTTTAAGGATTGGCTAGCTTTGCTTAGCATTATATGTTCTAATGCCATCCATTTCCCTTCAAATTCAATGATTTTTGTCATTTTTTAATGCTGCATAATACTCCATTGTGTATAGATGCCCCTTTTTTATCCATTCGCCTATGGAAGGTCATCTAGTTTGGTTCCACAGTTTAGCTATTATGAATTGTGCCGCTATGATCAGTGATATGGCAGTATCCCTATAGTGCGCTCTTTTAAGATCCTCAGGGAATAGTCCGAGAAGTGAGATAGCTGGGTCAAATGGTGGATCCTTTCCCTGCTTTCCCAGGTATCTCCATACTGCTTTCCAAATTGGCCTCAACATTTTCCAGTCCCACCAGCAGTGTACAAGTGTACCCTTTTCCCCACATCCTCGCCAACACTTATTGTTGTTTGATTTCATAATGGCTGCCAATCTTACTGGAGTGAGATGGTATCTTAGGGTGGTTTTGACTTGAATTTCCCTAACTGCTAGAGATGGTGGGCATTTTTTCATGTTCTTGTTGATGGATTGTATGTCCTCCTCTGTGAAGTTTCTGTTCAGGTCCTTGGCCCATTTGTGGAATGGTTTATTTGTTATCTTATTGTTTAATTTTTGAGTTCTTTGTATATTCTAGATATTAGGGCTCTATCTGAAGTGTGAGGGGTAAAAATTTGTTCCCAAGATGTAGGCTCTCTATTTACTTCTCTTATTGTTTCTCTTGTTTCGAAAAAAACTTTTTAGTTTAAATAAGTCCCATTTGTTGATTCTTGTTATTAACTCTTGTGCTATGGCTGTCCTATTAAGGAATTTGGAGCCCAACCCCACAGTATGTACATCGTAGCCAAATTTTTCTTCTATTAGATGCATTGTCTCTAATTTTATATCTTGCTCCTTGATCCATTTAGAGTTAACTTTTGTGCATGGCGAGAGAAAGGGATTCATTTTCATTTTGTTGCATATGGATTTCCAATTTTCCCTGGACCACTTGTTGAAGATGCTATCCTTCCTCCATTGCATGCTTTTAGGCCCTTTTTCAAATATAAGAAAGTTGTACTTTTGTGGATTGGTTTCTGTGTCCTCTATTCTGTACCATTGGTCCAGCTGACTTTTGTGATACCAGTACCACGCTGTTTTTGTTACTATTGCTTTGTAGTACAGTTTGAACTCTGTTATCGCTATACATCCTGATTCACACTTCCTGCTTAGAATTGCTATTGCTATTCTGTGTCTATTGTTTTTCCATATGAAATTCATGATTGCTTTATATATTTCTACAAGAAATGCCATTGGGATTTTGATTGGCATTGCATTAAACCTGTAGAGAACTTTGGGTAATATCGCAATTTTGATGATGTTAGTTCTGCCTATACATGAACAGGGTACATTTTTCCATCTTCTAACATCTTCTTCTATCTCTTTCTTTAGAGTTATGTAGCTTTCATTGTATAAATCTTTCACCTCTTTTTTTAGGTTGATTCCCAAGTATCTTATTTTCTATGAGGATATTGTGAATGGAGTGGTTTTCCTCATTTCAATTTCAGAAGTTTTGTTGCTGATATACAGGAATGCCTTTGATTTTTTCTTGTTGATTTTATATACTGGCACTTTGCTGAATTCATTTATTAACTCTAGCAGTTTCTTTGCATACCCTTTAGGGTTTGTTAAATATGTTATCATGTCATCCTCAAATAGCGAATATTTAAGTTCTTCTTTTTCTATTTTTATGCCTTTAATTTCTTTTGTCTGTCTAATTGCTCTGGCTAGTATTTCAAGAACTAAACTGAATAGAAGTGGTGATAGAGGGCATCTCTGTCTTGTTCCAGATTTTAGAGGGAATGCCTTCAGTTTTTCTCCATTTAGGATGATGCTAGCCTGAGGTTTAGCATATATAGCTTTTACCATGTTGAGGTAAGTTCTTGTTATCCCTAATTTTTATAGTGTTTTGAACATAAAGGAATGCTGTACTTTGTCAAACGCTTTATCTACATCTATCAAGATGATCATATGGTTTTTGTCTTTAAGTCTATTGATGTGGTGGATTACATTTATTGATTTCCATAAATTGATCCAGGCTTGCATCCCAGGGATGAATCCTACTTGATCATGAAGCACAATTATTTTGATATGCTTTTGTATTCAATTCACCATGATTTTATTGAGAATTTTTGCATCCAAGTTTATTAGAGGTATTGGTCTGTAGTTTTCTTTCTTTGAAGTGTCTTTGTCTGGTTTTGGAATCAGGGTGATGTTGGCCTCATAGAATGAATTTGGAGGAACTCCTTCTTTTTCTATTTTTTGAAATTGCTTGAAAAGTATTGGTATTAATTCTTCTTTGAGGGTTTTGTAGAACTCCACTGTATACCTATCCGGTCCAGGGCTCTTTTTGGTTGGTTGTCTTTTGATGGTTTCTTATTTTTCTTCCTTTGTTATTGGTCTATTTAAATTGTGGGTGTCTTCCTGACTCAATCTGGGCAGATCATATGACTTAAGAAATTTATCGATATCTTCTTTATCTTCTATTTTATTGGAATATAGGGTTTCAAAATACTTTCTAATTATCTTCTGTGTTTCTGTAGTGTGTGTTGTGATATTTCCATCTTTATTCCATATGTTAGTAATTTGAGTTCTCTCTCTTCTTCTCTTCGTTAGCATGGCTAAGGGCCTGTCGAACATATTTATTTTTTCAAAGAACCAACTCTTATTTATTTCAATTTTTACAATGTAGATTTTTTGTTTCAATTTCATTGATTTCTCCTCTAATTTCAATTATTTCTTGTCTTCTACTACATTTGATGTTCTTTTGCTCTTCCTTTTCTAGGTTTTTGAGGTGTAGTGTGAGTTCATTTATTTGTTGTTGTTTTTTTCTTTTTTTGAGGAAAGAATTACAAGAAATGAATTTCCCTCTTAAAACGGCTTTCATTGTGTCCCATACAAACCGGTATGTTGTGTCTCTATTGTCATTTGTCTCTAAGAATTTTTTTATCTCCTCCTTTATGTCTTCTGTAACCCACTGATCATTCAGTAACATATTGTGCATTTTCCATGTGATGTAGAATTTTTCCTTCCTTTTTTTTTTCATTGATTTAAAGTTTCAATCCATTATGATCAGATATGGTGCATGGTATTATCTCCATACCTTTATATTTACTAAGAGTTTCCCTATTGCATAATATATGGTCTATATTGGAGTAGGATCAATGTGCTGCTGAGAAGAACGTGTATCCACTTGATGATGGTTGATATATTTTATATATGTTGGTTACGTCTAGGTTATTGATTGTGCTATTGAGTTCTATAGTATCTTTATTCAGCTTTTGTCTGGAGGAAGGCAAGAGACTTCATCCACTATGACTGCCCTTTTTGCCATTTTAGTTTTGGATGCACACATGGGATCTTTCTTTAGATCCATCAGGTGCTCAGAATCTAAGCCACAGGCTCACACAGGGCCAAGATGCAGATTCAGAAACATCCCTTTCCAAAGCAATTAAGCAAAGAGCCACAGGTGATGCACATTTATTTCCATTTGAAAACTGTTTTCTTCAGTCTTCACAAAGGGGTTGCCGGAGGCAAAGACCTTCCTGACATTCAGGGCAACAGACAGGGAAGCAAAAGGCCCAAAGCAGGGTTTCTCCACTGAGACTTTCTTGGTCACACTGATATCTGAGTTTTCTGAGATACTCGCCATTCCCTTCAGCTATCCAGTACATTGCCATGTCACAGTGCTTGGGGTGGTACATATCTTGGACACAAAACCATGAGCGTATTCTAGAGAGTGGCCAGAATTCAGGAAGAAAACAGGAACTTAGGAAGATGGCGAGTGTTGCCCATTTATAAGGCAAGCTGCAGTTCATTCATAAAATGCACAGGATGAATGCTGGGAAGCTTTCTAGTAGACTGGACAAATCCCTTGATGCATTTTCTTTTCTAATGTCTACAACCACGGACACAATGGGATATATAGACACAGAAACACTCGCCTTGTCAAATGACTTACTAGAAACAGTCCACTCCAAAACTAACAAACCACCTTTCCTACCATTTCTGAGAACAGGAGACAAAACAACAAACCCACAACCACACCCACAAAGACACCTCCTTCCCCCAGTAGGTCTCTGACTATCCAGAGTGTCCTCTGACTGGTGGGCCATGATATATTCTTCCATATTGGGGTGTCCTGTCTCTGATATGGTCTCCGTGGCCAACTCTGTGATGCTGTCAGAAGCCAGCGATGAGCCACTACCTGCTTTCTCAGGAAAGGCCCCTCTTCAGATCTTCCTGGCATTTGGCCAACCTCACATCAGTATGTACCAAGAAAGACTGACTCTGTCCTTGGTAAATCCAAACAAGTTTGACCACTGGGACTTGCACTGGGACTGGCTTTGGGTGCCTGGCTTCCTGGATCCCATGTTCAGAGAGTTTCATCACCAAGGAAGTAAGTTGAGTTCATTTCCTTCAGGAACTGAATGAGGTCACTACCCTGGCAACCACATTTTCCTAACAGTTCCTTCCGAGGGTCCCATCAGATGGAGGCTGCACCTACTTGCTCTGACATTTTCACAAGTTAGAATGGTATATCAACCGTAGGCACCCGGGATCAACTCTCCACACAGGCCTGGTTTGGTCCATCTTCACTACATTAAGAAAAGAGAGGCTGATTCAGACACATCCTTTCATCATGACCAGGATGTTTTCCATGTAAGATGACTTTTGCTCTCTCAGGTCCCTCATAGCTGCCTACATCTTCTCCAGGGATTATTTCTGCATGGACTTTTGATGTTGTCAGCTGGTGGAAGATCCCCTACCTTCCTGTATTGTAAGACCAACTCTGTTCCTGCTCTTCTGTAAATGAGATTGAGGGAACAGTGTATGGTTAGGGTTAATAGCATGTTCGATTTGGGTTAGGAATAATTATGCTGGATGAATAATGGTATTGGGAACCTGTGATATTTATAAGAATATAGACGTGAAATATATGTATGAGAACAGAGATCTAGGAAAGATTTGAAGCCCAGATAGGAATTGAAACCACGATTGGTATACTTAGCTTGAATTATGTTCTGCACCGAGGTCTCAGATAAATTGATATACAATGGCATAGGACCGTGTACCTCGGATGTTTGAATGTAGAAGAGAACATGCAGTCAAAAAGGGATAGTCTGTAGGATTAGGAAGATAGTCAGTAGGTTTAGGAAGAATAGTGAGTATAGGAGTTGGACCAAAAGTTCTTTAGCAATAGGGTTTCAGATAGAGAGTGAATGTAAATGTCAGCACATTTGAAGTTACAGTCACAATGATGAACTGGGGACAATATGTAGAAAAGCAGATATCAATAGGGACATTAATAAATCAGGCATAGTATAAAGTGAGTGATAGGATTAGATATTTTCAAAAGGCTTGAGGTTGAATATATAATCTTAGGAAAAAAACAAATATGTAGTAACAAAGAGGATTGACATTTGAGAGCATTACTCAACCTGGACAGATGTTTTTAATAATCCATGCTCACTTTCCATTTAGGCTTTGGTACAATCATAAGTGTGACCTTTGCATTTTGTGTCCAGAATACTACTGTGATAAATGTATATGTAGATCAGGTGACATGAGTCTTTCTTCCACCATTATGGGGAGCAATATCCTGAAAACTTATAAATTAGTACTGGGGATACGAAAAGGTGTACCCTGTGTTGATGATTATTCAGATGATGCATGAATAGACCATATTGTGAATAAAGTATATAACTGGTTCCAACTTTAAATAATGGATTGAATTTGCATCTGAAAAAAATATATGAAATCTTATATTGATATACATAAATTCATTCCAACCTGTTATATATCTAATGGTAATATTAGGGTTACAGTTTATCATGAAGAGTGAGTTTTGCTTGAACAATGATAATGGAATCGAAAATAATGTGTTTAGAATGAAGTCAAGTGAAAAGAACAGTAGAGAAATATGGAGGAATACATGTGTTCTGAAATAGTAAGTAATTGAAAGTGAACCAAATGCCTATAAATTTGTGAAGTTGTGAATGAAAAAAATATATCCTATGTTGTACATAAACTGAAGAAATTTTAATGTACCAGTGTTTAATAAAAATGAACTTCAAAATACACATCATGTCCCATAGAAATCTATTTGCATTGATGTTAAACTGGGTCAGTTACAGTAGAAATATTAGGATTTGTAAGCACCATTCACTGAACTTAGTTTTCAGTAGTAGGAAACCAATATGTATTTCAGGTGGTTGAGTATTTCTTAGAATAATCTTGTGTAAAGTTGATTATACACCCAAATACATGAATACGAATGAATTTAGGGAGTGTATAATAAGATACATATATTTCATATTTTGGAAATTCTGGAGAATATATATATATATACACACACAAATACACACACAAACACACACACAAATTAATATGTAGAAATATATATGCCAATTGAAATTCATCATAAAATATAATTCATTCACATATCCAAAAATATTCATTTTACTTAACATGGATTTATGTATAATGTTTTTTACTAGGAAGCTCACCCATAGGTTGAATTTTCAGTTCAATCAGTATTTAGGGGGAGTCATCTCTTTTCACAATTTTTATATTCCAATGTCAGTGAGCTCACAAGAATGTACGTGGGATACCAGGTAGGATAGTATATGTGCATAAAAAATACATGTGCTGAATAGGATACAGAGAAAGGGAGACAGGAATTTACATATGTGATAACTTTAAAAACTCATGAAGAAATATTATAATAAAAAGTTGACTAGATTTAAAACACATACTCTTGATAAAGCAGAAGGCAAATACAAGTATACACCATGCTTCCTATGAAAGGACTGTATTTCTATTCAGTTAGGTTTCTTTTTCTCCATCATATTAGGATTAGTAGTCAGATTCTAGTAGGGTATGGGTTGGTGTCAGGGATTCAGTATTTCAAATGGAAAATAGAAAAATTAATCTAATGTGTATGCAAACATGTACTACAGGAACAATTTCCCACTCTCTTCCAGAACAATGGCTTGACATAACCATCACTCCAAGTAAGACACAATTAGAGGAGAGGAGTTAGAAAATTTGTGAATACATATGAGAAATGTAAAATGCTCAGAAGTTCACAACACTGGAAGTAGAAGAACAGTTTCCAAAAGTAAGGGAGAGGGTAAACACTTCACAAACATGGAGCTCTGCTGGCCTAAAGACTTCTTGAGAAACTTCCTCTGTGGTTGGGCACATGAAATATTTGTAATTGTCAGGAAATTTAGTTTCGTTTGTAGTGACACCATGAAATCTGGGTCTGCATCTATGTGACCTGGAGGACATGGTTCCTTATTTTCTAATGAAAATGAGGCAGCAGTTCTGAATTCTCTCTTTGTAGGTAAACTGTGGCCACTGGGAGCTAAGTGTCTTCCCGTGTGGTCTGTGAAGCCATTTGGTCATGCTCCAATTTTCAGGGTGTTTCTTACTCCTGAACTGGGAGTTTCGTATTAGATTCATGAAATACAAGGAGTTCAACTGCGACACAATGATAGAGGGACTTCTGTCACGTGTGGTTTGTCATGGTCGACAAGAGAATGTACGAACCAGGCTTTAATCCCACATAGCTTTCCCACTTGACTATAGCAACCTGATTCTGAACATTGCCCTGAAACCTCTCCATATAAAAAGATGCCTTTACATATAAGGGTCGGCTACCTGCACCATGTCAGTTGCAAGTCTTTTGGAAGCCAATGGAAGATCCAGGTGATCCTACCAAAAATATTTATTTACACACCTACAGTCCACTGCTCTATGCCCACTACTCAGCAGGCTCCAACTTACTGGCATCTCTGTTCTACAACATTTTCACGAAACCCAGTCAATCAAGGCACAGTTTGGAACCATCATGATCAGCAACAGGACATTCAAAGTTTATCCAGTGCCACCTGGTCATGGAAATTTCAAAAATTTCATGGTATTTATCTAGCCATTTTTCAAGGATGAAGTTGGAGGCACTGTGGGTTTCAATTAATTCAGGAACCATTAAATGGTGAGGAAGCTCATTTCAATGAAAGCTCTGGAGATCACTCACGGGGAAGGCTTCCCAAAGAGTGGCCAAAAGGTCACATGAATCCAGGCCCATTGAGGTATACAAAGTGAGATCCATGTGTGTTTGTATTCTCAACTAAGGGTCCCAAGTCTTTAAGAATTAAATCATGTGATATCCTGGCTCAGAATCCCCGAGCACTGTGGAAAGCCATCCTGGGCCTCGATCTCAGATTACAAGGGTGATTCTCATGCGTGACCTCCTAAAATCCCAACACTATTTTTTGCAATACTTCTCTGAGGTCAGTTCCAGAACTCAGTCTCTAAGGGTAATCACACCAGAGTTCAAGCTCCGGTGGACACAGTCATCTCTTCCAACTACCACACAATTGACCACAATTTAAACCAAAACACTCCCATATGGACCTCATCTCCTTCCATATAGACACTCATCATAACCTCTGGCTGGAGGTTTCCATGAGGGGCGCAGACCAAGACAGTATCCACAATAATCTACCTTGCCCCTCATTTGCCTAAAGTCAGGGTGGCCTGGATACGCTTCCTGTTAACCAGGAGTGATCAAATAGGCCTGGTGTTAATACTGTTCTGCTTGTCCAATTTGAGGCCTACTGACTGTCAGATATTGATTCTTTATGTGAATTGGAGTCATGAGAAAACCCAAGCACCTATGGGCTAGCCTCTGCAGGTTTTGAAGAACTCGTTTGACCCAAAGGATTCCTATTCTCACTTGATGGAGGTCAGGAACCTTACAGAGGAAGGCGAGAGACTTCATGCCAATGACTGCTCTTTTGGCCATTTTGGTTTTGAATGCACGCATGGGAAATTTCTTTAGATCCCTCAGGTGCTGAGAATCTAAGCCACTGCCTCATACAGAGCCAAGGGGCTGATTCAGACACATCCCTTTTCAAAGCAGTTAAGGAAAGAGCCACATGTATGCCCAATAATTTCCATTTGAAAACTGTTTTCTTCAGGCTTCACAAAAGGGTGGCCTGAGTCAAAGACCTTCCTGAAATTCAGGAAAACAGAACAATAGGTAAGCAAATGGTCCAAAGCAGGGTTGCTCCACTGAGAATTTCCTGGTCACACTGATACTTGAGTTTTCTGAGATGCTTGCCATTTCTTTCAGCTATCCAGTACATGGCCAGTCACAGAGCTTGAAGGTGGTACATATCGTGAACAAAAAACCATGGTCCTATTCTGTAGAGTGGCCAGAATTCAGAAAGAAAACAGGAACTTAGGAATATAGCAGGTATTGCGCATCAATAGGGCAAGCTACAGTCCATTCATAAATGGGGCAATTTGAATGCTGAGAAGCTTTCTACTAGACAGGACACATCCATTGATGCATTCTCTTTTCTAATGCATACAACCACGGGCACAGTGAAATACTGAGACATAGAAACACTCGCCATGTCAAAAGACTTACTAGAAACACTAAACTTCAATCCAAACAAACCGACTTTAATACCTATTCTAGGAAAATGAGACAAAACCACAAACCCACAACAACACCCACAAAGGCACCTCCTTCCCCCAAGTAGGTCTGTGACTATCCAGAGTGTCCTCTGACTTGTGGGCCAAAATATGTTCCCCCAAATTGGCCTGTCCTGTCTCAGATCTGGTCTCCTTGGCCAACTCTGTGAAGTTCTCAGTAGCCAGCGGTGAGCCACTACCTGCTTTCTCAGGAAAAGCCCCGCTTCAGAGATTTCCTCTCATTTGGCCTTCCTCACATCTGTAGGTACCAACAAAGACTGACTCTGTCCTTGCTGAATCCAAACAAGTGAGACCACTGGGACTGGAACAGGGACTGGCTCTGGGTGCCTGGCTTCCTGGATCCCAAATTCAGAGAGTTCCATCACCAAGGAAGTTAAGTGAGGTCCCTTCCTTCAGAAATTGAATGAGGTCACTGTCTTGGCAACCACTTTGTCCTAACTGTTGCTTTCAAGGGTCCCATGATACGGAGGCTGCCCCTACTTTCTGTGACACTTTCACAAGTTAGAATGGTATATCAACAATAGGCACCCAGGAATAGATCTCCACACAGGCCTAGTTTGGTCCAACTTCTCTACGTTAAGAAGAGAAGCTGATTCATACACAACCTTTTATCCTGACCAGGTTGTTTGCCATGGAAGATGACTTTTGGTCTCTCAGGTCCTTCATAGCTGCCTACCTCTTCTCCAGGGATCATTTCTGCATGTACCTTTGAGGTTCTCAGGAGGTGGAAGATTCCCTACATTTCAGTATTGTAAGATCAACTCTTTCCCTGCTCTTCTGTAAAGTTAGATTGAGGGAACAGTGTATGGTTATGGTTAATAACATGTTCGGTTTGGGTTAGAAATCATTCTGCTGGATGAATAATGGTATTGGGAACTTGCTATGTGTATAAGAATATATAGGTGAAATATATGTATGAAAACAGAAATCTAAGTATGATTTGAAGTCCAGAAGGGCATTGGGCTCTTGATTGGGATATGCAGCTTTGAATTACGTTCTGCAGAGGTGTCTCAATTAAATCGATATACAATGCCATAGGACCTTGTACCTTGGATGAATTAATGTAGAAGGAACATCTAGTCGAAAAGGGATAGTCCGAAGTGAAAGGTTAATAAAATAGGTACTTGTCACTTCCTGTTTTTCTGTATGCTTAACAAAACACTGTTGAAATCTTGAGAAATGTTTGCTAATCTTGTTTCCAGAATGTTCTGTTCCCAACTGCCAAACTGCAGAATGTACTCCCTCACTCAGTGTCATGCAAACCGCCCACATGCCCTCACCCATTAGTAAACTTCCCTCTCTTCCCTCTCCAAGGAAAGTATATAAGCTGTGCTTAAGGTGTTCTCAGGGCTCTCTGCTCTATTTAAGTGAGTTCTGAGCCACAGCATGCTGAACCCCAAATAAACCCATTGCTGTTGCATGAGACAGACTCTTGGTGGTCTCTTCCTTCGACACTCGCCCGACCTTTACATATTGAGGTTCCACAGAGTTCTGGCAGTGGCAGACGAGAGACCCCAATGGGCTCCTCTCGGAGCAAGTAAGGCACCTCTTTCTGGTTTCAGGTTTCATGTTAGGGCTTGGCAAAATCTCTGGCGATGAAGAGCCTGAGCTCCCTCCGAAGGTGGCTGAGAGACGTGTCACGGAGACACAGGGCACCTCCCTGGGGGACGCCGCAGAAAACTCGGGAAATTAAGGAACAATAGTCTCCTCAACTCAGTGATATTTTGTTTCAGATTCGGTATTGTCATCCCATCGGGTTTTGCCGGCTACTCATTCCTGGTTTCAGTGTTTGACGTCCATTGCCTGTGTTTATGGTCTTGTCTTATCTGTGTCATGTGTCCTTGCTTTTGCTGTTTGTGTACCTTTCATTATGGGACAGAGCAGTTCAATGCCTCTGTCCCTGACCCTTGATCACTGGAACAAAGTCCGCTTAAGAGCTCAGAATCTTTCTTGTTTTAGTAAAATGCTGGACCTGGCAGAATCTCTGTGCCTCAGAATGGCCCACCTTTGAATTCGGATGGCCCCTAGAAGGATCTTTCTACTTCGCACTAATTTAAAAATTCAGAGATATTATCTCAGCCGGGGACACATAGCCATCTGGATCAACAGCCATATATCTTAACTTGGCAGAACATCTGCAAATCTCCTCCTCCATGGGTGAAGCCTTTCCTTGCCCCTGCCTCTGCTCCTACTCCTTCCCCCATGATCTCTCAAACCCTCTCAACCTCCTCCTCCTCCACCCCCTGTTCTCCCCGAGTCACAGATTTGACTCTACTGGACTCTTCTTCCCTTACTAATACCCTGTCCTTGTCCCCTAACCCACAACACCCTCAAATGGATTTCCCTGCTGCTGACTCAGCCTCTTTACCATTGGAGGAAGCTAAGCCGGTAATAGGGTCTGATAATGGACCGGTGTTCATGGCCCAGGTAAGTCAGGGGTTAGCCAGGAACCAGGGAATTAATTGGAAGTTATATTGTGCTTATAGATACCCGAGTTCAGGACAGGCAGATAGAATAAATTGAACCATTAAAGAGACCTTAAGAAAATTAAACTTAGAGAACAGCATAAAAGATTGGACTATGCTCCTGCCTTATGCAATGTTTCATGCAAGAAATACTCCCTCTGTTTCTTTGAGTAACCTTAGCCCCTGTGAAATTCTCTATTGTTGCCCTCCTGCAGTAAGGGACCTAAGCCCGACTCAAAGACCTAACCATTCCATCCACACCCCCTTGCTTGACAGACTTAAAGCTCTAAAAAGAACTCAGTGATACCTGTGTAAACAGCTGGCCACTGCCTACCAAACTGGGGACAAAGGGACTCCACATCGATATCAAGTAAGAGACTTCATCTACGTAAGACGACATCAGGTATCATGCTTGAAACCCCGCTAGAAAGGACCATAGCCGGTGCTACTTATAACACCTCCAGTGGTAAAGGTAGATGGAATCAATTTCTGGATCCATGCCTCTCATCTCAAGCCTGCGCCCTGTCCAGACTCTGGCTGGAAACTGGAAAAGACTGGTAAAACCTTCAAATTGCGTATTCGCCATGTGGATAAGTCTGTGGACTCTCTCCTTGGCCACAAGTAGTCCTAAGCCACATCAGCCCATTCAGCAGTGATGGCTGATCACAAATCCTACTGGAAAAGAAGTATAATCTATCTCGCATACAGCCCCCTGAGGGACCTGGTGGCCATCATTCCTCCCAGACATTTGTCAGCTGGCTATAGGTCTTACCTATTGGGATATCCCTGATGAAGAGGATACCACTAAAATTCCATTAAATTACTTCTGTAGCATAGATAATGGAAACAAACATTATGGATGAAGGGACATGCAAGCCAGATGCAGGTTGGCTAGCCTAGATTACTATGTTTGCCGGGCAGACTCTCAAAGCCACAGTCACGGCTGTGTGGGGGGAAAGCCGACTTCTTCTGTAAGTCATGGGGATTTGAGCAAACAGGGGCTGCCTGATGGAACCCAAACTCCTCATCAAATTCAGTACACATCATTGGCCATATTACCAATTAGATAAGAAGAACCGATGGCCCCCAGAGGGGTCTCTAGATCCTCAAATTCTGCGTGACCTTTTCCCTCCTTCACTCACATCCTGAACTATGCTTCTCCAATAGATCCTCACCCTCAGCCTTCTGCTCCAGACATTCTGCTGTCACTCCCACCTCAGCAACCTGATTTCTCCCCTCCAATTACTAGATCAAAAACCCAAACCTCTGCCGGTTCTCAGACCATTGCCTCCTTGCTGAGGCAGCAGTTACTGAAGTACCCCTCCACCCACTCACTCCTCTCTTGTCCTGTCAGTGCTCGCACCGGGTCCCGCCAGGTCTTCTTACCAGCTAAACCAAAGCTCAAACCAGCTGAGGAGAGCCCTCAGTCCCCTATCTAAGATGTAATAAAAATGGCCTTTAAAGTTGGTTTGTCATCACTGAAAACAGTTTACTAATAATTAAACGTCCCTCATATGCGTTTTGAGATACTCACTCCCATCTTCCTCTCTGCTCTACCTGTTCTACTGCTCAAGTTTTTGTTGCTAGGAAAATCTCAAACCCGTTTCCCATTATTCTTTTACATCTCTCCTTCCTCATTCTCAGATCCACGGAGCTGATCACAGCCCACCTTCCCCGTCTTCCCCCTCTGCACTAGGCCCACAGAAAAGTCTTAACTGACCTTCTCCAGAAGTCTTCACCATGGCTGACTTTAGGACTTTCAGCAAAAGAGTCCCTATAAAAGAGTTCAATGTAGATAAACTTCCTCTTTTCGTGTTGCCCTGTTCTACTTGGCCAGTGGCTAAAAAAATCAGCACTTCTCAGGTAGACACCCTTTTACTAGTTTTTCACAAAATATGTGAACAAGGCCTCTGTCCTTGAGCTGGGGATTCACAGAGATGGCTACATTTCTAAGATAAAGAAGTTACCAACTGGTCTCCATGGTAACAGCTGGCAGGGGTAAAATAAGAAAGGGAAGAAAAAGCTCTCCCCCTCCCAGGTGTCCTTTAAAAGTTAACTTGCCCAGAACAGGGGAAAAACAGGAACAAATACTGCGTTTTTGAACTTCTGCAGACTGTGAGCTTCTGAGCACCTTCCCTTACATGTTGGGTACAAAATTCTGAAACTACCTAAACTTGAGTTTCAGGGGATTAATTGATTATAACAGAAGCAATGCCCTCTGAATCCGGTTGCAACCAAATAGGACTGTTTCCCTGTCTTTAGTGCTATCTTAGGTGCCTTGCCTTGTCCGTCCTTACAACAGAATAATTCTATATACTTAAACCTTGTTTATGTTTTCATGAAATGGTCAACAGATGTGATTAATCATGTAATGGTGCAGATGTTTCCCAGAGTGCTCTATTATGAAGCAGGATCATTTGAAGATCAAATAGGGGGACATACAACCAGGTTCCACTGGGAGCATATATCCCTCACTTTAGCCATCATATTAGGAATAGGATTTGCTGCACGGGTGGGCCCAGGAACCACTGCCCTTGTCCATGTGACACAATAAATTACCCAATTAGAAGCAGCAATAGACCAAAACTAAGATATTAGAAACCACCATCAGAGCTTTGCATGAAACTTTAACCTCTCTCTCTGAAGTTGTTTTACAGAACAGTTGAGGTTTGGACCTCCTCTTCATTAAAGAAGGGGGCCTTTGTGCTGCATTGAGGGAAGAATGTTGTTTTTATGCCGAACATACTGGAGTTGTAATAAAATCTATGAGTAAATTAAAAAGACACATTAAAGAGCATCAACAAGAGAGAGAGAGACCCAAAAAGGGTTGTTTGAGTCTTGGTTCACACAGTGCCCCTGGTTAACTACGTTTTTATCAACCCTGGCCGGTCCAATAATAATCCTCATATTATTGCTAACTATAAAACCCTGTTTTCTCAACCGTGTAATTTCTTTTCTCCAGGCTCAAATTGGACGAGTTAAACTTATGGTAATACCCCACTAGGAGACATAGAATGTGAAACCCCCCAATGATAATTTTTATGATTAAAAGTAGCCAGAAAAAGAAGTGAGGAATGAAAGGTTAATAAAATAAGTACTTGTCACTTCCTGTATTTCCCTATGCTTAACAAAAAACTGTTGAAATCTTGAGAAATGCTTGCAAAACTTGTTCCCAAAATGTGCTGTCCCCAACTGCCAAACTACAGAATGTACTCCCTCACCCAGTTGCATGCAAACTGCCCACTCGTCGTGACCCATCAATAAACTTCCCTCCCTGCCTTCTCCAGGGAAAGTATACAAACTCTACTTAAGCTATTCTCAGGGCTATCTGCTCTATTAAAGTGAGCTCTGAGCCCCAGCATGCTGGAAACCCAATAAACCTTTTGCTGTATCATGAGTACTCTGTTGGTCGTCTCCTTCTCCGAAGCTTCCCCGACATTTACTTGGATGATTGAATGTAGAAGAGAACATCCAGTGAAAAAGGTATAGTTGGTAGGATTAGGAAGATAGTCAGTAGGTTTAGGAAGAAGAGTGAGTATAGAATTTAGAACAAAAGTTCTTTAGCAATACGGTTTCAGTTAGAGAGTGAATGTAAATGTGAGCACAGTTGAAGAGTCAGTCACAATGATGAACTGGGGAAAATATGTAGGAAAGCAGATATCAATAGAGACATTATGAAATCAGGGAAATTACAAAGTGAGTGACAGGACTAGATATTTTGAAAAGGATTGAGTTTGAATATATAATCTTAGGAAAAAACAAATATGTAGACAGCAATAGGATTGATATTTGAGAGCATTAGGCAAATTTCAGGTGCATGAATATTTCTGAGAATAATCTTGTGAATAGTTGATTATAAATCCAGATACATGAACATGAATGAATTTAGGGAGTGTATATGAGACACATATATTTCATTTTTTGAAATATCTGGAGAGTGTGTATATATATATATATATATATATATATATATATATATACACACACAAACACAAAACACACACAGACAAAAAAGTAGCAATATATATGTCAATCAAAATTCATCATATAATATATATTATCCACAGATCTAAAAATATTCATTTTACTGAACATGGATTTATGTATAATGTTGTTCAACTAGAAAGCTCACCCATATGTTGAATATTCAGTTTCAATGGGGTTTAGTAGGAGTGATCTTTTCTCTCAATTTGTATCTGCCAAGTCAGCCACCTCACAAGAATGTACGTGTGGTACCAGGTAGCCAACCTGATTCTGAACATTGCCCATAAACCTATCCATATAACAAGATGCCTTTACATATAAGGGTCTGCTTGCTGTATCCTGTCAGTCACAAGGCATTTGGAAGCCAATGGCAGATAAACATGGCCCCACCACACATGTTTTATCACACACCTTCACACCACTGCTCTAGGCCCACTAATGAGCAGGCTCCAACTTACTGGCATCACTGTTCTACACAATTTTCATGAAACAAAGTCAGTCAAGGCACTGTCTGGTACACTGATGGTCAGCAACAGGATATCCAAAAGTTCTCCAGTGCCACCTGGTCATGGGAATTTCAAAAATTTTATGGTATTTATCAAGCCATTTGTCGAGGATGAAGTTGGAGGCTCTTTGGGTTTCAATTTATTCAGGAACCATTAAATGTTGAGGAAGCTCATTTCAATGAAAGCTCTAGAGAACACTCACAGGCAAGACTTCCCAAAGTGTGGCCAAAAGGTCACATGAAGCCAGGCCCATTGAGGTCTACAATGTGAGGTCCATGTGTGTTTTGACTCCCAACTGTGGCTGCAAAGTCTTTCAGAATAAAATCATGTGATATCCTGGCTGAGATTCCCAGTGCTCTGGGGAAAGCCACCCTGCACCTAGATCTCAGGTTCCAAGGGCGACTCTCATGCATGGCCTAGTAAAAACCAAACACAATTCATGAAAATACTTCTCTGAGGTCAGTTCCAGAATTCATTCTCTAAGAGGAATCACAACAGAGTTCAAGCCCAGGTGGACCCAGTCTTTTCTTCTAAGTGCCACACAAATTACCACAATTCCAAACAAAACGCTCCCACATAACCCTTTTCTTCTTCCATATAGACACTCATCATAACCTCTGGATGGAGGTTTCCATGAGGGGCACAGGACAGGACAGTGTCCAAAATAACCTCCCTTGCCCCTCATTTGCCTAAAGTCAGTGTGGCCTGGAAATCCTGACTGTGAAACAGGAGTGATCAAATCGGCCTGCCGTTAATACAGCTTGGCTTCTCCAATTTGAGGCCTACTGACTGTAGGGTTTAGATTCTTCATGTAAATTGGGGTCATGAGAAAACCCAAGCACCTATGGGATAGCCTCTGCAGGGCTTTGAAGAACTCTTTTGAAACAAAGGATCCCTATTCTCACTTGATGGATGTCAGGAACCTTAGAGAGGAAGGCGAGAGTCTTCATAAACAATGACTGCTCTTTTGGCCATTTTGGTTTTTAATGCACCCATGGGATCTTTCTTTAGATCCATCAGGTGCTGAGAATCTAAGCTACAGCCTAACACAGGGCCAAGAGGCTGATTCAGACACATCCCTTTCCAAAGCAATTAAGCAAAGAGCCACAGGTGTTGCCCATTCATTTCCATTTGAAAACTGTTTTCTTCAGGCTTCACAAAGGGGTGGCCTGAGGCAAAGAACTTCCTGACATTCAGGGCAACAGAACAATAGGTAAGCAAAAGGCCCAAAGCAGGGTTTCTCCACTGAGATTTAATGGTCACACTAATATCTGATTTTTCAGAGATGCTCGCCATTCCTTTGAGCTATCCAGTACATGGTCATGGCACACAGCTTGGAAGTGGTACATACCTTAGACATAAAACCATGAGCCTATTCTGGAGAGGGGCAGAAGTCCAGAAGAAAACTGAAACTTAGGAAGATTGCAGGTGTTACCCATCGAAAAGGCAATCTGAAATCCATTCATAAATTGGACAGGATGAATGCTGGGAAGCATTCTACTAGACAGGACACATCCATTGATGCATTTTCTTTTCTAATATCTGCAACCACGGACACAGTGTGATAGACAGACATAGAAACACTCGCCTTGTCAAATGACTTACTAGAAACAGTTCATTCCACACCAAAAAAAGCGCCTTGCCTACCTATTCTCTGAACATGAGACAAAACCAGAAACCCACCCCCACACCCACAAAGGCACCTCCTTCCCCCAAGAAGTTCTGTGACTATCCGGACTGTCCTCTGACTGGTGAGCCATACTATATTCCCACGGAATGGCCTGATCTGTCTCAGATCTGGTCTCCTTGGCCAACTCTGTGCAGGTGTCAGGACCCAGAGGTGAGAAACTACCTGCTTTCTCAGGAATGACCCCTCTTTAGAGCTTTCCTGGCATTTGGCCATCCTCACATTAGTAGGTACCAAGAAAGACTGACACTGTCCTTGGTAAATCCAAACAAGTGAGACCACTGGAACTGGGACTGGGACTGGCTCTGGGTGCCTGGCTTCATGAATCCCAAGTTCAGAGATTTTCATCACCAAGGAAGTGAGGTGAGGTCACTTCCTTTAGGAACTGAATAAGGTCACTGCCTTGGCAACCACTTTGTCCTACCAGTGGCTTCCAAGTGTCACATGAGAAGGAGGCTGCCCCTACTTCCTGTGACACTTTCACAATTTAGAATGGTATACAACCATAGGCACCCAGAAACAGCTAACCACATAGGCCTGGTTTGGTCCATCTTCTCTAAATTAAGATGTGAGAGGCTGATTCAGACAGAACCCTTCATCCTGAACAGGTTGTTTGCCATTGAACATGACTTTTGTTCTCTCAGGTTCTTCATAGCTGCCTACATCTTCTTCAGTCAACATTTCTGCATGGAACTTTGAGGTTCTCAGCAGGTGGAAGATCCCCTACTTTCCTGTATTGTAAGACCAACTCTGTCCCTCCTCTCTGTAAATTTAGAATGAGGGAACAGTGTATGGTTAGGGTCAATAACATATTTGACTTGTGTTAGGAATCATTCTGCTGGATTAATAATGGTATTGGGAACCTGCAAAATTTATAAGAATATATATTTGAAATATAAGTATGAAAACATAAATCTAGTTACGATTTGAAGCCAGAAAGGGCATTGGGCCCTTCTTTGGGATATTTAGCTTTGAATTACATTCTGCATTTTAGTCTCAGATAAATCTATACACAATGGAATAAAACCTTGCACCTCAGATGCCTGAATGTCGAAGAGAACATCCAGTCAAAAATGGATAGTCGGTAGGATTTGGAAGATAGTAGGTTTAGGAAGAAGAGTGAGTCTTCGAGTTGGACCAATAGTTTTTTAGCAATAGGGTTTCGTTTAGAGAGTGAATGTAAATGTCAGCACATGTGAAGAGTCAGTCACAATGATGAACTGGGGAAAATATGTAGGAAAGCAGGTCTCAATAGAGACATTAGGAAATCAGACAAATTATAAAATGCGTGATAGGATTAGACATTTTCAACAGGGTTGAGGTTGAATATATAATCATAGGAAGAAACAAATATATAGTCCCCAACAATATTGACACTTGGGAGAATTAGGCATCCTGGACAAGGATGTTTTTAGTAATATATACTCACTTTCAATTTAGGGTTTGGTACAATCATAAGTGTGACCTTTGCATTTTTGTCCAGAATATTACTGTGATAAAATGTATATGTAGATCAGGTGACATGAGTATTTCTTCCACCATTATGGGAAGCAATATTTTTAAAACCCATAAATTAGTATTGGGTATACAAATAGGTGTACCCTGTGTCAATGAATATAGAGATGATGCATGAATAGATCGTACTGTGAATAAATAATATAACTGGATCCAACTTTAGAAATTGGAGTTAGAATAAATTGATATCTGAAAATATACAGGAAATCTTATATTGATATTGGTATACATACATTCATTACAACCAATTATAAGTCTAATGGTAATATTAGGGTTACGGTTTATCATGAAGAGGGTGTGTGAGTTTTCCTTCAAAAGTGATTATGGAAATCGAAAATAATGTGTTTGTTAAGAAGTCTCATGAAACGACCAGTCGAAAAACCTGGAGGACTACATGTGTTCGGAAGCAGGAAGTGATTGAAAGTGAAACAAATGTCTTTAATTTTGAAATTTTGGGTGAAAAATTTATCCATGGATGTGCATAAACTGAAGAAATAGTACTGTACCAGTTTTAAATAAAAATGAACGTCAAAATACACATCATGTCCCATAGGAATCTACTTGCATTGATGTTAAACTTGGTAAGTTACGGTAGAAATATTAGGATTTGTATGCACCTTTCACTGAAGTTTGTTTTCAGTACTAGGAAACAAATAAGTATTTCAGGTGGATGAATATTTCTGAGAATAATCTTGTGCAAAGTTGATTACAAATCCACATACATGAATATGAATGTATTTAGGGAGTGAATAATAAGACACATATTTCATATTGTGAAAAATCTGGAGAGTATATATATACAAAACACACACAGACATTATAAAGTGGCAATATATATGCCAATCGAAATTCATGGTGAAATATATATCATTCATAGATCCCGAAATATTAATTTTAATGAACATGGATTTATGAATAATGTTGTTCAACTAGGAAGGTCACCCATAGGTTGAATTTTAAGATCCAACAGCATTTAGCAGGAGTGATCTCTTCTCATAATTTGTATCTGCCAAGTCAGCCACCTCACAAGAATGTATATGTGATACCAGGTAGGATTCTATATGTGCATATAAAAATACATGTGCTGAATAGGCTACAGAGAAAGGGATACAGGAATTCACATATTCATTAACTTTAAAAACACATGGAGAACTATTTCAATTAAAAATTAACTAGATTTATAACACCTAACCTACATAATGCAAACGGCAAGTCCAACTATACACCATGCCTCTTCTGAACTGCTTGTATTTCTATTCTGTTTGAGTTATTTTTCTCCATCATATTAGGAATAGTAGTCAGAGTCTAGTAGGGTATAGTTTCGTGTCAGGGATTCAGTATTTTGAATGGAAAATTGGAAAATGAATCCAATGTGTATGCAAATATGTGCTACACAAAAATCTTCCCACTTTCATCCACAACAATGCTTTGACATTACCTTTGCCACAAGTAAGACACAATTAGAGGAGAAGAGTTAGAAAATACGTGAATACATATCTGGAATGGAATACGCTCAGGATTTCCCAACCTTGGAGGTGATAGAGCAGTTTCCATAAGTAAGGGACATGGTAAACACTCCACAAACATGGAGCTCTGCTGGCCTAAATACTTCTTGAGAAACTGCCTCTGAGGTTGGGCACTTGAAATATATGTTGTTGTCAGGAGCTTTAGCTTCCTTTATAGTGAGCCCATCAAAGCTGGGTCTGCATCTATGTGACCTGGAGGACATGGTTTCTTATTATCCAATGAACCTGAGGCAGCAGTGCTGAATTCTCTCTTTGTAGGTAAACTGTGGCCACTGGGGGCTAAGTGTCACCCCGTGTGGACTGTGAAGCCATTTGGTCCTCTTCCACTTTCTGTTGTGGTTCTTGCTGCTACACTGGGACTTTGGTATTTGCTTCACGAAATACAACAATTTCAACTGGGACACAGTGCTGGAGAGAGTTCTGTCACTGTGGTGGGTCACGGTCTGCAGGAGAATGGACCAACCAGGCTTCTTTCCCACATAGCTTGCACCATTGACCATGTCAACCTGATTCTGAAAATTGCCCTGAAACCTCTCCATATATCAAAATGCCTTTACAAATAAGGGTCTGCTGGCTGCACCATGTCCTTCACAAGGCATTTGGTAGCCAATGGCCAAACCACATGGACCTACCACAGATGTTTTATCACACACCTGCACACCTGCCCACCGCTGCTCTAGGCCCACTACTCAGTAGGCTCCAACTTACTGGCATCTTTTTTCTACATTATTTTTATGAAACCCAGTCAATCAAGGCACCCTCTAGTATACTCATGATCAGCAACAGGACACCCAAAGATTCTCCAGTTCCACCTGGTCATGGGATTTTCAAAAATTTCATGGTATTTATCTAGCCATTTTTCAAGGATGAAGTTGGAGGCACTGTGGGTTTCAAGAACCACTAAATGTTGAGGAAGCTCATTTCAATGAAACTCTGGAGAACTCTCATAGGCAAGGCTTCCCAAAGAGTGGCCAAAAGGTCAAATATAGCCAGGCCCATTGAGGTATACGTTGTGAGTTCCATGTGTGTTTTGACTCTCAACTATGGCTACCAAGTCTTTAAGAATAAAATCATGGGATATCTTGGCTGATATTCCCAGTGCTCTGTGGAAAGCCACCCTGGGCCTTGATCTCAGTTTATAAGAGCGACTCTCATGCGTGGCCTCCTAAAATTTCAACACAATTCATGCAATACTTCTCTGAGGTCAGTTCCAGAACTCAGTCTCTAAGGGGATTCACACCAGACTTCAAGCCCAGGTGGACCCTGTCATCTCTTCCAACCGTCACACAAATGACCACAATTAATACCAAAACAATCCCACATTGCCCTCCTCTTCTTCCATAAAGTCACTCATCATGACATCTGGCTGGAGGTTTCCATGAGGGGCACAGCCCAAGACAGTGTCCAAAATAAGCTCCCTTGGCCCTCATTTGCCTAAAGTCAGGGTGGCTTGGACACCCTTCTTGTGCACCAGGAGTGATCTGTAAGGGTAAAAGAAATTGAAATTAAAGTGTAAAAGTTAAAGTGTAAAAGACCGGGTGTTGTAAAGTTTTTAAGCAGCAAGGCTTGAGTTAAAATGTAAAGGACCAGGTATTGTTAAGTTCCTATGCTACACGCAAAACCTGAAATTCCTGTAGCTTGTAGGACAATTCCCGGACTACCCAGTAAATATTCCCCCTGACCGCCTGGTTTTTTAATAACCTAGGACCCTGTGAGGCCTGGCACATAGGCATTGCAGGGCCTAAACCAATCATTTTGAATGTGTACCCCGCTTTAGAACTGACCTATCACTCCCGCCTTACATGTTCCCACCAATAAATGAACTAATCATGTTTAGGAATTGTTGTTTGATTTTCCCGTGGTGTATGATGATTTCTTAAAGGAGACTGTAATATATGTAAAGTCCCGCCCTGCCCAAAAAGTGTACTTAAGCACTGCTCAACCCCTGCTCGGGGCTCTGGGATGCTCTCCCATCTTGAGTGAGCACGTAGCCCCAGCATGCTGGATTGGATACTCAATAAACGGCTTTTACTGTTGCATGAGCCGCAGTTTCTTGATGGTCTCTTCCTTCAACATTCGCCGGAACCTTACATTTGGTGCATTGGCCGGGAATCACGCAGCGCAGGACAAGGAGACCTCAACGAACCTTTCTGGGGGTAAGTAAGGCGCCTCTTTCCTTCAAAAATGATTATGGAAATCGAAAATAATGTGTTTGGAAAGAATCTCATGAAAAGAACAGTCAAGAAACATGGAGGAATACATATGTTCTGAAGCAAGAAGTAATTGAAAGTGAACCAAATGCCTGCAGATTTGTGAACTTGTGGATGAAAAGTTATATCCTATGATATCCATCAACTGAAGAAATAGTAATGTACCACTGTTGAATAAAAATGAACTTCAAAATACACATCATGTCCCATAGGATTATACTTGCATTAATGTTAAACTGGGTCAGTTACCATGCAAATATTAGGATTTGTAAGCACAATTCACCGAAGTTTGTTTTCAGTACTGGAAAATAAATATGTATTTTATGTGGATGAATTTTTCTGAGAATAATCTTGTGCAAATTTGATTACAAATCCACATACATGAATATGAATGTATTTAGGGAGTGAATAATAAGACACATATATTTAATATTGTGAAAAATCTGGAGAGTATATATATATATATATATATATATATATATATATATATATATATATATATTATAAAGATAAAAACACAGACATTAAAATGTAGCAATATATATGCCAATCAAAATTCATCATGAAATATATATCATCCTCATATCCAAAAATATTCTTTTTACTGAGCATGGATTTATGTATAATGTTGTTCATCTAGGAAATTCACCAATTTGTTGAATTTTCAGTTTCATCAGTATTTAGGGGGAGTGATCTCTTTTCACAATTTGTATCATCCAAAAACAGTGACCTCACAAGAATGTATGTGTGATACCAGGTAGGATTCTAAATATGCATAATAAAATACATGAGATGAATAGGCTACAGAGAAAAGGAGACAGAAATTTACATATGTGTTAACTTTAAAAACTCATGGAGAAGTACTACAATGAAAAGTTGACTAGATTTATAACACATACACTTGATAAAGCAGAAGGCAAGTCCTAGTATACACCATGCCACCTATGAATGGCCTGTATTTCTATTCTGTTAGGTTTCTTTTTCTCCATCATATTAGGATTAGTAGTCAGAGTCTAGTAGGGTATGGGTTAGTGTCAGGGATTCAGTATTTCAAATGGAAAATAGGGAAATGAATCTAATGTGTATGCGAATATTTGTTAGACAAAAATCTTCCTACTGTCATCCAAAAAAATGCCTTGATAGTTCCTTCACCACAAGTAATACACAATTAGTGGAGAAGAGTTTGAAAATCTGTGAATATATATCTGGAAAAGAAAATGCTCAGGAGTTCACAACCTTGGAGGTGGTAGAGGAATTTCCAAAAGTAAGGTAAAGGGTAAACACTTCACAAACATGGAGCTCTCGTGGCCTAATTAATTTCTGAGAAACTGCCTCTGAGTTTGGGCCCTTGAAATGTTTGTTGTTGTCAGGAGCTTTCGCTTCCTTTGTAGTGAGACCATCAAAGCTGCGTCAGCATCTATGTGACCTGGATGACATGGTTCCTTATTTGCAATAGAACATGAGGCAGCAGTTCTGAATTCTCTCTTTGTAGGTAAACTGAGGCCACTGGGGTCTAAGTGTCTAACCATGTGGTCTGTGAAGCCATTTGGTCATACTTCACTTTTCGTGGTGTTTCTTACTGCTGCACTGGGAGTTTGGTATTGGCTTCACAAAATACAAAAAGAAAAACTGGGACACAGTGCTATAGAAAGTACTCTCACGTGTAGTGGGTGAGGGTCTGCAGGAGAATGCACCAACCAGGCTTCTATCCCCAAAAGCTTGCACCCATGTCCATATCAACCTGATTCTGAATATTGCCCTGAAACCTCTCCATATAATAAGGTCCGTTAACTTGTATGGTTCTGCTGGCTGCACCATGTCAGTCACAAGGCATTTGGAAGCCAATGGCAGATCCACATAGCCCCACGACAGATGTTTTATCATACACCTGCCCACCACTGCTCTAGGCCAACTAGTCAGCAGGCCTCAACATTCTGGCATCTCTGTTCTCACCGTTTTCATGAAACCCAGTCAATCAATGCAATGTCTGGTACACTCGTGATCAGCAATAGACATCCAAAGGTTCTCCAGTGCCACCTGTTCATAAGAATTTAAAAAATTTCATGGTATTTATCTAGCCAATTTTCAAAGATAAATTTGGAGGCACTGTGGCATTCAATTCATTCGGGAACCATGAAATAGTGAGGAAGCTCATTTCAATTAAAGCTCGGGAGAACTCTCAGAGGCAAGGCTTCCCAAAGAGTGGCCAAAGGTCACATTAAGCCAGGCCCATTGAGGTCTACAATTGAGGGCCATGTTTTTTTTGACTCTCAACTATGGCTTCCAAGTCTTTCTGAATAAAGTCATGTGATATCCTGGCTGAGATTCCCAGTGCTCTTTGAAAGCTATCCTGGGCCTAGATCTCAGTCTCCAAGGGCAACTCTCATGCGTGGCCTCCTAAAATCCCAACACAATTCATGCCAATACTTCTCTGAGATCTGTTCCAGAACTCAGTCTCTAAGGGGAATCACTCCAGAGTTCAAGCACAGGTGGACCCAGTCATCTCTTCCAACCACCACACAAATGACCACAATTAAACCAAAACACTCCCACATGGCCCTCATCTTCTTCAATTTAGAGACTCATCATAACCTCTGGCTGGAGGTTTCCATGAAGGGCGCAGCTTAAGACAGTGTCCAATATAAGCTCACATGCCTCTCATTTGCCTAAAGTCAGGGTGGCATGGAAACTCTTCCTGTGAAGCAGGAGTGATCAAATAGGCCTGCCAATAATACTGCTCTACTTCTCCAATTTGAGGCCTATTCTCTGTGGGGTATAGATTCTTTATGTGAATTGGGGTCATGAGAAAACTCAAGCAACTATGGGCTACCCTCTGCAGGGCTTTGAAGAATCCATTTGAGTGAGTCGAGGAGTTGGACCAAATGTTCTTTAGATATAGATTTTTGATTAGAGAGTGAGTGTAAATGTCAGCATATGTGAACAGTCAGTCACAGTGATAAACTGGGGAAAATGTGTACGAAAGCAGATATCAATAGAGACATTAGGAAATAAGGCAAAGTACAAAGTGGGTGATAGGATAAGACATTTTTAACAGGGTTCAGTTTCAATATATAATCTTAGGAAGAAACAAATATGTAGTCACCAATAGGAATGATATTTGAGATCATTAGTTAATCAGGGCATGGATGTTGTTAGTAATACATGCTCACTTTCAATATAGGCTTTGATACAATCATAAGTGTGACCCTTGCATTTTGTTTCAGGAATATTACCGTGATGAAATGTATATGTATATCAGGTGACTACAGTATTTCTTCCACCATTTCTGAAAGCAATATTTTAAAGACTTAAAAATTAGTATTGGGGATACAAACAGGTATACCATCGGTCTACGAATATAGAGATGATGCCTTAATAGACCATACTGTGAATAAATAATATAACTGGTTCAAACGTTAAATAATGGATTGAATTGATATCTGAAAATATATAGGAAATCTTATATTGATATACATACATTCATTCCAACCAGCTATACATCTAATGGTAATATTAGCGTTATGGTTTATCATGAAGAGTGTGTGAGTTTGGCTTCAAAAGTGATTATGGAAATCAATAATACTGTGTTTGGAAAGAATCTCATGAAAAGAACAGTCAAGAAACATGGAGGAATACATGTGTTCTGAAGTAGGAAGTGATTGAAAGTGAACCAAATGCCTAAATTTGTGAAATTGTGGATGAAAGGATATATCCTATAATGTCCATAAACTGCAGAAATAGTAATGTACCAGTGTCTGAATAAAAATGAACTTCAAAATACACATCATGGTCCCATAGGTGTCTACTTACATTGATGTGAAACTGGTTCAGTCACTGTAGAAATATTACGAATTGTATACACCATTCACTTAATTTACTTTTCAGTACTAGGAAAAAATATGTATTTAAGGTGGATGAATATTTCTAAGAATAATTTTGTGAAAAGTTGATTATAAATCTACATACACACACATGAGTTTACTTAGGGAGTGTATAATAAGACACATATATTTCATATTTTGAAAATCTTAAGAGTAGATATCTATATCTATATAGATAGATAGATAAATAGATAGATACACACATACACAGACATTAAAATGTAGCAATATATATGACATTCGAAATTCATCATGAAATATATATCATCCACGTATCCAAAAATATTCATTTTACTGAACATTTATTTATACATAATATTGTTCATCTAGGAAATTCACCCATAGGTGGAAATTCCAGTTCCATCTGTATTTAGAGGGAGCGATCTCTTCTCACAATTTGTATCTTCCAAAATAAGCGATCTCACAAGAATGTACATGTGATACCAGGTAGAATTCTAAAAATGCATAAAAAAATACATTTGATGAATAGGCACAGAGAAAGGGAGACAGAAATTTACATATGTGTTAACTTTAAAAACTCATGGAGAAGTATTACAATGAAAAGTTGACTAGATTTATAACACATACCATTGATAAAGCAGAAGGCAAGTCCAAGTATACACCATGCCTCCTATGAAAGGCCTGTATTTCTATTCTGTTAGGTTTCTTTTTCTCTATCATATTAGGTTTAGTAGTCAGAGTCTAGTAGGGTATGGGTTAGTGTCAGGGATTCAGTATTTCAAATGGAAAATAGGAAAATGAATCTAATATGTATGCAAATATGTGCTACACAAAAATCTTCCCACTCTCAGCCAGAACAATGCTTTGACATTACCTTCGCCCCAAATAAGACACAATTAGTGGAGAAGAGTTAGAAAATCTGTGAATACATATGTGGAAAGGAAAATGCTCAGAACTTCACAAACTTGTAGGAGGTAGAACAGTTTACAAAAAGGGAGAGGGTAAACACTTCACAAACATGGAGCTCTGCTGGCCTAATGACTTTTTGAGAAACTGCCTCTGAGGTTGGGCAGTTGAAATATATTTTTGTCAGGAGCTTTTGCTTCCTTTGTAGTGAGACCATCAATGCTGGGTCTCCATCTATGTGACCTGGATGACATGGTTCCTTATTTTCTAGTGGACATGAGGCAGCAGTGCTGAATTCTCTATTTGTAGGGAAACTTTGGCCACTGGGGTCTAAGTATCTAACCGTGTTGTCTGTAAAGCCATTTGTTCATGCTCCACTTTCGTGGTGTTTCTTACTGCTGCACTGTCAGTTTTGTATTGGCTTCACGAAATACAAGGAGCTCCACTGGGACACAGTGCTGGAGGATGTACTCTCATATGTGGTGGGTGAGGGTCTGCAGTAAAATGCTCCAATGAGGCTTAAATCCCACATAGCTTTTCAACTCGACAATAGCCCCCTTATTCTGATCATTGGCAGGAATCCTCTCCATATAACAAGATGCCTTTACATAGAAGGGTCTGCTGGATGTACCATGTCAGTGACAAGTCATTTCTAAGCCAATGCCAGATCCACGTGGACCCACAACTGATGTTTTTTCACACACCTACACTCCACTGCTTTATGCCCACTAGTCTGCAGGCTCCAACTTACTGGCATCTATGTTCTACAGCATTTTCATGAAACACAGTCAATTAAGGCACTGTCTGGTACAATCATGATTAGCAACAGGACATCCAAATGTTCTCCAGTGCCATGGTATATATCTAGATATTTTTCAATAATGAAGTTGGAGGCACTGTGGGATTCAATTTATACAGGAACCAATAAATGGTTAGGAATCTCATTTCAATGAAAGCTCTGGTGAACTCTCACAGGCAAGGCTTCCCAAAGAGTGGGCAAAAGGTCTCATGAAGCCAGGCCCATTGAGGTCTACAATGTGAGTTGCATGTGTGTTTTGACTCTCAACTATGGCTGGAATCTTTCAGAATAAAATCTTGTGATATCCTGGCTTAGATTCCCAGTGCTCTGTGTAAAGTCACCCTGGGCCAAGATCTCAGATTCCAATGGTGAATCTCATGTGTGGCCACCTGAAATCCCAACACAATTCATGGCAATACTTCTCTGAGGTCAGTTACACAACTCAGTCTCTAAGGGGAATCACAACAGAGTTCAAGCCCAGGTGGACCCAGGCATCTCTTCCAATTGCTACACAAATGATGACAATTAAAACCAAAACACTCTCACACGGCCCTCTTCATCTTTTATATAGACACTAATCATAACCTCTAGCTGGAGGTTTCCATGAGGGGCACAGCCCAAGACAGTGTCAAAAATAAACTCCCTTGCCCCTCATTTGCCTAAAGTCAGGGTGGCCTGGACAACGTTAGTGTGAAACAGAAGTGATCAAATAGGCCTGCCGTTAATACTACTCCACTTCTCAAATTTGAGGCCTACTGACTGTGGGGTATAGATTTTTAGTGTGAATTGGAGTTATAAGAAAACCCAAGCACCTATTGTCTCCCCTCTGCAGCCCTTTGAAGAACTTATTTGACACAAATGATCCCTATTCTCACTTGATGGAGGTCAGGAATCTTACAGAGGAAGGCGAGAGGCATCATCCACAATCACTGATCTTTTTTCCATTTAGGTTTTGGATGCCCACATGGGATCTTTCTTTAGATTCATCAGGTGCTGAAAATCTAAACCACAGGCTCACACAGGGCCAAGAGGCTGATTCAGACACATCCATTTCCAAAGCTATGAAGCAAAGAGCCACAGGTGATGCCCATTCATTTCCATTTTAAAACTGTTTTCTTCAGGCTTCACAAAGGGGTGGCCTGAGGCAAAGACCTTTCTGACATTCAGAGCAACAGAACAATAGGTAATCAAAAGGCCCCAAGCAGGGTTTCTCCACGGAGACTTTCCTGGTTACTCTGATATATGAGTTTTCTGAGATGCTCGCCATTCCCTTCAGCTATCCAGTACATGGCCATGTCACAGAGCTTGGAGGTGGTACATATCTTGTACAAAAATACATGATACTAATCTTGAGAGTGGCCAGAATTCATGAAAAAATGGAAAATTAGGTAGATAGCCGGTGTTGCCCATGGATAAGGCAAGCCTCAGTCCATTCATTAATTGGAAAGGATGCATGCTGGGAAGCTTTCTACTAGACAGGACACAACCAATGAGCTATTTTTTTTCTAATATCTACAAAGAAAAATACAGTGGGATACACAGACATAGAAACAGTCTCCTTGTCAAATGACTTACTGGAAACAGTCCACTCCAAACCAAACAAACCTCCTTTTTTACCTATTCTCAGAACATGAGAAAAAAACCACAAACACAAACCAACACCCACAAATGCAACTTTTTCCCACAAGTAGGTCTGTCACTATCTGGAGTGTCCTCTGACTGGTAGGCCATATGATGTTCCCCAGAAATGGCCTTTCTGTCTCACATCTGGTCTCCTTGGTCAACTCTGTGAAGTTGTCAGGAGGCAGTGGTGAGCCAATTCCTGTCCTCTCAGGAAAGACCCCTCTTCAGAGCTTTCTTGGTATTTGGCAACCCTTACATCAGTAGGTACCAAGAAAGACTGACTCTGTCCTTAGTGAATCCAAACAAGTGAGCCCACTGCAACTGGGACTGGGACTGGCTCTGGGTGCCTGGCTTCCTGGATCACAAAATTCAGAGAGTTCCATCACCAAGGAAATGAGGTGAGGTCACTACCTTCAGGAAATAAATGAGGTCCCTGTCTTGGCCACCACTTTGTCCTAACAGTTGCGTCCTAGTGTCTCCTGACATGGAGGCTGCCCTACTTCCTGTGATACATTCACATGTTAGAATGGTATAGAAACCATAGTCACCTGGGAACAGCTCTCCACACAGGCCTGCTTTGGTCCATCTTCCCTGCATTAAAAATAGAGAGGATGACTCAGACACATCCTTTCATCCTGACCATGTTGTTTGCCATGGAATATGACTTTTGTTCTCTCAGGTCTTTCATAGCTGCCAACATCTTCTCCAGGGATTATTTCTGCATGGATTTTGAGGTACTCAGCAGGTGGAAGATCTCCTAACTTCCTGTATTGTAATATCAACTTTATCCCTCCTCTTCTGTAAAGTGAGATTGAGGGAACATTGTATGGTTAGGGTCAATAGCATGTTCCATTTGGCTTAGGAATCATTCTGCTGGATGAATAATGGTATTGGGAACCAGCGATATTTAAAAGAATATAGAGGTAAAATATAAGTATGAAAACAGAAATCTAGGTAATATTTTAAGCCCAGAAGGATTTGGGCCCTTGATTGGGATCCTTAGCTTGAGTAATGTTTTGCACCGAGGTCTCAGTTAAATCGATATACAATGGCATAAGACCCTGTACCTCAGATGATTGAATGTAGAAGAGAACATCCAGTGAAAAAGGGATAGTGTGTAGGATTAGAAAGATAGTCCGTAGGTTTAGAAGGAAGAGTGAGTCTAGGATTTGGACCAAAAGTTCTTTAGCAATAGGTTTCGGTTAGAGAGTGAATATTAATGGCACCATATGTGAAAAGTCGGGCACAATGATGAACTGGGAAAAAATATGTAGGAAAGCAGACATCAATAGAGACATTAGGAAATCAGGCAAAGTATAACGTGAGTGATAGGATTAGACATTTTCAACAGGGTTGAGGTTGAATACATAATCTTAAAAAGAAACAAAAATGTAGTCACCAATTGGATTGACATTTGAGAGCATTAGGCAAACTGGGCATGGATGTTTTTAGTAATCCATGTTCACATTCCATTGAGGCTTTATTGCAATCATAACGGTGACCTTTGCATTTTGTGTCCAGAATATTACTGTGATAATATGTATATGTAGATCAGGTGACATGAGTATTTCTTCCACCTTTTCTGGGAGCAATATTTTGAAAACATATGAATTAGTACTGGGGATACTAATAGGTTTACCCTGTGTTGATGAATATAGAGATGATGCATTAATAGACCATACTGTGAAAAAATTATATGACTGGTTCCAAATTTAAATAATGGATTGTTTTAATATCTGAAAATATAGAGGAAATCATATATTGATATACGTACATTAATTCCAACCAGTTATATATCTAATGGTATTATTAGGGTTACCGTTTATCATGAATAGTGTGTGAGTTTTGCTTCAAAAATGATTATTCAATCGAAAATAACGTGTTTAGAAAGAAGTCCAGTGAAAAGACCCGTCAAGAAACATGAAGGAATATATGTGTTCCGAAGGAGGAAGTGATTGAAAGTGAACCAAATATTTATAAATTTGTGAACTTGTGAATGAAAGGATATATTTTATGATGTCCATAAACTGAATAAATAATAACGTACCAAGTTTGAATAAAAATGAACTTTAACAAACACATCATATCAAATAGGAATGTATTTGCATTGATGTTAAACTTGGTCAGTTACTCTAGAAATATTAGGATTTGTAAGAACCCTTCCCTGAAGTTAGTTTTCAGTACTAGGAAACAAATATGTATGTCAGTGGATGTATATTTCTGAGAATAAACTTGTTAAAAGTTAATTATAAATCCACATATATGAATATGAATGAATTCAGGCGGTGTATAAGAAGACATATATTTCATATTTTGGAAAATCTGGAGACTATATATATATATATATATATATATATATATATATATATATAGACACACAAACACACACACATTATAATGTCACAATATATATGTCAATCGAAATTCATCATGAAAAATAACTCATCCGCATATCCCAAAATATTCATTTTACTGAACATGGATGTATGTAGAATGTTGTTCATCTAGGAAGCTCACCCATGGGTTGAATTTTCTGTACCAACAGCATTTAGGAGGAGTGATCTCTTCTCACAAATAGTATCTGCCAAGTCAGCCACCTCACAAGAATGTACGTGTGAAACCAGGTAGGATTCTATTTGTGCATATAAAAATACATGTGCTTAATAGGCTACAGAGAAAGGGAGACAGGAATTCATATATTTCTTAACTTTAAAAACACATGGAATAGTGTGTAGTGTCCCTCTTTATCCCTTTTGATTAACTTTGGCTTAAAAAAAAGAATTTTATTGAGAATTTTTGTATATATGTTTGTCAGGAATATTGCTCTGAAGTTTTCTTTCCTTGATGTGTCTTTGTCTGATTTTGGTATGTGAGTGATACTATCCTCATGAAATGAGTTTGGAGGAGTTCCATGCTTTTCTATTTTATGGAATAATTTGAGGAGTATTGTGATGAATGCTTCTTTGAAGGTCTTGTAGAACTTGACTGAGAATCTGTCTGTTCCTGGGCGTTGCTTGATTGGTAGGCTGTTGACAGCAACTTCTATTTCATTGCTTGAAATTGATTTGTTTAAATTGTTCATGTCCTACTAATTCAGTTTGGGTATATCTCTAAAATTTTATTGATGTCATCATGGTATTTTAATTTATTAGAGTATAAATTTTCAAATTAGTTTTTAATTATTCTCTGTATTTTAGTTGTGTACTCTGTAAAAGTTCTTTTACGATCCTTAATTTTAGTAATTTGAGGTTTTTTTTCTTCATTAGCTTGGTTAAGGATGTGTCAATTTTATTTAGTTTTCGAAGATTAAATTTTGTTTTGTGTCAAAAAAAAATAACTTATGGAAAAGTATTTCAGCAAATTGAATAGATTTATAACTCCTACCTTATATCATGCAAAAGGCAAGTCCAACTATACACCATGTCCCTTCTGAAATGCTTGTATTTCTATTCTGTTTGGGATATTTTTCTCCATTATATTAGTATTAGTAGTCAGAGTCTAGTAGGGTATATGAATGTTTCTGAGAATAATCTTGAGAAAAGATGATTATAAATACACATTCATGAATATGAAAAATTTAGGAAGTGCAAAATAAGACAAAAATATTCCATATTTTCAAAAATTTGGAGAGTATATCTATATCTATCTATATCTATATCTATATCTATAAACACACACACACACACACACACACACACAGAACACTCACAGACATTAAAAAGTACCAATATAAATGCCAATAGAAATTCATCAGTAAATATATATCATCCACAGATGCAAAAATATTTATTTTACTGAACATGAGTTTATGTATAATGTTGTTCTACTAGGACGCTCTCCTATAGGTTGTATTTTCATTTAAAACAGTTTTAGGAGGAGTGAACTCTTCTCACAATTTGTATCTGCCAAGACAGCCACCTCACAAAAATGTACGTGTGATACCTGGTAGGATTCTATATATGCATATAAATATACATGTGTGAATAGGCTACAGAAAAGGGAAACAAGAATTCACATATTTGTTAAGTTTAAAAACACATGGAGAATATTTCCATTAAAATTTGAATAGATTTATAACATCTACCTTATATAATGCAAATGTCAAGTCCAACTATACAACATGTCTCCTCTGAAGTGCTTGTATTTCTATTGTGTTGGGTTAATTTTTCCCATTATAATAGGATGAATAGTCTGAGTCTACTAGGTATGGGTTAGTTTCAGGGATTCAGTATTTGAATGGAAAATTGGAAAATGAATCCAATGTGTATGTAAATATATGCTGCACAAATATCCTCCCGCTCTCATCCAGAACAATGCCTTGATATTACCTTCACCCCAAGTAAGACGCAATTAGAGGAGAAGAGTTACAAAATCAGTGAATACATATCTGGAATGGAAAATGCTCAGGAGTTCACAACCTTTGAGGTGGTAGAGGAGTTTCCAAAATTAAGGGACAGGGAAAACACTCCACAAACATGGAGCTCTGCTGGCCTAAAAACTTTTTGAGAAACTGCGTCTGAGCTTCCGCAATTGAAATATATGTTGTTTTCAGATGATTTGGCTTCCTTTGTAGTGAGACCATCAAAGCTGGGTCTGCATCTATGTGACCTGAAGGACATGGTTTCTTATTTTCCAATGAACAAGATGAAGCAGTGCTGAATCCTCTCTTTGTAGGTAATCTGAGGCCACTGGGGACTAAGTGTCTCCCCGTGTGGACTGTGAAGCCATTAGGTCCTCCACCACTTTTTGTGGTGTTTTTCCTGCTGCATTGTGAGTTTGGTATTTGTTTCACGAAATACTAGGAGCTAAACTGAGACACAGTGCTGGAGGGAGTTGTGTCACGAGTGGTGGGTCAGGGTCTGCAAGAGAATTCACAAACTAGGCTTCTATCTCTCACAGCTTGCCCCATTGCCCCCTTGTCCATATCAACCTGATTCTTCATTTTCCTCTGAAAACTCTCCATATAACAAGATGCCTTTACATATAAGGGTCTGCTGGCTGCACCATGTCAGTTACAAGCCATTTGGAATCCAATGGTAGATCCACATGGCCCTACCACGGATGTTGTATCAAACACCTCCCCACCACTGCTCTAGACCCACTACTCAACAGGCTCCAACTTACTGGCATCTCTGTTCTACATCATTTTCATGAAACTCAGAAAATCAAGGCACTGTCTGGTATACTCATGAACAGTAACAGGACATCCAATATTTCTCCAGTGCCACCTGGTCATAGGAATTTTAAAAATTTCATGGTATTTATCTATCCATTTCTCGAGCATGAAGTTAGAGGCACTGTGGATTTCAATTCATGCAGCAAACATTAAATGGTGAGGAAGCTCATTTCAATGAATTCTCTGGAGAACTCTCACAGGCAAGGCTTCCCAAAGAGTGGACAAAAGGTCACATTAGGCCAGGCCCATTGAGGTCTACAATGTGAGGTGCATGTGTGTTTTGACTCTCAACTATGGCTGCCATTTCTTTAACAATAAAATCATGTGATATCCTTGCTGAGATTCCCAGGCCTCTGTGGAAATCCACCCGGGGCCTAGGTCTCAGTTTCCAAGAGCGACTTTCATGCTTGGCCTATTAAAATCCCAACAAAATTCATGACAATGTTTCTCTGAGTTCAGTTCCAAAACCCAGTCTCTAAGGGGTATCACACCAGAGTTCAAGCCTACGTGTACCCAGTCATTTTTTCCAATGCCACACAAATGACCAAAATTAAAACCAAAACACTCCCACATGGCCCTCATCTTATTCCATATAGGGAATCATCTTAACCTCTGGCTGGAGGTTTCCATGAGGGGCGCAGCCCAAGACAGTGTCCAAAATCAGCTCGTTTGCCCCTCATTTGCCTAACGTCAGGGTAGCCTGGACACAGTTTCTGTGAACCAGGAGTGAACAAATAAGCCTGCCGTTAATACTTCTGTGTTCCTCCAATTTGACGCCTACTGATTTTAGATATCGATTCTTTAGGTGATTTAGAGTCATGCAAAAACACAAGCACCTCTGCAGGGCTTTGAAAAACTCATTTGACCCAAAGAATCCCTATTCTCATTTGATGGAGTGCAGGAACCTAACAGAGGAAGGCAAGAGACTTCATCCACAATGAATGATATTTTTTGCCATTTTGGTTTTGGAAGCTCACATGGGATCATTCTTAAGATCCATCAGGTGCTGAGAATCTAAGTCACAGCCACACACAGGTCCAAGAGGCTAATAAAGACACATCCCTTTCGAAAGCAATTAAGCAAGAGCCACAGGTGAGGCCCATTCATTTCCATTTGAAAACTGTTTTCTTCAGGCTTCACAAAGGGGTGGCCTGAGCAAAGACCTTCCTGACATTCAGTGCAACACAACAATAAGTAAGCAAAAGGCCCAAAGCAGGGTTTCTGCACTGAGACTATCCTGGTCACACTGATATCTGAGTTTTCTGAGATGCTCGCCATTCTCTTCAGCTATCCAGTACATGGTCATGTCACAGAGCTTGGAGGTGGTACATATTTAGGACACAAATCCATGAGCCTATTCTGGAGAGTGGCCAGAATTCAGGAAGAAAACAACAACTTAGAAAGATAGCAGGTGTTGCACATCGATAAGACAACCTGCAGTCCATTCATATATTGGGCAGGATGAATTATGGGAAGATTTATACTAGACAGGACACATCCATTAATGCATTCTCTTTTCTAATGTGTACAACAACGGACACAGTGGGATACACAGAAACAGAAACACTCGCCGTGTCAAATGACTTACTAGAAACTGTCCAGTCCAATCCAAACAAACCGCCTTTCCTATCTATTCTCAGAACATGAGACAAAACAACAAACCCACACCCACTCCCACAAAGGCACCTCCTTCCCCCAAGTAGGTCTGTGACTATCCGGAGTGTCCTCTGACCAGTGGGCCATACAATGTTCCCCCGAAATGGCCTGTCTTCTCTCAGATTGTGTTTCCTTGACCAACTCTGTGAATATGTCAGGAAAAAGTGGTTATCCACTACCTGTTTTCTCAGAAATGGTCCACCTTCAGAGCTCTCCTGACATTTGGCCATTCTCACATCATTAGGTACCAAGAAAATTGACTCTGTCCTTGGGAAATCCAAACAAGTGAGCCCACTGGGACTGGGAATGGGACTGCATCTGGGTGCCTGGCTTCTTGGATACCAAGTTCAGAGAGTTCCATCACCAAGGAAATGAGGTATGTCACATTCTTTGGAACTGAATGAGGTCACTGCCTTGGCAACCACTTTGTCCTAACAGTTGCTTCCAAGGGTAACATAAGATGGAGGTTGCCCCTACTTCCTGTGACACTTTCATAAGGTAGAATGTATATCAACCATTGGCACCCGGGAACAACTCTCCACTAAGGCCTGGTTTGGTCCCTCTTCTCTACAATAAGAAGAGAGATGCAGATTCAGAAACATCCCTTCATTCTGACCAGGTTGTTTGCCATGGAAGATGACTTTTGCTCTCTCAGTTGCTTCATACCTGTGTACAACTTCTCCAGGTATCATTTTTGCATGGACATTTGAGGTTCTCATTAGGTGGAAGGTCCCCAACTTTCCTGTATTGTAAGAACCACTCCGTCCCTGCTCTTCTGTAAAATGATTGAGGGAACAGTGTATACTTGGGGTTAAAAACAGGTTTGATTTGGGTTACGAACGATTCTGTGCGATGAATAATGGTATTGGTAACCTGCAATATTTACAAGAATATAGAGGTGATATGTAAGTATGAAAAGAGAAATCTAGGTATGATTTGAAGCCCAGAAGGGTTTTGCCCTTGATTGGGATACTTAGCTTTGAATTATGTTCTGCAAAGTTGTCTCAGATAATTCGATATACAATGGCATAGGACTTTGTACATTGGATGATTTAATTTAGAAGAGAACATCCAGTCAAAAAGGGATATTCAGTATGATTAGGAAGATAGTCGGTAGGTTTAGGAAGAAGAGTGAGTATAGGATTTGGACCAAAAGTTCTTTAGCAATACACTTTTGGTTATAGAGTGAATGTAAATGTCAGCTCATATGAAGAGTCAGTCACTATGTTGAACTGGGGAAAATATGTAGAAAAGCAGATATCAATAGAAACATTACGAAATCAGGCAAATTATAAAGTGAGTGATAGAATTGGACATTTTCAACAGGGTTGGGTTTGAATATATAAATTAGGAAAAAACAAAAATGTAGTCACCAATAGGATTGACAATTGACAGCATTAGGCAACCTGGACATGGATGTTTTTAGAAATCCATGTTCACCTTCCATTTAGGATTTGGTACAATCATAAGTGTGACCTTTCCATTTTTGTCCAGAATATTACTGTGATAATGAGGTGACATGAGTATTTCTTTCACCATTTCTGGGAGCAATATATTGAAGATGTAAAATAAGAATCGGGGTACAAAGAGGTGTACCCTGTTTCTATGAACATAGAGAAAAAGCATGAATAGACCATACTGTGAATAAATAATATAACTTTTTTGAACTTGAAATAATGAATTGAACTGATATCTGAAAAATTAAAGGAAATCGTATATTGATATACAAACATTCATTCCAACCAGTGATATATCTAATGGAAATATTAGTGTTTTGGTTTATCATGAAGAGTGTGTGAGGTTTGCTTAAAAATGATTATGGAAATTCAAAATAATGTGTATGGAAAGAAGTCTCATGAAAAGACCAGTCAAGAAACCCTGAGAATACATGTGTTCAGAAGCAAGAAGTGATTAAAGTTGAAACAAATGCCTATTAATTTGTGAACTTGTGGATGAAATGTATATCCTATGATGTGCAAAAACTGAAGAAACAATAATGTACCAGTGTCGAATACAAATGAATGACAAATTACATATCATGTCCCATAGGAGTCTACTTGCATTGATGTTAGACTGGGTCAGTTACTGTAGAATAATTAGGATTTGTATGCACCATTCACTGAAGTTAGTTTTCAGTACTAGGAAACAAATATGTATTTCAGGTGAATGAATATTTCTGATTATAATCTTGTGAAAAGTGGATTATAAATCCACATACATGAACATGAATGAATTTAGAGAGTGTATATTAGACATATATATTTCATATTTTGAAAAATTTGGAGAGTATATCTATATCTATATCTACACACACACACACACACACACACACACACAAACACACACAACACTCACAGACATTAAAAAGTGCCAATATACATGCGAATCGAAATTCATCAGTAAATATATATCATCCACAGATGCAAACATATTTATTTTACTGAACATGAGTTTATGTATAATGTTGTTCTACTCGGACGCTCTCCTATAGGTTGAATTTTCATTTCCAACAGCATTTAATAGGAGTGAACTCTTCTCACAATTTGTATCTGCCAAGACAGCCACCTCACAAAAATGTACGTGTGATACCTGCTAGGATTCTATATATGCATATATATATACATGTGTGAATAGGCTAAAGAAAAGGGAAACAAGAATTCACATATTTGTTAAGTTTAAAAACACATGGAGAATATGTCCATTAAAATTTGAATTCATTTATAACTCCTACCTTATATAATGCAAATGTCAAGTCCAACTATAAAACATGTCTCCTCTGAAGTGCTTGTATTTCTATTGTGTTGGGTTAATTTTCCCCATTATATTAGGATGAATAGTCTGAGTCTACTAGGTATGGCTTAGTGTCAGGAATTCAGCATTTCGAATGGAAAATTGGAAAATGAATCCAATGTGTATGTAAATATATGCTGCACAAATATCCTCCCGCTCTCATCCAGAACAATGCCTTGACATTACCTTCACCCCAAGTAAGACACAATTAGAGGAGAAGAGTTACAAAATCAGTGAATACATATCTGGAATGGAAAATGATCAGGAATTCACAACCTTGGAGGTGGTAGAGGAGTTTGCAAAACTAAGGGACAGGGTAAACACTCCACAAACATGGAGCTCTGCTGGCCTAAAAACTTTTTGAGAAACTGCCTCTGAGCTTCTGTACTTGAAATATATGTTGTTTTCAGGAGATTTGTCTTCCTTTGTAGTGAGACCATCAAAGCTGGGTCTGCATCTATGTGACCTGGAGGACATGGTTTCTTATTTTCCAATGAACAAGATGAAGCAGTGCTGAATCCTCTCTTTGTAGGTAAACTGAGACCACTGGGTACTAAGTGTCTCCCCGTGTGCACACTGAAGCCATTTGGTCCTCCTCCACTTTTTGTGGTGTTTTTGCTGCTGCACTGTGAGTTTGGTATTTGTTTCCCGAAATACTAGGAACTAAACTGGGACACAGTGCTGGAGGGAGTTCTGTCACGTGTGGTGGGTCAGGGTCTGCAAGAGAATGCACCAACTAGGCTTCTACCTCTCACAGCTTGCCCAATTGACTGCATGTCCATATCAACCTGATTCTTAATTTTCCTCTGAAAACTCTCCATATAACAAAATGCCTTTACATATAAGGGTCTGCTGGCTGCACCACATCAGTTACAAGCCATTTGGAATCCAATGGTAGATCCACATGGCAGTACCATGGATGTTTTATCAAACACCTCTCCACCACTGCTCTAGACCCACTACTCAGCAGACTCCAACTTACTGGCATCTCTGTTCTACACCATTTTTATGAAACTCAGTAAATCAAGGCACTGTCTGGTATACTCATGATCGGCAACAGGACATCCAATGTTTCTCCAGTGCCACCTGGTCATTGGAATTTCAAAAATTTCATGGTATTTATTTAGCCATTTTTCAAGCATGAAGTTGGAGGCACTGTGGGTTTCAATTCATTCAGCAAACATTAAATGGTGAGGAAGCTCATTTCAATGAAATCTCTGGAGAACCCTCACAGGCAAGTCTTCCCAAAGAGTGAACAAAAGGTCACATTAGGCCAGGCCCATTGAGGTCTACAATGTGAGGTCCATGTGTGTTTTGACTCTAAACTATGGCTGCCATTTCTTTAAGAATAAAATCATGTGATATCCTTGCTGAGATTCCCAGGCCTCTGTGGAAATCCACCGGGGCCTAGGTCTCAGTTTCCAAGAGCGACTTTCATGCGTGGCCTCTTAAAATCCCAACAAAATTCATGCCAATGCTTCTGTGAGTTCAGTTTCAAATCCCAGTCTCTAAGGGGAATCACACCAGAGTTCAAGCCTACCTGGACCCAGTCATTTTTTCCAATGCCACACAAATGATCAAAATTAAAATCAAAACACTCCCACATGGCCCTCATCTTTTTCCATATAGTCAATCATCTTAACCTCTGGGTGGAGGTTTCCATGAGGGGCGCAGCCAAAGACAGTGTCCAAAATCAGCTCGTTTACCCCTCATTTTCCTAAAGTCAGGGTAGCCTGGACACCGTTTCTGTGAACCAGGATTGAACAAATAAGCCTGCCGTTAATACTTCTGTGTTTCTCCAATTTGATGCCTACTGATTTTAGGTATCGATTCTTTAGGTGATTTCGAGTCATGTGAAAACACAAGCACCTCTGCAGGGCTTTGAAGAACTCATTTGACCCAAAGAATCCCTATTCTCATTTGATGGAGTGCAGGAACCTAACAGAGGAAGGAAAGAGACTTCATCCACAATGAATGATATTTTTGCCATTTTGGTTTTGGAAGCTCACATGGGATCATTCTTAAGATCCATCAGGTTCTGTGAATCTAAGTCACAGCCACACACAGGTCCAAGAGGCTGATAAAGACACATCCCTTTCCAAAGCAATTAAGCAAAGAGCCACAGGTAAAGCCCATTCATTTCCATTTGAAAACTGTTTTCTTCAGGCTTCACAAAGGAGTGGCCTGAGGCAAAGACCTTCCTGACATTGAGTGCAACACAACAATAAGTAAGCAAAAGGCCCAAAGCAGGGTTTCTGCACTGAGACTTTCCTGGTCACGCTGATATCTGAGTTGTCTGAGATTCTCGCCATTCTCTTCAGCTATCCAGTACATGGCCATGTCACAGAGCTTGGAGGTGGTACATATTTTGGACACAAATCCATGAGCCTATTCTGGAAAGTGTCCAGAATTCAGAAAGAAAACAACAACTTAGAAAGATAGCAGGTGTTGCACATCGATAAGACAAGCTGCAGTCCTTTCATATATTGGGCAGGATGAATTATGGGAAGATTTATACTAGACAGGACACACCCATTAATGCATTCTCTTTTCTAATGTCTACAACAACGAACACAGGGGGATACACAGAAACAGAAAAACTCGCCATGTCAAATGACTTACTAGAAACTGTCCATTCCAAACCAAACAAACCGCCTTTCCTATCTATTCTCAGAACATGAGACAAAACAACAAACCCACACCCACTCCCCCAAAGGCACCTCCTTCCCCCAAGTAGGTCTGTGACTATCCGGAGTGTCCTCTGACTGGTGGGCCATACTATGTTCCCCCAAAATGGACTGTCTTCTCTCAGATCTTGTTTCATTGACCAACTCTGTGAAGATGTCAGGAAAAAGTGGTTAGCCACTACCTGTTTTCTCAGGAAAAATCCATCTTCAGAGCTCTCCTGGCATTTGGCCATCCTCACATCATTAGGTACCAAGAAAACTGACTGTCCTTGGTAAATCCAAACAAGTGAGCCCACTGGGACTGGGACTTGGACTGCCTCTGGGTGCCTGGCTTCTTGGATACCAAGTTCAGAGAGTTCCATCACCAAGGAAATGAGGTATGTCACATTCTTTGGAACTGAATGAGGTCCCTGCCTTGGCACCCACTTTGTCCAAACAGTTGCTTCCAAGGGTAACATAAGATGGAGGTTGCCCCTACTTTCTGTGACACTTTCATAAGGTAGAATGTATATCAACAATTGGCACCCGGATCAGCTCTCCACTCATGCCTGGTTTGGTCCATCATCTCTAAAATAAGAAGAGAGAGGCAGATTCAGACACATCCCTTCATCCTGACCAGGTTCTTTTCCATGGAAGAGGACTTTTGCTCTCTCTGGTGCTTCATACCTGCCTACAACTTCTCCAGGTATCATTTGTGCATGGACATTTGAGGTTCTCATCAGGTGGAAGGCCCCCAACTTTCCTGTATTGTAAGAACCACTCTGTCCCTGCTCTTCTGTAAATTGATTGAGGGAACAGTGTATACTTGGGGTTAAAAACAGGTTTCATTTGGGTTAGGAATGATTCTGTGCGATGAATAATGGTATTGGAAACATGCAATATTTACAAGAATATAGAGTTGAAATATAAGTATGAAAACAGAAATCAAGGTATGATTTGAAGCCCAGAATAGTGTTGCCCTTGATTGGGATACTTAGCTTTGAATTATGTTCTGCAAAGTTGTCTCAGATAATTCGATACACAATGGCATAGGACCTTGTAAATTGGATGATTGAATTTAGAAGAGAATATCCAGTCAAAAAAAGATATTCAGTAGGATTAGGAAGATAGTCGGTAGGTTTAGGAAGAAGAGTGAGTATAGGATTTGGACCAAAAGTTCTTTAGCAATAGACTTTCGGTTATAGAGTGAATGTAAATGTCAACACATATGAAGAGTCAGTCAGTATGTTGAACTGGGGAAAATATGTAGAAAAGCCGATATCAATAGAAACATTACGAAATGAGGCAAAGTATAAAGTGAGTGATAGAATTAGACATTTTCAACAGGGTTGAGTTTGAATATATAAATTAGGAAAAAACAAATATGTAGTCACCAATAGAATTGACAATTGACAGCATTAGGCAACCTGGACATAGATGTTTTTAGAAATCCATGTTCACTTTCTATTTAGGCTTTGGTACAATCATAAGTGTGACCTTTCCATTTTTTGTCCAGAATATTACTGTGATAATGAGGTGACATGAGTATTTCTTTCACCATTTCTGGGAGCAACATATTGAAGATGTAAAATTAGAATTGGTTGTACAAAGAGATGTACCCTGTTTGTATGAACATAGAGAAAAAGCATGAATTGACCATACTGTGAATAAATAATATAACTTTTTTGAACTTTAAATAATGCATTGAACTGATATCTGAAAAATTAAAGGAAATCGTATATTGATATACAATCATTAATTCCAACCAGTTATTTATCTAATGGAAATATTAGTGATTTCTTTTATCATGAAGAGTTTGTGAGTTTTGCTTCAAAATGATTATGGAAATTCAAAATAATGTGTTTGGTAAGAAGTCTCATGAAAAGACCAGTCAAGAAACCCTGACAATACATGTGTTCTGAAGCAAGAAGTGATTAAAGTTGAAACAAATGCCTATTAATTTGTGAACTTGTGGGTGAATTGTATATCCTATGATGTGCAAAAACTGAAGAAACAATAATGTACCAGTGTCGAATACAAATGAATGACAAATTACATATCATGTCCCATAGGAGTCTACTTGCATTGATGTTAGACTGGGTCAGTTACTGTAGAATAATTAGGATATGTATGCACCATTCACTGAAGTTAGTTTTCAGTACTAGGAAACAAATATGTATTTCAGGTGCATGAATATTACTGATTATAATCTTGTGAAAAGTTGATTATAAATCCACATACATGAACATGAATGAATTTAGAGAGTGTATATTAGACACATACATTTCATATTTTGAAAAATTTGGAGAGTATATCTATATCTATATCTATATCTATACACACACACACACACACACACACACACACACACACACAACACTCACAGGCATTAAAAAGTACCAATATAAATGCCAATCGAAATTCATCAGTAAATATATGTCATCCAGAAATGCAAAAATATTTATTTTACTGAATATGACTTTATGTATAACGTTGTTCGACTAGGACGGTCTCCTATAGGTTGAATTTTTATTTCCAACAGCATTTAGGAGGAGTGAACTCTTCTCACAATTTGTATCTGCTAAGACAGCCACCTCACAAAATGTACGTGTGATACCTGCTAGGATTCTATGTATGCATATATATATACATGTGTGAATAGGCTAAAGAAAAGGGAAACAAGAATTCACATATTTGTTAAGTTTAAAAACACATGGAGAATATGTCCATTAAAATTTGAATACATTTATAACTCCTACCTTATATAATGCAAATGTCAAGTCCAACTATACAACATGTCTCCTCTGAAGTGCTTGTATTTCTATTGTGTTGGGTTAATTTTCCCCATTATATTAGGATGAATAGTCTGAGTCTACTAGGTATGGCTTAGTGTCAGGAATTCAGCATTTCAAATGGAAAATTGGAAAATGAATCCAATGTGTATGTAAATATATGCTGCACAAATATCCTCCCGCTCTCATCCAGAAGAATGCCTTGACATTACCTTCACCCCAAGTAAGACACAATTAGAGGAAAAGAGTTACAAAATCAGTGAATACATATCTGGAATGTAAAATGCTCAGGAGTTCACAACCTTGGAGGTGGTAGAGGAGTTTGCAAAACTAAGGGACAGGGTAAACACTCCACAAATATGGAGCTCTGCTGGCCTAAAACTTTTTGAGAAACTGCCTCTGAGCTTCCGCCCTTGAAATATATGTTGTTTTCAGGAGATTTGTCTTCCTTTGTAGGGAGACCATCAAAGCTGGGTCTGCATCTATGTGACCTGGAGGACATGGTTTCTTATTTTCCAATGAACAAGATGAAGCAGTGCTGAATCCACTCTTTGTAGGTAAACTGAGGCCACTGGGGACTAAGTTTCTCCCCATGTGGAGTGTAAAGCCATTTGGTCCTCCTCCACTTTTTGTGGTTTTTTTGCTGCTGCACTGTGAGTTTGGTATTTGTTTCATGAAATACTAGGAGCTAATCTGGGACAGAGTGCTGGAGGGAGTTCTGTCACGTGTGGTGGGTCAGGGTCTGCTAGAGAATGCACCAAATAAGCTTCGATCTCTCACAGCTTGCCCCATTTCCCCCTTGTCCATATCAACCTGATTCGTAATTTTCCTCTGAAAACTCTGCATATAACAAGATGCTTTTACATATAAGGGTCTGCTGGCTGTACCACGTCAGTTACAAGCCATTTGGAATCCAATGGTAGATCCACATGGCCCTACCACGGATGTTTTATCAAACACCTCCCCACCACTGCTCTAGACCCACTACTCAGCAGGCTCCAACTTACTGCCATCCTATTCTACACCATTTTCATGAAACTCCGTAAATCAAGGCACTGTCTGGTATACTCATGATCAGCAACAGGACATCCAATGTTTCTCCAGTGCCACCTGCTCATAGAAATTTCAAAAATTTCATGGTATTTATCTAGCCATTTTTCAAGCATGAAGTTGGAGGCACTGTGGGTTTCAATTCATTCAGCAAACATTAAATGGTGAGGAAGCTCATTTCAATGAAATCTCTGGAGAACCCTCACAGGCAAGGCTTCCCAAAGAGTGAACAAAAGGTCACATTAGGCCAGGCCCATTGAGGTCTACAATGTGAGGTCCATGTGTGTTTTGACTCTAAACTATGGCTGCCATTTCTTTAAGAATAAAATCATGTGATATCCTTGCTGAGATTCCCAGGCCTCTGTGGAAATCCACCGGGGCCTAGGTCTCAGTTTCCAAGAGCGACTTTCATGCGTGGCCTCTTAAAATCCCAACAAAATTCATGCCAATGCTTCTCTGAGTTCAGTTTCAAATCCCAGTCTCTAAGGGGAATCACACCAGAGTTCAAGCCTACCTGGACCCAGTCATTTTTTCCAATGCCACACAAATGATCAAAATTAAAATCAAAACACTCCCACATGGCCCTCATCTTTTTCCATATAGTCAATCATCTTAACCTCTGGGTGGAGGTTTCCATGAGGGGCGCAGCCAAAGACAGTGTCCAAAATCAGCTCGTTTGCCCCTCATTTTCCTAAAGTCAGGGTAGCCTGGACACTGTTTCTGTGAACCAGGATTGAACAAATAAGCCTGCCGTTAATACTTCTGTGTTTCTCCAATTTGATGCCTACTGATTTTAGGTATGGATTCTTTAGGTGATTTCGAGTCATGCGAAAACACAAGCACCTCTGCAGGGCTTTGAAGAACTCATTTGACCCAAAGAATCCCTATTCTCATTTGATGGAGTGCAGGAACCTAACAGAGGAAGGAAAGAGACTTCATCCACAATGAATGATATTTTTGCCATTTTGGTTTTGGAAGCTCACATGGGATCATTCTTAAGATCCATCAGGTTCTGTGAATCTAAGTCACAGCCACACACAGGTCCAAGAGGCTGATAAAGACACATCCCTTTCCAAAGCAATTAAGCAAAGAGCCACAGGTGAAGCCCATTCATTTCCATTTGAAAACTGTTTTCTTCAGGCTTCACAAAGGAGTGGCCTGAGGCAAAGACCTTCCTGACATTGAGTGCAACACAACAATAAGTAAGCAAAAGGCCCAAAGCAGGGTTTCTGCACTGAGACTTTCCTGGTCACGCTGATATCTGAGTTGTCTGAGATTCTCGCCATTCTCTTCAGCTATCCAGTACATGGCCATGTCACAGAGCTTGGAGGTGGTACATATTTTGGACACAAATCCATGAGCCTATTCTGGAAAGTGTCCAGAATTCAGAAAGAAAACAACAACTTAGAAAGATAGCAGGTGTTGCACATCGATAAGACAAGCTGCAGTCCTTTCATATATTGGGCAGGATGAATTATGGGAAGATTTATACTAGACAGGACACACCCATTAATCCATTCTCTTTTCTAATGTGTAAAACAACGAACACAGGGGGATACACAGAAACAGAAAAACTTGCCGTGTCAAATGACTTACTAGAATCTGTCCATTCCAAACCAAACAAACCGCCTTTCCTATCTATTCTCAGAACATGAGACAAAACAACAAACCCACACCCACTCCCCCAAAGGCACCTCCTTCCCCCAAGTAGGTCTGTGACTATCCGGAGTGTCCTCTGACTGGTGGGCCATACTATGTTCCCCCAAAATGGACTGTCTTCTCTCAGATCTTGTTTCATTGACCAACTCTGTGAAGATGTCAGGAAAAAGTGGTTAGACACTACCTGTTTTCTCAGGAAAAATCCATCTTCACAGCTCTCCTGGCATTTGGCCATCCTCACATCATTAGGTACCAAGAAAACTGACTGTCCTTGGTAAATCCAAACAAGTGAGCCCACTGGGACTGGGACTTGGACTGCCTCTGGGTGCCCGGCTTCTTGGATACCAAGTTCAGAGAGTTCCATCACCAAGGAAATGAGGTATGTCACATTCTTTGGAACTGAATGAGGTCCCTGCCTTGGCACCCACTTTGTCCAAACAGTTGCTTCCAAGGGTAACATAAGATGGAGGTTGCCCCTACTTCCTGTGACACTTTCATAAGGTAGAATGTATATCAACAATTGGCACCCGGGAACAGCTCTCCACTCATGCCTGGTTTGGTCCATCATCTCTAAAATAAGAAGAGAGAGGCAGATTCAGACACATCCCTTCATCCTGACCAGGTTCTTTTCCATGGAAGAGGACTTTTGCTCTCTCTGGTGCTTCATACCTGCCTACAACTTCTCCAGGTATCATTTGTGCATGGACATTTGAGGTTCTCATCAGGTGGAAGGCCCCCAACTTTCCTGTATTGTAAGAACCACTCTGTCCCTGCTCTTCTGTAAATTGATTGAGGGAACAGTGTATACTTGGGGTTAAAAACAGGTTTCATTTGGGTTAGGAATGATTCTGTGCGATGAATAATGGTATTGGAAACATGCAATATTTACAAGAATATAGAGTTGAAATATAAGTATGAAAACAGAAATCAAGGTATGATTTGAAGCCCAGAATAGTGTTGCCCTTGATTGGGATACTTAGCTTTGAATTATGTTCTGCAAAGTTGTCTCAGATAATTCGATACACAATGGCATAGGACCTTGTAAATTGGATGATTGAATTTAGAAGAGAACATCCAGTCAAAAAGGGATATTCAGTAGGATTAGGAAGATAGTCGGTAGGTTTAGGAAGAAGAGTGAGTATAGGATTTGGACCAAAAGTTCTTTAGCAATAGACTTTCGGTTATAGAGTGAATGTAAATGTCAACACATATGAAGAGTCAGTCAGTATGTTGAACTGGGGAAAATATGTAGAAAAGCCGATATCAATAGAAACATTACGAAATGAGGCAAAGTATAAAGTGAGTGATAGAATTAGACATTTTCAACAGGGTTGAGTTTGAATATATAAATTAGGAAAAAACAAATATGTAGTCACCAATAGAATTGACAATTGACAGCATTAGGCAACCTGGACATAGATGTTTTTAGAAATCCATGTTCACTTTCTATTTAGGCTTTGGTACAATCATAAGTGTGACTTTTCCATTTTTTGTCCAGAATATTACTGTGATAATGAGGTGACATGAGTATTTCTTTCACCATTTCTGGGAGCAACATATTGAAGATGTAAAATTAGAATTGGTTGTACAAAGAGGTGTACCCTGTTTGTATGAACATAGAGAAAAAGCATGAATTGACCATACTGTGAATAAATAATATAACTTTTTTGAACTTTAAATAATGCATTGAACTGATATCTGAAAAATTAAAGGAAATCGTATATTGATATACAATCATTAATTCCAACCAGTTATTTATCTAATGGAAATATTAGTGATTTCTTTTATCATGAAGAGTTTGTGAGTTTTGCTTCAAAATGATTATGGAAATTCAAAATAATGTGTTTGGTAAGAAGTCTCATGAAAAGACCAGTCAAGAAACCCTGACAATACATGTGTTCTGAAGCAAGAAGTGATTAAAGTTGAAACAAATGCCTATTAATTTGTCAACTTGTGGGTGAATTGTATATCCTATGATGTGCAAAAACTGAAGAAACAATAATGTACCAGTGTCGAATACAAATGAATGACAAATTACATATCATGTCCCATAGGAGTCTACTTGCATTGATGTTAGACTGGGTCAGTTACTGTAGAATAATTAGGATATGTATGCACCATTCACTGAAGTTAGTTTTCAGTACTAGGAAACAAATATGTATTTCAGGTGCATGAATATTACTGATTATAATCTTGTGAAAAGTTGATTATAAATCCACATACATGAACATGAATGAATTTAGAGAGTGTATATTAGACACATACATTTCATATTTTGAAAAATTTGGAGAGTATATCTATATCTATATCTATATCTACACACACACACACACACACACACACACACACACACACAACACTCACAGGCATTAAAAAGTACCAATATAAATGCCAATCGAAATTCATCAGTAAATATATGTCATCCAGAAATGCAAAAATATTTATTTTACTGAATATGACTTTATGTATAACGTTGTTCGACTAGGACGGTCTCCTATAGGTTGAATTTATTTCCAACAGCATTTAGGAGGAGTGAACTCTTCTCACAATTTGTATCTGCTAAGACAGCCACCTCACAAAATGTACGTGTGATACCTGCTAGGATTCTATGTATGCATATATATATACATGTGTGAATAGGCTAAAGAAAAGGGAAACAAGAATTCACATATTTGTTAAGTTTAAAAACACATGGAGAATATGTCCATTAAAATTTGAATACATTTATAACTCCTACCTTATATAATGCAAATGTCAAGTCCAACTATACAACATGTCTCCTCTGAAGTGCTTGTATTTCTATTGTGTTGGGTTAATTTTCCCCATTATATTAGGATGAATAGTCTGAGTCTACTAGGTATGGCTTAGTGTCAGGAATTCAGCATTTCGAATGGAAAATTGAAAAATGAATCCAATGTGTATGTAAATATATGCTGCACAAATATCCTCCCGCTCTCATCCAGAAGAATGCCTTGACATTACCTTCACCCCAAGTAAGACACAATTAGAGGAAAAGAGTTACAAAATCAGTGAATACATATCTGGAATGTAAAATGCTCAGGAGTTCACAACCTTGGAGGTGGTAGAGGAGTTTGCAAAACTAAGGGACAGGGTAAACACTCCACAAATATGGAGCTCTGCTGGCCTAAAAACTTTTTGAGAAACTGCCTCTGAGCTTCCGCCCTTGAAATATATGTTGTTTTCAGGAGATTTGTCTTCCTTTGTAGGGAGACCATCAAAGCTGGGTCTGCATCTATGTGACCTGGAGGACATGGTTTCTTATTTTCCAATGAACAAGATGAAGCAGTGCTGAATCCACTCTTTGTAGGTAAACTGAGGCCACTGGGGACTACGTTTCTCCCCATGTGGACTGTAAAGCCATTTGGTCCTCCTCCACTTTTTGTGGTTTTTTTGCTGCTGCACTGTGAGTTTGGTATTTGTTTCATGAAATACTAGGAGCTAATCTGGGACAGAGTGCTGGAGGGAGTTCTGTCACGTGTGGTGGGTCAGGGTCTGCTAGAGAATGCACCAAATCAGCTTCGATCTCTCACAGCTTGCCCCATTTCCCCCTTGTCCATATCAACCTGATTCGTAATTTTCCTCTGAAAACTCTGCATATAACAAGATGCTTTTACATATAAGGGTCTGCTGGCTGTACCACGTCAGTTACAAGCCATTTGGAATCCAATGGTAGATCCACATGGCCCTACCACGGATGTTTTATCAAACACCTCCCCACCACTGCTCTAGACCCACTACTCAGCAGGCTCCAACTTACTGCCATCCTATTCTACACCATTTTCATGAAACTCCGTAAATCAAGGCACTGTCTGGTATACTCATGATCAGCAACAGGACATCCAATGTTTCTCCAGTGCCACCTGGTCATAGAAATTTCAAAAATTTCATGGTATTTATCTAGCCATTTTTCAAGCATGAAGTTGGAGGCACTGTGGGTTTCAATTCATTCAGCAAACATTAAATGGTGAGGAAGCTCATTTCAATGAAATCTCTGGAGAACTCTCACAGGCAAGGCTTTCCAAAGAGTGGTCAAAAGGTCACATTAGGCCAGGCCCATTGAGGTCTACAATGTGAGGTCCATGTGTGTTTTGACTCTCAACTATGGCTGCCATGTCTTTAAGAATAAAATCATGTGTTATCCTTGCTGAGATTCCCAGGCCTCTTTGGAAATCCACCCGGGGCCTAGGTCTCAATTTCCAAGAGCGACTTTCATGCGTGGCCTCTTGAAATTCTAACAAAATTCATGGCAATGCTTCTCTGAGTTCAGTTCTAAAACCCAGTCTCTAAGGGGAATCACACCAGAGTTCAAGCCCACGTGGACCCAGTCATTTTTTCCAATGCCACACAAATGACCAAAATTAAAACCGAAACACTCCCACATGGCCCTCATCTTATACCATATAGTAACTCATCTTAACCTCTGGCTGGAGGTTTCCATGAGGGGCACAGCCATAGACAGTGTCCAAAATCAGCTCGTTTTCCCCTGATTTGCCTAAAGTCAGGGTGGCCTGGACACCGTTTCTGTGAACCAGCAATGATCAAATAAGCCTGCCGTTAATTCTTCTGTGTTTCTTCAATTTGAGGCCTACTGATTTCAGGAATAGATTCTTTATGTGATTTAAAGTTATTCGAAAACCCAAACACCTCTGCAGAGATTTGAAGAACTCATTTGACTCAAAGAATCCCTATTCTCACTAGATGGAGTTCAGGAACCTAACAGAGGAAAGCAAGAGACTTCATCCACAATGAATGGATTTTTGCCCTTATGGTTTTGGATGCACGCATGGGATCATTCTTTAGATTCATTGGGTGCTGAGAATCTAAGTCACAGCCAAACACATGGCCAAGAGGCTGATTCAGACACATCCATTCTCAAAGCAATGAAGCCAGAAGCCACAGGTGATGCCCATTCATTTGTATTTGAAAACTGTTTTCTTCAGGTTTCACAAAGGGGTGGCCTGAGGCAAAGAACTTCCTGACATTCAGTGCAACACAACAATTAGTAAGCAAATTGCCCAAAGCAGGGTTTCTGCACTGAGACTTTCCTGGTCACACTGATATCTGAGTTTTCTGAAATGCTCGCCATTCTCTTCAGCTATCCATTACATGGACATGTCACAGAGCTTGGAGGTGGTACATATTTTGGACACAAAACCATGAGCCTATTCTGGAGAGTGGCCAGAATTCAGGAAGAAAACAGCATCTTAGAAAGATAGTAGGTGTTGCACATCGATAAGACAAGCTGCAGTCCATTCATATATTGGGCAGGATGAATTATGGGAAGACTTATACTAGACAGGACACATCAATTAATGCATTCTCTTTTTAATGTCTACAAAAACGGACACATTGGGATACACCGAAACAGAAACACTCGCCTTGTCAAACAACTTACTAGAAACTGTCCACTACAAACCAAACAAACCGCCTTTCCTACCTATTCTCAGAACATGAGACAAAACAACAAACCCACACCCACTCCCACAAAGGCACCTCCTTCCCCCAAGTACGTCTGTGACTATCCGGAGTTTCCTCTGACTGCGGGCCATACTATGTTCCCCCGAAATGTCCTGTCTTCTCTCAGATCTTGTTTCCTTGTTCAACTCTGTGTAGTTGTCAGGAAAAAGTGGTTAGCCACTACCTGCTTTCTCAGGAAAGGTCCCTCTTTAGAGTTCTCCTGGCATTAGGCCATCCTCACATCAGTAGGTACCAAGAAAACTGACTCTGTCCTTGGTAAATCCAAACAAGTGAGACCACTGGGACTGGGACTGGGACTGCCTCTGGGTGCCTGGCTTCTTGGATACAAATTTCAGAGAGTTCCATCACCAAGGAAATGAGGTATGTCACATTCTTTGGAACTGAATGAGGTCACTGCCTTGGCAACCACTTTGTCCTAACTGTTGCTTCCAAGGGTCCCATGAGATGGAGGCTTCCCCTACTTCCTGTGACACTTTCACAAGGTAGAATGGTATATCAACCATAGGCACCCAGGAACAGCTCTCCACACAGGCCTGGTTTGGTCCATCTTCTCTACAATAAAAAGAGAGAGGCTGATTCAGACACATCCCTTCATCCTGACCAGGTTATTTGCCATGGAAGATGACATTTGCTCACTCAGGTCCTTCATACCTGCCTACAACTTCTCCAGGTATCATTTCTGCATGGACCTTTGAGGTTCTCAGCAGGTGGAAGATCCCATAATTTCCTGTATTGTAAGAACCACTCTGTCCCTGCTTTTCTGTAAAATGAGATTGAGGGAACAGTGTGCGCTTAGGGTTAATAACAGGTTTGATTTGGGTTATGAATCATTCTGTGTGATGAATAATGGTATTGGGAACCTGTGATATTTACAAGAATATAGATGTGAAATAAAAGTATGAAAACAAAAATCTAGGTATGATTTGAAGCCCAGAAGGGTTTTCCCCTTGATTGGGATTCTTAGCTTTGAATTATGTTCTGCAAAGATGTCTCAGATAATTCGATATACAAGGGAGTAGGACCTTGTACCTATGATGATTGAATTTAGAAGAGAACATCCAGGCAAAAAGTGATAATCGTTAGGATTAGGAAGATAGTCGATAGCTTTAGGAAGAAGAGTGAGTATAGGATTTGGAGCAAATGTTCTTTACCAGTAGGGTTTCGGTTATGGAGTGAATGTAGATGTCAGTACATAAGAAGAGTCAGTCACTATGGTGAACTGGGGAAAATATGTAGAAAAGCAGATATCAATAGAATCATTACAAAATCAGGCAAAGTATAAAGTGAGTGATAGAATTAGTCATTTTCAACAGGGTTGAGTTTGAATATATAAATTAGATGGAAACAAATATGTAGTCACCAACAGGATTGACAATTGATAGCATTAGGCAACCTGGACATGGATGTTTTTAGTAATCTATGTTCACTTTCCATTTAGGCTTTGGTACAATTATAAGAGTGACCTTTCCATTTTTTTGTCCAGAATATTACTGTGATAATGAGGTGACATGAGTATTTCTTTCACCATTTCTGGGAGCAATATATTGGATATTTAAAATTAGAATTGGGGGTACAAAGAGGTGTACCCTGTGTCTATGAACATAGAGATAAAGCATGAATAGAACATACTGTGACTAAATAATACAACTTTTTTGAACTTTAAATAATGAATTGAATTGATATCTGAAAAATTAAAGGAAATCATATATTGATACACAATCATTCATTCCAACCAGTTATATATCTCATGGAAATATTAGTGTTTTGGTTTATCATGAAGAGTGTGTGAGTTTTGCTTCAAAAGTGATTATGGAAATCTAAAATAATGTGTTTGGAAAGAAGTCTCATGAAAAGACCTGTCAAGAAACCCTGACAATACTTGTGTTCTGAAGCAAGAAGTGATTAAAGTTGAAACAAATGCCTATAAATTTGTGAACTTGTGGATGAAGTGTATAACTTAAAATGTGCAAAAACTGAAGAAATAATAATGTACCATTGTTGAATACATATGAACGCCAAATTACATATCATGTCCCATAGGAGTCTACTTTCATTGATGTTAGACTGGGTCAGTTTCTGTAGAATAATGAGGATTTGTATGCCCCATTCACTGAAGTTAGTTTTCAGTACTAGGAAACAATTATGTATTTCAGGTGGATGAATATTTCTGATTATAATCTTGTGAAAAGTTGATTATAAATCCACATACATGAACATGAATGAATTTAGAGGGTTTACATTAGACACATATATTTTATATTTTGAAACATCTGCAGAGTGTACAGATATATTATACACACACACAAAAAAAAAACACTCACATACATTTAATAGTAGCAATATATATGCGAATCGAAATTCATCTGTAAATATATATCATCCACAGATGCAAAAATATTTATTTTACTGAACATGAATTTATGCATAATGTTCTTCTACTAGGAAGGTCCCCTATAGGTTGAATTTTCACTTCCAACAGCGTTTAGGAGGAGTGAACTCTTCTCACAGTTTGTATATGCCAAGTCAGCCACCTCAAAAATGTACATGTGATACCTGGTAGTATTCTATATGTGCATATAAATATACAAGTGTGAATAGGCTAAAGAGAAAGGGAAACAAGAATTCTCGTATTTTTTAAGTTTAAAAACTCAGGGAGAACTTCTTCGATTAAAAATTGACTAGATTTATAACTTTTACCTTATATAATGCAAAACGCAAGTCCAACTATACAACATGCCTCCAATGAACTGCTTGTATTTCTATAGGTTTGGCTTATTTTTCTCTATCATATTAGGATGAGTTGTCTGAGTCTAGTAGGTATGGGTTAGTGTCAGGGATTCAATATTTCAAAATGAAAATTGGAAAATGAATCCAATTTGTATGCATATATATGCTGCACAAATATCCTCCCACTCTCATCCAGAACAATGCCTTGACATTACCTTCACCCCAAGTAAGACAAAATTAGAGGAGAAGAGTTAGAAAATCAGTGAACACATATCTGGAATGGAAAATGCTCAGGAGTTCACAACCTTGGAGGTTGTAGAGGAGTTTCTAAAAGCAAGGGATAGGGTAAACACTCCACAAACATGGAGCTCTGCTGGCCTAAAAGCTTTTTGAGAAACTGCCTCTGAGATAGGGCACTTGAAATATATGTTGTTTTCAGGAGATTTGGCTTTCTTTGTAGTGAGACCATCAAAGCTGGGTCTGCATCTATGAGACCTGGAAGACATTGTTTCTGATATTTCAATGAACATGAGGCAGCAGTGCTGATATTTTTCTTTTTAAGTAAACTGTGGCCTCTGGGGTCTAAGTGTCTCCCCGTTGAACTGTGAAGCCATTTGGCCCTCCTACACTTTTTGTGGGGTTTTTCCTGCTGCACTGGTAGTTTGGTATTTGCTTCATAAAATAGAAGGAGTTCAACTGGGACACAGTGCAGGAGGGAGTTCTATCACGTGTGGTGGGTCAGGGACAGCAGAAAAATGCACCAACCAATCTTCTATCCCTCAAAGCTTGCCCCATTGCATCCTTGTCCATAGCAACCTGATTCTGAACATTGCCCTGAATCCTCTCCATATAACAAGATGCCTTTACTTATAAGGGTCTGCTGGCTGCACCATGTAAGCCACAAGCCATTTGTAAGCCAATGGAAGATCCAAATTGCTCCAACACAGAAGTTTTATCACACTCCTGCCCACCACAACTCTAGGCCCACTTCTCAGGAGGCTGCAACTTACTGGGACCTCTGTTCTACACCATTTTCATAAAACCCAGTCAAGCAAGGCACTGTCAGGTACATCCATGATCAGCAGCAGGACATCCAAAGGTTCTCTAGTGCAACCTAGTCGTGGGAATTTCAAAAAATTCACGGTATTTATCTAGAAATTTTTCAAGGATGAAGTTGGAGGCACTGTGGGTTTCAATTTATTCAGGAACCATTAAATGGAGAGAAAGATTATTTCAATGAAAGCTCTGGAGAACCCTCACAGGCAAGGCTTCTCAAAGAGTGGACAAAAGGTCACATTTAGCCAGGCCCATTGAGGTCTACAATGTGAGGTCCATGTGTGTTTTGACTCTCAAATATGGCTGCCAAGTCTTTCGAATGAAATCATGTGATACCTTGGCTGAGATTCCCAGTTCTCTGTGCAAAGCCACTCTGGCGCTAGTTCTCAGTTTCCAAGGGTGACTCTCATACATGGCCTCTTTAATCCCAACACAATACATGGCAATACTTTTCTGAGGTCAGATTCTGAACTCAGTCTCTAAGGGGAATCACACCAAAGTTCAAGCCCAGGTAGACCCAGTTATGTCTTCCAACTGCCACACAAATATCCACAATTAAATCCAAAACACTCCCACATGTCACTCATCTTTTCTAAATACACACTCATCATAACCTCTGGCTGGAGGTTTCCATGAGGGGTGCGGCCCAAGACAGTGTCCAAAATAACCACCCTTGCCCCTCATTTGCCTAAAATCAGGATGGCCTGGACATCCTCCCAGTGAACCAGGAGTGATCAAATTGGCCGGCCATTAAGATGGCACTGCTTCTCCAATTTGAAGCCTACTGACTGTGGGGCTTAGAGTCTTTATGTGATTTGGAGTCATGAGAAAAATCAAGCACTTATGGGCTATCCTCTGCAGGGTTTTGAGGAACACATTTGAACCAAATGATCACTATTCTCACTTGATGAAGGTCAGGAACCTTACAGAGGAATGTGAGAGACTTCATCCAAAATGAATGCTCTTTTGTCCATTTTGGTTTTGGATGCACACATGGGATCTTTCTTTAGATCCATCAGGTGCTAAAAATCTAAGCCGCAGCCTCACAGAGGGCCAAAAAGCTGATTCAGACACATCCCTTTCCAAAGCAATTAAGCAAAGAGCCAGAGGTGATGCCCTTTCATTTCTGTTTGAAAACTATTTCTTTTGGCTCTACAAAGGTGTGGCCTGAGGCAAAGATATTCCGGACATTCAGGGCAACAGAACAATTGGTAAGCAAAAGGCCCAAAGCAGGTTTCTCCATTAGAATTTTCTGGTCACACTCATATCTGAGTTTTCTGAGATGCTCCCATTCCCTTCAGCTATCCAGTACATGGCCAAGTCTCAGAGCTTGGAGGTGGTACATATTTTGGACACAAAAAAATGAGCCTATTCTGGAAATTGGCCAGGATTCAGGAAGAAAACAGGAACTTAGCAAGATTGTAGGAGTTGCCCACGCATAAGTCAAGCCACAGTCCATTCATAAATTGGGCAAGATGAATCTTGGGAAGCTTTCTACTAGTCAGAACACATACAATGATTCATTCTCTTTTCTAATGTCTAAAACCCCGGACACAGTGGGATACACAGACATAGAGACACTGGCCTTGTCAAACGACTTACCAGAAACAGTTCACTCCAAAACAAATAAACTGCCTTTCCTACCTATTCTCAGAACATGAGACAAAACCTCAAACCTACACCCACACACACAAAGGCAGCTCCTTCCCCCAAGTAGGTCTGTGACTATCAGGAGTGTCCTCTGACTGGTGGGCCATACTATGTTCTGATGAAATCGCCTGTCTTGTGTCAGATATGGTCTCATTGGCCCAATCTGTGAAGTTGTCACTAGCCAGCTGTGAGCCACTACCTGCTTTCTCAGGAAAGGCCTCTCTTCAGAGCTTTCCTGACATTTGTCCATCCTCACATCAGTAGGTACTCAGAAAGACTGACTCTGTCCTTGTTAAATCCAAACAAGTGAGACCACTGGGACTGGGAATGGGACTGGCTCTGCGTGCCTGGCTTCCCGGATCCCAAGTTCAGAGAGTTTCATCACCAAGGAAGTGAGGTGAGATTAATCTCTTCAGGAATTTAATGAGGTCACTGCCTTGGCAACCACTTTGTCCTAACAGTTGCTTCCAATACTACTATGAGATGGAGGCAGCCCTTACTTCCTGTGACACTTTCAAAAGTTAGAATGGTATATCAACCATAGGCACCCAGGAACAGCTCTCCACACATGCCTGGTATGGTCCATCTTCTCTACATTAAGAAGAGAGAGGCTTATTCAGACAAAACCCTTCATCTTGGAAAGGTTGTTTGAGATGGAAGATAACTTTTTCTCTCTCAGGTCCTTCATAGCTGCCTAATCTTCTCCAGGGATCAAACCTGCATGGACCTTTGAGGTTCTCAGCAGGAGGCAGATCCCCTACATTCCTGTATTGTAAGACGAACTCTGTCCCTGCTATTCTGTAAAGTTAGGTTGAGGGAAGAGTGTATGGTTAGGGTTATTAACATGTTTGATTTGGATTACGAATCCTTCTGCAGGATGATTAATAGTATTGGGAACCTGTGATATTTATAAGATTATAGAGGTGAAATATAAGTATGAAAACAGAAATGTTGGTAAGATTTGAAGCCCAGAAGGGCATTAGGCCCTTGATTGGGATACTTAGATTTTAATTACGTTCTACACAGATGTCTCAGATAAATTGATAATCAATGGCATAGGACCTTATACCTTGGATGTTTGATTTTAGAAGAGAACATCCACTCAAATTGAGATAGTCGGTGGGATTAGGAAGATAGTCGGTAGGTTTATAAAAAAAGAGCGAGTATAAAAATTGGACAAAAAGTTCTGTAGCATTAGGGTTTCGGTTATAGAGTGAATATAAATGTCAGCACATGTGAAGAGTCAGTCACAATGATTAACTGGGGAAAATATGTAGGAAGGAAAATATCAATAGAGACATTACGAAATGAGGCAATTATATAGTGAGTGATAGGATTAGACATTTTCAACAGGGTTGAGATTGAATACATAATCTTAGGAAGAAACAAATATGTAGTCACCAATAGGAATGACATTTGAAAGCATTAGGCAACCTGGACATGGATGTTTTTAGTAAGCCATGTTCACTTTCAATTTAGGATTTGGTACAATCATAAGTGTGACCTTTGCATTTTGTGCCCAGAAAATTATTGTGATCAAATATATATGTAGATCATATGATGTGTGTATTTCTTCCACCATTTCTGGGAGCAATATTTGAGGACACATAAATTAGTATTGTGGGTACCAAGTGGTGTACCCTGTGTCAATGAATATAGAGATAATGCATGAATAGACCATAGTGTGAATAAATAATATAACTTTTTTCTCTTTAAATAATGGATTGAATTGATATCTTAAAATATATAGGAAATCATATATTGACATACAATCATTCACTCCAACCAGTTACATATATAATGGTAATCTTAGGGTTATTGTTTATCATGAAGTGTGTGTGAGTTTTGTTTCAAAAGTGTTTATGGAAATCGAAAATAATGTGTTTGGAAAGAAGTCTCATGAAAAGACCAGTCAAGAAATATGGAGGAATCCATGTGTTCTGAAGCTGGAATTGATTGAAAGTGAAACAAATGCCTATAACTTTCCTAAATTGTGGATGAAATATATATCCTGTGATGTGCATAAACTGATGAAATAGTAATGTACCAGTGTTGAATAAAAATGAAGGTCAAAGTACACATCATGTCCCATAGGAATCTACTTGCATTGATGTTAAACTGCGTCAGTTACTGTAGAAATATTAGGATTGCATACATTATTCACCATAGTTAGTTTTATTTCATTTTTATTTATGGTTGTTCAAAACATTACATAGTTGTTGTTATAACATATTTCACACTTTGATTCAAGTGCGTTATAAACTCCCATTTTTACCCCGTGTACAGATTACAGAATCACATCAGTTACACATCTATTGATTCACATATTGCCATACTAGTGTCTATTGAATTCTGCTGCCTTTCCTATCCTCTACTATCCCCCCTCCCCTCCCCGCCCCTCCCCTCTTCTCTCTCTACCCCCTCTACTGTAATAAATTTGTCCCCCTTGTATTATTTTTCTCTTTCCCCTCACTTTCTCTTGTATGTAATTTTGTATAACCCTGAGGGTCTCCTTCCAATTCCATGCAATTTTCCTTCTCTCTCCCTTTCCTTTCCACCTCTCATCCCGCTTTAATGTTAATCATCTTGTCATGCTCTTCATCTCTCCTCTGTTCTTAGTTACTCTCCTTATATCAAAGATGACATTTGGCATTTGTTTTTTAAGGATTGGTTAGCTTCACTTAGCATAATCTGCTCTAATGCCATCCATTTCCCTCCAAATTCTATGATTTTTTTTTTATTTTTCAATGCAGAGTAATACTCCATTGTGTATAAATGCCACAGTATTTTATCCATTCTTTCATTGAAGGTTATCTAAGTTGGTTTCACAGTCTTGCTGTTGTGAATTGTTCTGCTATGAACATCGATGTAGCAGTGTCCCTGTAGCATGCTGTTTTTATGTCTTTAGTGAATAGACTGAGTAGGGAAATAGCTGGGTCAAATGGTGATTCCATTCCCAGCTTTCCAAGAAATTTTCATACTGCTTTCCAAATTGGCTGCACCAATTTGCAGTCCCACCAGCAATGTAGAAGTGTACCTGTTTCCCCACATCATTGCCAGAACTTGTTGTTTGACTTCATAATGGCTGCCAATCTTACTGGAGTGAGATGGTATCTTAGGGTGGTTTCGATTTGCATTTCTCTGACTGCTGGAGATGGTGAGCATTTTTTCATGTACTTGTTGATTGATTGTAAGTCCTCATCTGATAAGTGTCTGTTGAGGTCCTCAGCCCATTTGTTGATTGGGTTATTTGTTATCTTATTGTCTAATTTTTTGAGTTTTTTGTATACTCTGGATATTAGGGCTCTATCTGAAGTGTGAGGAGTAAAGATTTCTTCCCAGGATGTAGGCTCCCTATTTACCTCTCTTATTGTTTCTTTTGCTGAGAAAAAACTTTTTAGTTTGAGTAAGTCCCATTTGTTGATTCTAGTTATTAACTCTTGTGCTATGGGTGTCCTATTGTGGAATTTGGAGCCCGACCCCACAGTATGTACATAGTAAGCAAATTTTTCTTCTATCAGACACTGTGTCTCTGATTTGATATCAAGCTCCTTGATCCATTTTGAGTTAACTTTTGTGCATGGCAAGAGAAAGGGATTCAGTTTCAATTTGTTACATATGGATTTCCAGTTTTCCCAACACCATTTGTTGAAGATGCTATCCTTCCTCCATTGCTTGCTTTTAGCCCCTTTATCAAATATAAGATAGTTGTAGTTTTGTGGATTGGTTTCTGTGTCCTCTATTCAGTACCATTGGTCCACAAGCCTGTTTTGGTACCAGTACCATGCTATTGTTGTTACTATTGCTCTGTAGTATAGTGTGAAGTCTGGTATCGCTCTACCGCCTGATTCACACTTCCTGCCTAGCATTGTTTTTGCTATTCTGGAACTTTTATTTTTCCATATGTATTTCATGATTGCTTTCTTTATTTCTACAAGAAATGCCTTTGGGATTTGATTGGCATTGCATTAAACCTATAGAGAAATTTTGGTAATATCACCATTTTGATGATGTTAGTTCTGCCTTTCCATGAACAGGGTATATTTTTACATCTTCTAAGATCTTCTTATATTTCTCTCTTTAGGGTTGTGTAGTTTTCATTGTATGAGACTTTCCCCTCTTTTGTTAGGTTGATTCCCATCTTTTTTTTTTAGGATATTGTGAATGGAGTGGTTGTTCTCATTTCCATTTCAGAGGATTTGTCCCTGATATAGAGGAATGCCTTTGATTTATGCGTGTTGATTTTATATCCTGCCACTTTGCTGCATTCATTTATTAGCTCTATTAGTTTCTTTGTAGACCCTTTTGGGTCTGCTAGGTATAGAATCATGTCATCTGCAATAGTAATAATTTAAGTTGTTCTTTTCCTATTTTTATGCCTTTAATTTCTTCCGTCTGTCTAATTGCTCTGGCCAGTGTTTCGAGAACTGTATTGAACAGAAGTAGTGAGAGAGGGCATCCCATTCTTGTTCCAGATTTTAGAGGGAATGCCTTCAATTTTTCTAGATTCAGAATGATGCTAGCTTGAGGATTAGCATAGATTGCTTTTACAATATTGAGGTATGATCCTGTTATTCCTAGTTTTTCTAGAGTTTTGAAGATAAAGGGATGCTGTACTTTGTTGAATGCTTTTTGTGCATCTATCGAGATGATCATATGGTTCTTATTTTTAAGTCTATTGATGTGGTGAATAACATTTATTGATTTTCGTATATTGAACAAGCCTTGTATTCCATGGATGAATCCTACTTGATCATGGTGCACAATTTTTTTAATATGTTTTTGTATCTGATTCACCAGAATTTAATTAGGGATTATTGCATTTAGATTCCTTAGGGATATTGGTCTGTAGTTTTCTTTGTTTGAAGTGTTTATGTCTGGTGTAGAAATCAGGGTGATATTGGCCTGGTAGAATGAATTTGGAAGATCTCCCTCTTTTTCAATTTCCTGAAATAGCTTGAAAAGTATTGGTATTAGTTCATATTTAAAGGGTTTGTAAAACTCTGCTGTATACCCATACTGTCCTGGTCTTTTCTTAGTTGGTAATCTTTGGATGGTTTCTTCTATTTCCTCAATTGATACTGGTCTGTTTAGGTTGTCTATATCCTCCTGACTCAATCTGGACAGATCATATGACTTAAGAAATTTTTCGATGCTTTCACTATCTTCTATTATATTGGAGTATAACGAATCAAATTAATTTCTGATTATCTTCTGTATTTCAGAAATATCTGCTGTGATTGCCAGGGGGTGACAAATAACTTGTGTAGATTGATACAGCAGGAATGGAAGCCGTTTATTGTAGCATCTGAGCGATATTTCTACATTTTATATAGCTTATCTAATTAGCATAAAATAGATCCAGCAGTGAACCAATAAGGAATCTCCACACTTAATGGCTTGCTTTTGTTACTTCACAAACCACTCTCTATGGCATTTTTCCAGGCGCCATCCAGACTTGTTTACAGACCCTAACATTTCTCTGGCAAAATACCAGGTGCCATCCTGACTTGTTTATATACCTTAACATGTGATGTTGCCCTTTTCATCCCGTATGCTAGTAATTTGAGTTTTCTCTCTTCTTCTCTTCATTAGCATGGCTAAGGGTCTGTCGATTTTATTTATTTTTTCAAAGAACCAACTTTTAGTTTTCTCAATTTTTTCAATTGTTTCTTTTGTTTCGATTTCATTAATTTCAGCTTTGATTTTAATTAAATCTTACCTTCTACTTATTTTGCTGTTGTTTTCCTCTTCTTTTTCTAGGATTCTGAGATGAAGTATGACATCATTTATTTGTTTTGTTTTTTTTTTTCTTTTTTTAAGGAATGAAATCCAAGCAATGAATTTTCCTCTTAGAACGGATTTCAGTGTGTCCCATAGATTCTGATATGTTGTGCCTGTGTTTTCATTTATCTCTAAGAATTTTTTAATTTCCTCCTTGATGTCTTCTATAACCCATTGATCATTCAGTAACCTATTGTTCATTCTCCAAGTGATGCATGATTTTTCCTTCCTTCGTTTATCATTGATTTTTAGTTTATATTAGATTATGATCAGATAAGATGCATGGTATTATCTCTACTTCTTTATATTGTCTAAGAATTGCCCTGTGACATAATATATGATCTATTTTTGAGAAGGATCCATGTGCTGCTGAGGAAAAATGTAACTGCTTGATGTTGAGGAGTATATTCGATATATGTCAATTAAGTCTAGGTTATTAATTGTGTTATTGAGTTCTATAGTTTTCTATTTCAACTTTTGTTTGGAAGACCTGTCCAGTGGTGAGAGAGGTGTGTTGAAGTCTCCCATGATTATTGTATGGTGGTCTATTAGACTCTTGATCTTGAAAAAAGTTTGTTTGATGGACATAGCTGCACCATTGTTTGGGGCATATATATATTTATAATGGTTATGTCTTGTTGGTGTATGGTTCTCTTGAGCAGTATGTAGTGTCCCTCTTTATCCCTTTTGATTAACTTTGGCTTGAAATCTATTTTATTTGATATGAGTTTGGACACTCCTGCTTGTTTCCGAAGTCCATATAAGTGATATGATTTTTCCCAACCTTTCACCTTCAGTCTATGTATGTCTTTTCCTATCAAATGCGTCTCCTGTAGGCAGCATATTATTGGGTCTTGTGTTGTGATCCATTCTACTAGCCTGTGTCTCTTAATTGGTGAGTTTAAGCCATTAACATTTACGGTTATTATTGAGATAATGGTTGTTCTTCCAGCCCTATTTGTTTATTTATGTTATTAAACATGGATTGTTTTCTACATTGATTATTTCCCCCTTTTACTGTACTACCTCCCACTGTTGGTTTTTATTGTTATTTTCCATTTCCTCTTCCTGTAATATTTTGCCGATGATGTTTTGAAGAGATGGTTTTCTAGCTACAATTTATTTTAACTTTTTTTTTAACATAGAAGGTTATGATTTTATCTTCCATCCTGATGCTTAATTTCACTGGATACACAATTCTTGGTTGGAATCCATTTTCTTTCAGTGTTTGAAAAATGTTAATCCAGGATCTTCTAGCTTTCAGTCTGTGTTGAAAGATCAGCTGTTATCCTGATTGGTTTACCCCTAAATGTAATCTGCTTTTTTTTTCTCTTGTAGCATTTAAAATTCTCTCCTTATTGTGTACGTTGGGCATCTTCATTATAATGTGTCTAGGTGTGGATCTCTTATGATTTTGCACATTCGGCGTCCTGTAGGCTTCTAGGACTTGGGAGTCAGTCTGATTCTTCAAGTATGGGAAGTTTTCTCGTATTATTTCATTGAATACATTGCTCATTGCTTTGGTTTGGACCTCTATACCTTCCTGTATTCCAATGACTCTTAAGTTTGGTCTCTTTATGTTATCCCGTATTTCTTGGATATTCTGTTGATGGTTTCTTAACAGTCTTGCTGAGCTGTCTATGTTCTTTTCAAGTTGGAATACTTTGTCTTCATTGTCTGATGTTCTATCTTCTAAGTGTTCTACTCTGCTGGTAGTATTCTCAATTGAGTTTTTAAGTTGGTTTATTGCTTTCTGCATTTCTAGGATTTCTGTTTGTTATTTTTTACAACCTCTATCTCCCTGTATAGCTGATCTTTTGCTTCTTGGATTTGTTTATGTAATTCATTGTCGAAGTGATTTTTCATTGTCTGATTTTGCTGTCTAATGTCTTCCTTGAGACTCCAGATCATCTGAAGCATGTATATCCTGAGTTCTTTATCTGACATTCCATTTACTGCAGCTATTACCTCTTCTAAAGTTGTGCTGACCTGCATTGCTTGTGGTCCTTTTTTCCTTGTCTTATCATACTGCTCGCTTTTCTTTCTGCTTGGTGAAACTGTTGTGATTTTGAAATTTTCCTCCTATATATTTATATTGCTCTTGTATAGTTGCAAAGTCTCCCTTGCATGGGCGCAGGGGGGCTGTGCTGCTCCTCCAATTAGGGTGATCTAACTACCTTGCTGACCGGCCGCTGGGCTTGTTTTCCTGATCGGTTGCAGGTCTGCCTACCATGCAGGCGCGGGAGGCGGCTCTGCTCTGCCCCTCCTCCAATTGGTGTCACGTGTCTACCAGGCCCGTGGACCCCTGGGGTGTTCTGCCGATCAGTCGCAGGTCTGCCTACCTTGTAGGTGCTGGCGGCGGCTCTGCTCTGCCCCTACTCCAATTGGGGTGACGTGACTACCATGCAGGTGTGTTGCTGGGCCTGTTCCGCCAGTTTGTCGCAGGTCTGCCTACCTTGCGGGCACGGGCAACGGATCTGCTCTGCTCCTATTCCAAATGGGGTGAAGTGTCTGCCGCTCCGGCAGGGCGATGGGCCTCTTCTGCCAGTCAGGTGCAGGTGTGCCTACCTTGCGGGTGCGGGTGATGGCTCTGCTCTGCCACTACTCCATTTGGGGGGTCGTGACTACCATGCCGGCAGGTTGTTGGGCCTGTTCTGGGTGCGGGCGAAGGCTCTGCTCTGCCCCTACTAATATTGGGGTGACCTGACTACCATGCCGGTGGGCCACTGGGATTGTACTAGGTGAGGGAGAAGGCTCTGCTCTGCAACTATTCCAATTCGGGTGATTTGACTACCACGCCTGCGGGTCACTGGGCCTGTTCTGGGCAAGGGCGGCAGCTCTGCTCTGCCTCTATTCCAATTGGGGTGACGTGACTACCATGCAGGTGTGTCGCTGGGCCTGTTCCGGGCGTGGGCGGAGGCTCTGCTCTGCCCCTCTGGCTTGATGACAAAGTGAGAGAGACCCCGGTGTTTGTGACTCACTTTCTTTACCAGGAGACCAACTGTTTCTGTCACCGATGGTATCAATGAAGTTATCTCCTCTGCTGCTTTCTGATGACATCAGATCTCTGCCATGTTGGTATCCCATGCAAAAGGCAGCATTTTGTTCCCTTTGCTGGGTGACTAAAGCAATGGGTGAGTTCTGACCGGCACTCACAAGCCCCGTCTCAATCCTGTTGCACTCCCTATGAAGGCTCGGTTGATATTTACCTCCACAGTATTCAGCAAGACCCGGACCGAGAAGCAGTTTCCGCAGGTTCTTTAGCCCAGGGCCAGATCAGTTCTGGGAGGCGGAATTCGGCCGCTCTGGGCTCGGTGTATGTTCTAATAGAAGCAGGCTCCAAGACGCAGTTTCTGCGGGTTCTCTAGCACTGAGCCTGAGTAATTTGTCTGCAAGACAAAGGTGAATGGCATCCTGAAATTACCGGTTCTATAGCTGAATAAGCTGCGATCAGTCGAAAACAGGGATGGTGACGTCACCTCTCCAAGATGGTGGCCGCTGGGTTCCTCTGTGGTCTGACTGGTGCGGAGAAACGAGTTGGACTGCATGCTTCCCCGTCTCAAACCCAGAATTCAGCACTGAGCACAGTGATTGCATACCTGGCAGGAGCCCACAGTATCTGCACCACTGTATATTTGCGTTGCTATCTCGTCGTTTCCCAGCATGCACCACAGACTCTAGCCACGGAGCGATTTCCTGAATAAGCCACATGACCTTCTGTGAGGACAAATCACTCGCGTTTGAGTTCCCGTAGCTGATCCTCGTGAGATGGAAATTAGTACACTAGGTTTTGGAGAACCACAATTTTGCTGGAAATTTCTAACAAGATAGGTTTTAGCCATTCTAACTCGTCATTCTCCCGCACAGTGATGCGGTATATGGGGGTGATGCACTCTCTTCGCAGCCATCATATGATCCCCTGAAGTTAGTTTTCAGTACTAGGAAACAAATAAGTATTTCAGGTGGATGAATATTTCTGAGAAAAATCGTTTGAAAAGTTGATTATAAATCCACATACATGAATATGAATGAATTTAGGGAGTGTATAATAAGAAAAATATACTTCATATTTTGAAAAATCTGCAGAGTGAAAAAAAAAAATATATATATATGTATATATATACATACACACAGAGACATTAAAAAAGTAGCATTATGTATGCCAATCGAAATTCACCATGAAATATATATCATCCACAGATCCAAAAATATTCATTTTAATGAACATGGATTTATGTCGTTCAACTAAGAAGCTCACCCGTATCTTGAATTTTCGGTTCCAACAGCATTTAGTAGGAGTGATCTCTTCTCACAATTTGTATCTGCCAAGCCAGCCACCTCACAAAATGTACGAGTTATACCAGGTAGAATTCGATATGTGCATATAAAAATACATGTGATGAATAGGCTACAGAGAAAGGGAGACAGTTATTCACATATTTGTTAACTTTTAAAACACATGGAGGACTATTTCAATTAAAATTCGCTAGATTTATAACACCTACCATTTATCATACGAAAGGCAAGTCCAACTATACACCATGCCTCCTGTGAACCTCTTGTATTTCTATTCTGTTTGAGTTATTTTTCTCCATAATATTAGGATTAGAAGTCAAAGTCTATTAGGGTATGTGTTAGTGTCAGGGATTCAGTATTTCGATAGGAAAATTTGAAAATGTATCCAATGTATATGCAAATATGTGCTACACAAAAAACTTCCCACTCTCATTCATAACAATGCCTTGACATTACCTTCGCCCCACATAAGACACAATTAGAGGAGAGGAATTAGAAAATCTGTGAATACATATGTGGAATGGAAAATGCTCAGGAGTTCACAAATATGGAGGTGGTAGAGGAGTTTCCAAAAGTAAGGGACAGGGTAAACACTCCACAAACATGAAGTTCTGCCAGCCTGACATCTGGAGAAACTGCCTCTAAGGTTGGGCAATGAAATATATGCTGTTGTCAGGAGCATTAGCTTCATTTGGAGTGAGACCATCAAAGCTGGGTCTTCATCTATGTGACATGAATGACATTGTTTCTTATTTTCCAATGAACATGAGGCATCAGTGCTGAATTTTCTATTTGTATGTAACTTGTGGCCACTGGGGTCTAAGTGTCTCCCCGTGTGGACTGTAAATCCATTTGGTCATCCTCCACTATTCGTGGTGTTTCTTGCTGCAGCACTGGGAGTTTGGAATTTGCTTCATGAAATACAAGGAGTTCAACAGGGACACAGTGCTGAAGTGAGTTCTGTCAATTGTGGTGGGTCGGGTTCTGCAGGAGAATGCACCAACCAGGCTTCTATCCCACATTGCTTGCCCCATTGACCATAGCAACCTGATTCTGAACATTGCCCTGAAACCTCTCCATATAACAATATGCTTTTACATATAAGAGTCTACTGGCTTCAAAATGTCAGTCACAATCCATTTGCAAGACAATGGCAGATCCACATGCCCCAACACAGATGTTTTATCACACACCTGCCAACCACTGCTCTAGGACAACTACTCAACAGGATCCAACTTACTGGCATCTCTGTTCTACACCATTTTCATAAAACCAAGTCAATCAAGGCACTGTCTTACATACTCATGATCAGCAACAGGACATCCAAATGTTCTCCAGTGCCACCCAGTCATGGGAATTTCAAAAATTTTTATGGTATTTATCTAGCCAATTTTCAAGGAAGAAGTTGGAGGCACTGTGGGTTTCAATTTATTCAGGAACCATTAAATGGTGAGCAAGTTCATTTCAATGAAAACTCTGGAGAATTCTCACAGGCAAGGCTTCCCAAAGAGTGGCCAAAATGTCAGATTAAGCCAGGCCCATTGAGGTCTACAATGTGAGGTCCATGTGTGTTTTGACTCTCAAAAATGGCTGCCAAGTCTTTAAGAATAAAATCATGTGATATCATGGCTGAGATTCCTGTGATCTGTGGAAAGTCAACTTGGGCCTAGATGTCTTTCCAAGGGCAACTCTCATGCATGGCCATCTAAAATCCCAACACAATTCATGGCAATACTTCTCTGAGATCAGTACCACAACTCAGTCTCTAAGGGGAATCACACCAGGGTGCAAGCCCACGTGGACCCAGTCATCTCTTCAAACCACCATTCAAATGTCCACAATTAAATCCCAAACACTCCCACATGGCCCAAATCTTCTTCCATATATACACTCATCATAACCTGTGGCTGGAGGTTTCCATGAGGGGAGCAGCCCACGTCAGTGTCCAAAATAAGCTTCCTGCACCTCATTTGCCTAAAGTCAGGGTGGCATGGACACCCTTCTGTAAACCAGAAGTGATCAAATAAGCCTTCCTTTAATACTGCTTAGCTTCTCCAACTTGAGGCCTACTGACTTTGAGGTTTAGATTCTTTAAGTGAATTGGAGTCATGAGAAAAACAAGCACCTATGGGCTAGCCTCTGCTGGGTTTTGAAGAACTCATTTGACCCAAAGGATCCCTGTTCTCACTTGATGGATGTCAGGAACTACCAGAGGAACGCAAAGAGAGTTAATCAACAATATCTGATCTTTTTGCCATTTTGGTTTTCGATGCATGCATGGGATGTATCTTTAGATACATCAGGTGCTGAGAATCTAAGCCTCAGCCTCACACAGGGCCAAGAGACTGATTCAGACATATCCCTTTTCAAAGCAATTAAGCATGGATCCACACGTGATGCCCATTCATTTGCATTGAAAACTGTTTTCTTCAGGCTTCACAAAGTGGTGGCTTGAGGCAAGTTCTTCTCACAGACAATAGAAACAAAAGGACCAAAGACGCAGGGTTTCTCCACTGAAACTTCCTGGTCAACTGATCTGAGATTTCTGAGATGCATGCACATTCTAGTACATATCTTGGACACAAAACCATACTACATTCTGGCTTATTACCCACAAATTCCCCCCCCACATATCTTGGACACAAAACCATGATACTATTCTGGAGTGTTGCCAGAATTGAAGGAGAAAACAGGAAATTATGAAGCTAGTAGGTGTTGCCCATCCATAAGGCAAGCCTGATTCCACTCATATATTGGGCACAATGAATGCTGGCAAGCTTTCTAGTAGACAGGAAACATCCATTGATGCCTTCTCTCTTCTAATGTCTACAATCATGAACACAGTGGGATACACAGACACTCGCCTTGTCAAAGGACTTACTAAAAGTAGTCCACTCCAAACCAAACAAACTGCCTTTCCCACCTATTCTGAGAACTTGAGACAAAACCACAAAATCACACCCACACCCACAAAGGCACCTCCTTCCCCCAAGTAGGTCTGTGACTCTCCGGAGTGTCCTCTGACTGGTGGGCCATACTATGTTTCCCCAAAATGACCTCTCCTGTCTCAGTTCTGGTCTGCTTGGCCATCTCTGTGAAGTTGTCAAGAGCCAGTGGTGAGACACTACCTGCTTTCTGAGGAAAAGCCCCTCTTCAAAGGTTTCCTGGCATTTGGCCATCCTCACATCTGTAGGTTCAAAGAAAGACTGACTCTGTCCTTGGTAAATCCAAACATATGAGACCACTGGGACTGGGACAGGGACTGTGTCTGGGTTCCTGGCTTCCTGGATCCCAAGTTCAGAGAGTTTCATCACCAAGGAAGTGAGGTAAGGTCACTTCCTTCAGGATCTGAATTACATCACTGCCTTGGCAACCACTTTGCCCTAACAGTTGCTTCCAAAAGTCCCTTTAGGTGGAGGCTGCCACTGTTTTCCTGTAACACTTTCACAAGTTAGAATGTTATATCAATCATAAGCACCCCGGAACAGCTCTCCACACAGAACTGGTTTGGTCCATCTTGTATACATTAAGAAGAGAGAGTGATTCAGACACAACCCTTCAACCCGACCAGGATGACTGCCATGGAAGATGACTTTTGCTTTCTGAGGTATTTCATAGCTGCCTTCATCTTCACCAGGGATCATTTCTGCATGAACATTTGAGGTTTTCAGCAGGTGAAGATACCCTACATTCCTGTATTTTAAAACCAACTCTGTCCCTGCTCTTCGGTAAAGTTAGTGTATGGTTAGGGTTCATTATATGTTTGATTTGGGTTAGGAATCATTCTGCAGGATGAATAAAGGGATTGGGTACCTGCGATATTTATAAGAATATATAAGTGAAATATATGTATGAAAACGGAAATCTAAGAAAGATTTGAAGCCCAGAAGGGCATTGGGCCCTTGATTGGGATGCATAGTGTTGAATTACGTTCTGTACAATTGTCTCAGTTAAATCGATATACAATGGCATAGGACCTTGTACCTTGGATGATTGAATGTAGAAGAGAACATCCAGTTAAAAAGTGATAGTCGGTAGGATTAGAAAGATAGTCGGTAGGTTTAGGAAGAAGAGTGAGAATATGATTTGGAATAAAAAGCTTCTTTAGCAATAGGGTTTCGTTTAGAGAGTGAATGTAAATGTCAGTACATGTGAAGAGTCTTTCACAATGATGAACTGGGGAAATTATGTAGAAAAGCAGGTATCAATAGAGACATAACGAAATCAGGCAAAGTATAAATGAGTGATAGGATTAGACATTTTCAACAGGGTTGAGTTTGAATATATAATCATAGGAAAAAACAAATATGTTGTCACCAATGGGATTGACATTTGAGAGCATTAGGCAACCTGGACACGGATGTTATTACTTATCCATGTTCACTTTCCTTTTAGGCTTTGGTACAATCATAAGTGTGACCTTTACATTTTTTTTTGTTCAGAATATTTCGGTGGTAAAATGTATATGTAGATCAGGTAACATGAGTATTTCTTTCACCATGTCTGGGAGCAATATTTTGAAGACATATACATTAGTATTAGGGGTACAAAGAGGTGTACCCTGTGTCTATGAATATAGAGATAATGCATGAATAGACGATAATATGAATAAATAATGTATCTGGTTCCACTTTAAATAATGGATTGAATTGAAATCTGAAAATATATAAGAAATCTTATATTGATATATAATCATTCATTTCAACCAGTTATATATCTAATGGTAATATTAGGATTATGGTTTATCATGAAGGGTGTTTGAGTTTTGCTTTATAAGTGATGATGTTAAACGAAAATAATGTGTTTGGAAAGAAGTCTCATGAAAAGACCAGTCAAGAAACATAGAAGAATCATGTGTTCTGAATCAGAAAGTGATTGATCGTGAAACAAATGCCTATAAATTTTCTAACTTTTGAATGAAATATATATCCTATGATGTGCATAAACTGAAGACATCGTAACGTATAAGTGTTGAATAAAAATGAAAATCAAAATACACATCATGTCCCCTAAGAATATACTTGCATTGATGTTAAACTAGCTCAGTAACTGTAGAAATATTAGGTTTTGTTTGCACCTTTCACTGAATTTAGTTTTCAGTACTAGAAAACAAATATGTATTTCAGGTGGATGATTATTTCTGAGAATAATCTTGTGGAAAGTTGATTATAAATACACATATATGAATATGAATGAATTTAGGGAGTGTATAATAAGACACATATATTTCATATTTTAAAAAATCTGGAGAGTGTATATATATATATATATACACTCTCATACATACACACTCACATGCACAGATATAAAAATGTAGCAATACAGGAAATCCATCATGAAGGCAGGCATGGAAAAATCAAGTCTCTGACCTCTTCAGCTGCGCGGGCATCGGGAGTCGTAAACTGTCTAAATGCTGTTTGCTCAGAATCACTAGGCAATGTTGACCTAATGTGGATCTGGTGCGAACATTCTGGGCCCCTCAGAACACACACCGAGCCTGGATCGGCTGCATTCAACCTCCGGTTTGCCTGGTTCTCGTGACTCAGCACTAAGATCCCTCTGAAATAACTGTTCGGCCCTTCTGAACTTTCAGAGGTAAAAGCCAACCAAGCCTTCAAAGGCAGTGGCCACAGGATTGAAACGGCGCTTGGGAGAGACAGTCAGGACCCACCCGTTGCGTTGGTTACCTTGCAAAGGGAACAAACGGTCACCATTTGCATGGGATACCACCATAGCATAGAAATGATGTCACGGGCAGAGGAGATAACTTCATTGAAACCAGCGTGACAGGTGTGTAATCCCCTAGCCATCTCTCTCAACACAGCGGGGAAACCTTAAGGGCCCCTCCCAGCTCTGCCGTAAGGGCCTCTCCCAGCTCTCCCGTGAGCGCGATAGCCAGACCTAGGGAATCAGGATTGGCTCGGGACTAGCGGCGTGGAATTCCGGGCTCCTGATCCCACAAGTGCTGACAATTGAGGTCTCTTACACCACGTACCGGTGGCGTGGCTCCCAGAGGGCAAGAAAATTCGCTGGGGGTCCTCAGCCCCAAGCTCTACAAACTTAGGGTCTGAGGGAGGCAAACAGGGAGAGTGTGCACAGGCGTTCATGAAAACAGGGCTGCCAGGAGTAGAGTTCTGGCTTGTAACCACTATTGTGGTGAGCGTCACAGGTGATCAGGGCATGGCTTGAGGAAGCACAAGAGAAGGCCCTAGGCACTCAGGATTGGAGATCCGCCAAGTCTGGGAGGAAGAGCTGCTGCACAGTGATTGGTTCCCACTTATTCAGAGGAGGAGCTTGGCCCAGTGCACACAGCTCCACATACTGAAAGAGAAGTTAATTGAACTCTATGACTGCATGTATTATTATTATTTTTTTAATTTATATTTTTTATATTTCTTTCATTTTCATTTTTGTTGTTGTTGTTCTTTAACTTTTTTAATGTTTTTATTTTTTATTTTTTATTTTATCATTATTATTATTAATATTATTTTAAATTTTAATTTTCATTTTTTAATTATAATTATTATTTAAATTTTTTTTCTTTCTTTATTTTCTAATTTTTTCTTTTGTCTTTTCATTTCTTTTCAATTTTCTTATTCTCCCTTCCTTGAATTCTACCTGTCTACTCTCATTCTCTTTAGTGACTTCTTCCCTTCCCTTCTAATATCTTTCCTCCCAAGCATCAAATAAATTTATAAGAGTAAGCAGTAACTCAGCAGTCAAACAAAACAAGAAGTAACATGAGCAGCATAAAAAAGCAAGGAAGAAAAGGAGTACAAACAATGATGGACAGCCTAAATATTCAGAAGGACCTAGAGTCATCAGAAAAATGGTCATATAAAGAACTCAAGAAATACCTTAGACAGATGGAATGGAACCTTAAAGAGGATACGAGACATCAAAACCAAACAGTGAAAGAACACATTGAAAATGAATTACATAAACAGATATAAAAAGAAATTAAGCATCTTAATTAGGAGATAGAGATTATAAAAAAAATCAAACAATAATTCTAGAAATGAAGGAAATGATAAAACAAATTAAAAACTCAATTGAGAGTATCACTAACAGAGTGGAGCAAGTAGAAGACAGAATGTCAGATAATGAAGACAAAATATATCATCTTGAAAAAAGTCTAGCCAACAAAGAAATGCTGGTAAAAAGTCATGAGAAAAACATCCAAGAGATATGGGATAACATAAGAAAAAAAAAAAAAACTAATGAGTCATCTGGATAGAGGAAGGTACAGAGATTCAAACCAAGGGAATGAGTAACCTGCTGTATGAAATAATTACAGAAAACTTTCCAGAAATAAAAATGGAAACGGATAAAAAAAATTGTAGATGCTTACAGGACACCGAGCACACAAAATCACAGTAGACCAATGCCAAGACACATTGTAATGAAGATATCCAATATACAGAACAAAGAGAAAATATTAAAAGCTACAAGAGAAAGGAGGCAGATTACAATCAGGGGTAAACCAAAAATGTTAACAACAGATTTTTCATCACAGACGCTGAAAGTGAGAAGATCCTGGAACAACGTATTTCAAACACTTAAAAACAATGGATGCCAACCAAGAAATCTGTATTCAGCAAAATTAAGCTTCAGGTAAGACAACGAAATAAAAACATTTTGTGATAAACAAAAGCTAAAAGAACTTGCAGCCAGAAAACCAGCATTGCAAAGCATCTTAAGGAAAACACTACACAAGGAAAAAATGAATATCAACAAAGAAAACCATCAGTGGGAAGTGCCTCATTAATGACAGAGGGCGGGGGAAAAGTTAATCATGGATAAACAAACTAAATTAAAAAAAAGATAAATAATCAAAGACGGGTGGCAATACAAACCATATATCAATACTAACTCTAAACTTTAATGGCTTTAACTCTCCAATAAAGTGACATAGACTTGTAACGTGGATTAAAAAAAACAAATCCAACAATATGTTGCTTCCAGGAGACACATCTGAATGGAAAAGACATACACAGGCTGAAGGTGAAAGGTTGGGAAAATTTATACCATGCACACGGTCCTTGTAAGCAAGCAGGGGTGGCCATCCTCATATGGAATAAAATCGACTTCAAGACTAATTTAATCAAAAGGGATAAGGAAGGACATTATATACTGTTGAAAGGAACCATTCACCAACAAGACATAACAATTATCAATATTTATGCAGCAAATAATGGTGCTGCAACATTTATAAAACAAATTCTCCTCAAGTTCAAGAATCAAATAGACCACAACACAATAATTATGGGAGACTTCAACTCACCTCTCTCACCATTGGACAGATCCTCCAAACAAAAGTTGAATAAAGAAAATATAGAATTCAATATCACAATCAATACCCTAGACTTAACTGACATATATAGAATATATCAACCATCATCAAGTGGATATACTTTTTTCTCACCAGCACATGGATCCTTCTCAAAAATAGACCATATATTATGCCATAGGGCAACACTCAGTAAATATAAAGGGGTGGAGATAATACCATGAATTTTTTTCTGATCACAATGGAATGAAACTGGAAACCAACGGTAAAAGAAGGAAGGAAAAATCCTACATCACATGGAAAATGAACAATATGTTACTGAATGATCAATGGGTTACAGAAGACATAAAGGAGGAAATCAAAAAATTCTTAGAGATAAATGAAAATACAGACACAACATATCAGATTCAATGGGACACAATGAAACAAGATTCAAGAGGCAAATTCATCGCCTGGAGGTCATTCCTCAAAAAAAGAAAAAAACAAAAACAACAAATAAATGAGCTCTCACTTAATCTCAAAGCCCTAGAAAAGGAAGAGCAAAACAACAGCAAATGTAGCAGAAGGCAAGAAATTATTAAAATCAGAGAGTAAATCACGAAATTGAAACAAAAGAAACTATTAAAAAATTACCAAAACTAATAGTTGGTTCTTCGAAAAAATAAATAAGATTGACAGACCCTTAGCCATGCTAACGAGGAGAAGAAGAGAGAGAACTCAAATTACTAACATACGGGATGAAAAAGGCAATATCACAACAGATGCTACATAAATACAGAAGACAATTAGAAATTATTTCGAAAACCTATATTCCAATAAAATAGAAAATAGTGAAGACATTGATACATTTGTTAAGTCATATGATTTGCCTAGACTGAGTCAGGAGGATACACACAATTTGAACAGACCAATATCAATCGATGAAATAGAAGAGGCAATCAAACTACTACCAACCAAGAAAAGCCCAGGATCGGATGGGTATACAGCGGAGTTTTACAAAACCTTTAAAGAAGAATTAATACCAATACTTTTCAAGTTATTCAGAAAATAGAAAAACAGGGAGCTCTGCCAAATTCATTCTATGAGGCCAACATCACCCTGCTTCTGAAACCAGACTAAGACACCTCAATGAAAGAAAACAACAGACCAATATCTCTGATGAACCTAGATGCAAAAATTTTCATTAAAATTCTGGTGATTTGGATACAAAGGCACATCAAAAAAATTGTGCACCATGATCAACTAGGATTCATCCCTGGGATGCAAGGAGGGTTCAATATATGGAAATCAATAAATGTTATTCACAACATCAATAGACTTAAAAATAAGAACCATAAGATGATCTTGATAGATGCAGAAAAACCATTAGAAAAAGTAGAGCATTCCTTTACGTTCAAAACATTAGAAAAACTAGGGATAAAAGGAACATACCTCGACATTGTAAAAACTATCTATGTTAAGCCTCAAGCTATTATCATTCTGAATGGAGAAAAATTGAAGGCATTCTTTCTAAAATTTGGAACAAGACAGGGATGTCCTCTATCACCACTTCTATTCAATATAGTTCTCGAAAAACTGGCCAGAGCAATTAGAAAGTTGAAAGACATTAAAGACATAAAAATAGGAAAAAAAGAACTTAAATTATCACTATTTGAAGATGACATGATTCTATACATAGAAGACCCAAAAGGGTCTACAGAAAAAAACTACTAGAACTAATAAATGAATTCAGCAATGTGGCTGGAAATGAAATCAACATGCATAAATCAAAGGCATTTCTGTATATCAGCGACAAAACTTCTGAAATGAAAATGAGGAAAAACACTGCATTCACAATATCCTCATAAAAAATTAAATACTTGGGAATCAACCTAACAAAAGAGGTGAAAGATTTATACAATGCAAACTACAGAACCCTAAAAAGAGAAGTAGAATAAGATCTTAGAAGATTGAAAAATATACCCTGTTCATGGATAGGCAGAACTAACATCATCAAAATGGTGATATTACTAAAAAGTTGTCTGTAGGTTTAATGAAATGCCAATCTAAATCCCAAATGAATTTTTTGTAGAAATAGATAAACCAATCATGAAATTCATATGGAAAAATAAACGACCCAGAATAGCAAAAGCAATTCTAAGCAGGAAGTGTGAATCAGGCGGTATAGCGATACCAGATTTCAAACTATATTACACAGCAATAATAACAAAAACAGCATGGTACTGGTACCAAAACAGGCGGGTGGACCAATGGTACAGAATGGAGGACACAGAGACTAATCCAAAAAGCTACAACTATCTTATATTTGATAAAGGAGCTAAAAGCTTGCAATGGAGGAAGGATAGCATCTTCAACCAATCGTGCCGGGAAAACTGAAAATCCATATGCAACAAAATGAAACTGAATCCCTTTCTCTCGCCATGCACAAAAGTTAACTCAAAGTGGATCAAGGAGCTAGATTCAAATCAGAGACTCTGCATCTGATAGAAGAAAAAGTTGGTTCCGATCTACATATTGTATGGTCAGGCTCCAAATTCCTTAATAGGACACCCATAGCACAAGAGTTAATAACAAGAATCAACAAATGGGAGTTACTTAAACTGAAAATTTTTTTCTCAGAAAGAGAAACAATAAGAGAGGTAAATATGGAGCCTAGATCATGGGAACAAATTTTTACTCCTCACCCTTCAGATGGAGCCCTAATATCCAGAGTATACAAAGTATACAAAGAACTCAAATAATTAGACAATAAGATAACAAATAACCTAATGGGCCAAGGACCTGAACAGACACTTCTCAGAGGAGGACATAGAATCAATCAACAAGTACATAAAAAAATGCTCTCCATTTCTTGCAGTCAGAGAAATGCAAATCAAAACCACCCTAAAATACCATGTCAATCCAGTGAGATTGGCAGCCATTATGAAGTCAAACAACAACAAGTGCTGGCGACGATGTGGGGAAAAGGGTACTCTTGTACATTGCTGATGGGACTGAAACTGGTGCAGCCAATTTGGAAAGCAGTATGGAGATTCCTGGGAAGGCCGGGAATGGAAGCACCATTTGACCCAGCTATTGCCCTTCTCGCACTATTCCCTGAAGACCTTAAAAGAGCGTACTACAGGGATACTGCCAATCGATGTTCATAGCAGCACAATTCACAATTGCTACACTGTGGAACCAACCCAGATTACCTTCAATAGATGAATGGATAAAAAAAAAAAGTTTTTTTTTATATACTATGGAGGATTACACAGCACTAAAAAATGACAAAATAATGGAATTTGCAGGGAAATGCATGGCACTAGAGCAGATTATGCTTAGTGAAGCTAGCCAATCCCAAAAAAACAAATACCAAATGACTTCTTTGATATAATGAGAGCAACTAAGAACAGAGCAGAGAGGAAGAGCATGAAGAAAAGATTAACATTAAGCAGAGACATGAGGTGGGACGGAAAGGTAGAGAAAAGAGAAATTGCATGGTAATGGAGGGAGACCCTTATTGTTATAAAAAAAATACATATAAGAGGTTGTGAGTGTAATGGAAAAATAAACAATAAGTGAAATGAATTACAGTAGGTAGCGTAGAGAGAGAAGATGGGAAGAGAGCGGAGGGGGGATAGTAGGGCATAGTAAAGGTAGCAGAATACAACAGTAACTAATAAGACATTATGTAAAAATATGGATGTGTAACTGATGTGATTCTGCATTCTATATTTGGAGTAAAAATGGGAGTTCATAACCCACTTGAATCTAATGTATGAAATATGATATGTCAAGAGCTTTGTAATGTTTTGAGCAACCAATAAAAGAAAAAAAAGGTAGCAATATATATGCCAATCGAAAATCTTCATCAAATATATATAATCCAAAGATCGAAAAATATTCATTTTACTGAAATGGATTTATGTATAATGTTATTCAACTAGGAAGCTCACCCGTAGGTTGAATTTTCAGTTCCAACAGCGTTTAGGAGGAGTGATCTCTTCTCACAATTTGCATCTGCCAATTCAGCCACCTCACATGTGTGTAAAAGTGATATCAGGTAGGATTCTATATGTGCATATAAAAATACATGTGCTGAATAGGCTACAGAGAAAGGGAGACAGGGATTCACATATTTGTTAATTTTAAAAACACATCTAGAACTATTTCAACAGAAAATTGACTAGATTTAAAACTCCTACATTATATAATGCAAAAAGCAATTCCAACTATACACCATGCCTCCTCTGAACTGCTTGTATTTCTATTCTTTTTGGGTTATTTTTCACCATCATTTTAGGATTATTAGTCAGAGACTAGTAGGGTACAGGTTAGTGTCAGGGATTAAGTATTTCAAATGGAAAATTGGAAAATGAATCCAATGTGTATGTAAATATGTGCTACACAAAAATCTTCCCACTCACATCCAGAACAATGCCTTGACATTACCTTCGCCCCAAGTAAGACACAATTAGAGTTGAAAAGTGTAAAAATCTAGGAATACATACATGGAATGGAATATGCTCGGGAGTTCACAACTTTTGAGGTGGTAGAGGAGTTTCCAAAAGTAAAGGACAGGGTAAACACTCCACAAACAAGGAGCTCTGCTGGCCTAAGAATTCTTGGGAAATGGCCTCTGAGGTTGGGATCCTGAAATATATGTTGCTGTCATGAGCTTTAGCTTCCTTCGTAGTGAGACCATCAAAGCTGGGTCTGCATCTATGTGACCAGGAAGAGATGTTTTCTTATATTCCAATGAACATGAGGCAGCAGTGCTCAATTCTCTCTTTGTAGGTAAACTGTGGCCACTGGATTCTAAGTGTCTCCCAGTGGGGACTGTGAAGACATTTGGTCATCCTCCACTTTTCATGGTGTTTTTTGCTGCTGCACTGGGAATTTGGTATTTGCTTCACAAAATATAAGAAGTTCATTTGGGATACAGTGCTGGAGGGAGTTCTGTCACTTGTGGTGGGTCAGGGTCTGCAGGAGAATGCACCAACCAGGCTTCTATCCCACAGAGCTTGCCCCAGTAACCATAGTAAACTTATTCTGAACATTGCCCTTAAAACTCTCCATATAACAGGATGCCTTTACATATAAGGGTCTCATGTCTGCACTATATCAGTCACAAGCCATTTGGAAGCCAATGGCAGATCCACATAGCCCCTCCATGATGTTTTTTCACACACCTTCCCACCACTGCTCTAGGCCCACTACTCAGCAGGCTCCAAATTACTGGCATCTCGTGTTCTACATCATTTTCATGAAACCCAGTTAAACAAGGCACTGTCTGGTATACACATGATAAGCAACAGGACATCAAATTTTCTGCAGTTCCACCTGGTCATGGGAATTTAAAAAATTTCATGGTATTTATTTAGCAATTTTTCAAAAATGAAGTTAGAGGCACTGTGGGTCTCAATTCATTCAGGAACCATTAAGTGTGAGAAAGTTCATTTCAATGAAAGCTCTGGAGAACTCTCAAAGTCAAGGCTTCTCAAAGAGTTACCAAATGGTCACATAAAGCCAGGCCAATTCACGTCTACAATGTGAGGTCCATGTATGTTTTGACTCTCATCTATGGCTGCCAAGTCTTTCAGAATAAAATCATGTGATATCCTGGCTGAGATTCCCAGGCCTCTGTGGAAAGCCACCCTGGGCATAGATCTCAGTTTCCAAGAGTGAGTCTTATGTGTGTCCTCCTAAAATCCCAACACAATTCATGGCTATACTTCTCTGAGGTCAATTCCAGAATGCAGTCTCTAAGGGGAATCACACCAGAGTTCAAGCCCAGGTGGACCCAGTCATCCCTTCCAACCGCCACAAAAATTACCACAATTAAAATCAAAACACTCCCACAGGGCCATCATCTTCTTCCATGTAGACACTCATCATAACCTCTAGCTGGAGGTTTCTATGAGCCCAAGGTAGTGTCCAAAATAAGCTCACTTGCCCCTTATTTGCCTAAAATCATGGTGGCCTGGACACTCTTCCTGTGAACCAGGAGTGATCAAATATTCCTGCTGTTAAAGTGTTCCACTTCTCCAATTTCAGCCTACTGGCTGTAGGGTATAGATTCTTTATGTGATTTGGATTCATGAGAAAATCCAAGCACATATGGGCTAGCCTCTGCAGGGATTTCAAGAACTCATTTGACCCAAAGGATCCCTATTCTCACTTGATGGAGTTCAGGAACCTAAAACAAGAAGGCAAAAATATTCATCCACAATGACTGCTCTTTTGGACATTTTAGTTTTGGAAGAACATGGAATCTTTCTTTAGATCCATCAGGTGCTGAGAATCTAAGCCACAACCTCATACAAGGACAAGAGGCTGATTCAGACACATCCCATTCCAAAGAAATTAAGCAAAGAGCCACAGGTGGGGTCCATTCATTTCCATATGAAAACAGTGTTTTTCAGGCTACACAAAGGGGTGGCCTGAGGCAAAGACCTTTCTGACATTTAGGGTAATAGAAATAGAATTAAGCAAATGGCCCAAGAAGGGTTTCTCCACTGAGACTTTACTGCACACACTGATATCTGAGTTTTCTGAGATGATCTCATTCCCTTCAGCTATCCAGAACATGGCCATGTCACAGAGCCTTGTGGTGTTACATATCTGGGAAACAAAACCATGAGTCTATTCTGGAGAGTGGCCAGAATTCACGTAGAAAACAGGAACTTTAGAAGATAGTAGATGTTGCCCATCCATAAGGCAAGCTGCAGTGCATTCCAATTGCGCAGTATGAATTGCGGAAGCTTTCAACTAGAGACAACACATCCATTGGTGCATTCTCTTTTCTAATGTCTACAACCATGGATACAGTGGGATACTCAGACATAGAAACACTCACAATGTAAAACGACTTACTAGAAACAGTCCACTCCAAACCAAACAAACCACCTTTCCTACCTATTCTCAGAACATGAGAAAAAACCACAAACTCACACCTACAACGGCAAAGGCACTTCCTTCCCCCAAATAGGTCTGTGACTATCCGGAGTGTCTTCTGACTGGTGGGCCATATTATGTTCCCCCAAAATGGCTTGTCCTGTTTCACATCTGGTCTCAATGTCCAACTCCGTGAAGTTGTAAGGAGCCAGCAGTGAGCCACTACCTGCTTTCTCAGGAAAGGCGCCTCTTCAGAGCTCTGCTGGCATTTGGCCATCCTCACATCAGCAGGTACCAAGAAAGACTGACTATGTCTTTGGGAAAAGCAAACAAGTTAGCCCACTGGGTCTGGAGTGGGACTGGCTCTGGGTGCCTGGCTTCCTGGATCCCAAGTTCAGAGAATTCCATCACCAAGGAAGTGAAGTGAGGTCACTTCTTTCAGGAACTGAATATGGTCACTGCCTTGGTAACCACTTTGTCCTAACAGTTGCTTCCAAGGTTCCCATGAGATAGAGGCTGCCCCAACATCCTGTGACACATTCAGAAGTTATAATGGTATATCAACCATAAGCACCCTGGAACAGCTCTCCACAGAGGCCTGGTTTGGTCCATCTTCTCTACATTAAGAAGAGAGAGGCTGAATCAGACACATCAATTCATCCTGACCAGGTTGTTTGCATGGAAGATGACTATTGCTCTCTCAGGTCCTACATAGCTGCCTACATCTTCTCCAAGGATCATTTCTTCATGGATCTTTGATGTTCTAAGCAGGTGGAAGATCTTCTACATTTCTATATTGTAAGACCCACTCTGTCGCTGCTCTTAAGTTAGTTATATTGAGGGAACAGTGTATGGTTAGGGTTAATAACAAGTTCGATTTGGGTTACGAATCATTCTGCGGGATGAATAATGGTATTGGCAACCTGCGATATTTACAAGAGTATACATGTGAAATATAAGTATGAAAGCAGAAATCTAGGTAAGATTTGAAGCCCAGAAGGGCATTGGGGACTTGAGTGGGATACTTAACTTTGAGTTATGTGCTGCACAGATGTCTCAGATAAATCAATATACACTGGCATCGGACCTTGTACCTTGGATGATTGAATGTTGAAGAGAGCATCCAGTCAAAAACCGATAGTCGGTAGGATTAGGAAGGTAGTTGGTAGATTTAGAAAGAAGAGTGAGCATAGGATTTGGACCAAAAGTTCTTCAGCAATAGGGTTTCGGGTAGAGAGTGTATGTAAATGTCAGCACATGTGAAGAGTCAGTCACAATGATGAACTGGGGAAAACATGTAGGAAAGCAGATATCAATAGAGACATTAGGAAATCAAGCAAAGTATAAAGTGTGTGATAGGGTTAGACATTTTCAACAGGTTTGAAGTTGAATATATAATCTTAGGAAGAAACAAATATGTAGTCACCAATAGGATTGATATTTGAGAGCATTAGGCAACCTGGACATGGATGATTTTAGTAATGGATGCTATCTTTTCATTTAGGCTTTGGTACAATTGTAAGTGTGACCTTTGCTTTTTGTGTCCGGAATATTTCTGTGATAAAATGTCTATGTAGATCAGGTGACATGAGTATTTCTTCCACCATTTCTGAGAGCAATATTTTGAAGATTTATAAATTCGTATGGGGGTACAAATAGGTGTACCCTGTTTCTATTAATATAGACATAATGCATGAATAGACAATACTGTGAATAAATAATATAACTAGATCCACTTTAAATAATGGATTGAATGGATATCTGAAAATATATAAGAAATGTTATATTGATATACAATCATTAATTCCAACCAGTTATATATCTAATGATTATCTTATGGTTATGGTTAATCATGAAGGGTGTGTGAGTTTTTCTTCAAAATTGATTATGGAAATCGAAAACAATATATTTGGAAAAAAAGTCTCATGAATAGACCAGTCAAGAAACATAGAGAAATACATGTGTTCTGGAGCAGGAAGTGACTGAAAGTGAAACAAATGCCTATAAATTTGCTAACTAGTGAATGAAATATATATGCTAAGATGTGCATAAACTGAAGAAATAGTAATGTACCAGTGTGGAATAAAAATTAACGTCAAAATACACATCGTGTCCCATAGGAACCAACATGCATTGATGTTCAACTGGGTCAGTTAATGTAGACATATTAGAATTTGTATGCACCTTTCACTGAAGTTAGTTCTCAGTACTAGGAAACAAATATGTATTTCAGGTGTTTGAGTATTTCTAAGAATAATCTTGTGAAAAGTTGATTATTAATCCACATACATGAACATGAATGAATTTAGGGAGTGTATATAAGACACATAATTTTCATATTTTTAAAAATCTGGAGAGTATATACACACACACACACACACAAACACAGAAATTAAAAAATAGCAATATATATGCCAATCGAAATTCATCATGAAATATATATCATAAAGATGCAAAAACATTCATTTTACTGAACATGGGTTTATGTATAATGTTGTTCCACTGGGAAGCTCACCCATAGGTTGAATTTTCAGTTCTAACAGCGTTTAGGACGAGTGATCACTTCTCACAATTTGTATCTGCCAAGTCATGTAACTCAAAAGAATGTACGTGTGATACCGTGTAGGATTCTATTTGTGCATATAAAAATACATGTGCTGAATAGGCTCCAGAAAATGGGAGACAGTAATTCACATATTTGTTAACTTTCAAAACACATGGAGAACTATTTCAATTAAAAATTGACTAGATTCATAATACCTACCCTTTATCATGCAAAAGGCAAGTCCAACCCTGAACTGCATGTATTTATGTATTGTTTGGGTTATTTTTCTCCATCATATTAGAATTAGTAGTCAGAGTCTATTAGAATATGGGTTAGTGTCAGGGATTCAAAATTTTGAATGGAAAAATAGGAAAATTAATTCAATGTGTATGCAAATATGTGCTAAAACAAATCTTCTGACTCTCATCCAGAACAATGCCTTGAAATTATCTTCGCCCCAAGTAAGACACAATTAGAGAAGAAATGTTGCAAAATCTGTGATTACATTTCTGGAATGGAAAATGCTCAGGAGTGCACAAACTTGGAGGTGGTATAGGAGTTTCCAAAAGTAAGAACACGGTACACACTCCACAAACATGGAGCTCTGCATGCCTAAAACTTTTAGAGAAACTGCCACTGAGGTTGGGCAATGACATATAGGTTTTTGTCAGGAGTTAAGCTTCCTTTGTAGTGATACCCTCAAAGCTGGGTCTGCATCTATGTGACCTGGAGGACAAAGTTTCTTATTTTCCAATGAACACAAGGCAGCACTGCTGAATTCTCTCTTTGTAGATAAACTGTAGCCCCTGGGGGTTTATTTTCTCCCCGTGTGGACTGTGAAACAATTTGGTCATCCTCCACTTTTCGTGGTGTTTCTTGCTGCTGCACTTGGAGTTTGGTACATGCTTCACGAAATACAAGGAGTTCAACTGGGAACCAGTGCTGGAGAGAGTTCTGTCACATGTGGTGGGTTATGGTCTGCAAGAAAATTCACAAACCAGGCTTCTATCTCTCAAAGATTGCTCCCTTGTCCATAGCAACCTGATTCTGAACATTGCCCTGAAACCTCGCCATAGAACAAGATGCCTTTACATATAAGGGTCTGAAGTCTGCACTATGTCAGTCACAAGCCATTTGGAAGCCAATGGCAGATCCACATGGACCCACCACGATATTTTATCACACACGTGCCCACCACTGCTCTACGCCCACTACTCAGCAGGCTACAAATTACTGGCATCTCTGTTCTAAACAATTTTCAGAAAACCCTGTCAATCAAGGAACTGTCTGGTACACTCATAATAAGCAATAGGACATCGAATGTTTCTGGAGTGCCACCTGGTCATGGGAATTTCAAAAATTTCATGGTATTTATCTAGCCATTTTTCAAGGATGACATTGGATGCACTGTGAATTTCAATTATTCAGGAACCATTAAATGTTGAGAAAGCTCAATTCAAAGAAAATTCTGGAGAACTCTCACAGGCAAGGCTTTCCAAAGAGTGGACAAAAGGTCACTTGAAGCCAGGACCATTGAGGTCTACAATGTGAGGTCCTATGTGTTTTGACTCTCAACTATGGCTGCCAAGTCTTTCAGAATAAAATCATGTGATATCCAGGCTGAGATTCCCAGTTCTTTGTGGAAAGCCACCCTGGTCCTAGATCTCAGGTTCCAAGGGCGACTCTCATGCGTGGCCTCCTAAAATCCCAACACAATTCATGGCAATACTTCTCTGAAGTCAGTTTCAGAACTCAGTCTCTAAGGGGAAACACACCAGGGTTCAATCCCTGGTGACCCAGTCATCTCTTCCAACCGCCACACAAATGACCAGAATTAAAACCAAAACACTCACACATGCCCCTCATCTTCTTCCATATAGACACTAATCATAACCTTGGCTGGAAGTTTCCATGAGGCACACAGCACAAGACAATGTCAAAATAAACTCCCTTGCCCTTCATTTGTCTAAAGTCAGTGTTTCTGGACACTGTTCCTGTGAACCAGGGCTGATCAAAGATGCCTGCCATTAATACTGTTCCACTTCTCCAATTTGAGGCATAGTGACTGTCAGGTATAGTTTCTTTATGTGATTTGGAGTCAGGAGAAAACCCAAGCACCTATGGGCTAGCCTCTGCAGGGCTTGAAGGACTCAGTTGACACAAAGGATCCCTCTTCTCACTTGATGGAGATCAGGAACCTTACAGAGGAAAGCAAGAGACTTCATCCACAATGATTGCTCTTTTGGCCATTTTGGAATTGGATGCACGCATGGGATCTTTCTTTAGATCCATCAGGGCTGAGAATCTGAGCCATGGACTCACACTGCACTAAGAGGTGGATTCAGACATATCCCTTTGCAAAGCAATTAAGCAAAGATCCACAGGTGATGCCCATTTATTTCCATTTGAAAACTGATATTTTCAGGCTTTGGAAAGGTGTGGCCTTAGGCAAAGACCTTCCTTACATTCAGGGCAACAGAACAATAGAAAAGCAAATTCCCAAAGCAGAGTTTCTCCACTGAGACTTTCCTGGTCACACTGATATCTGAGTTTTCTGTGATACTCACCATTCCCTTCAGCTATCCAGTACATGGCCATGTCCCAGATTGTGGAGGAGATACATATCTTGAACACAAAACCATGAGCCTATGGGAGAGTGGCCAGAATTCAGGAAGAAATCAGGAATGTAGAAAGGTAGTAGGTGTTGCCCATCTATAAGGTAAGCTGCAGTCCATTCATAAATTGGACAAGATGAATGCTGTGAAGATTTCTACTAGACAGGACACATCCTTTGATGCATTCTCTTTTCTATTGTCTACAACCACGGACACAGTGGGATACACAGAATCACTCACCTTCTCAAAGCACTTACTAGAAACAGGCCACTCCAAATTAAACAAACCGACTTTCCTACATATTCTTAGAAGATGAGACAAAATCACTAACACACAAACACACGCAAAAAGGCACCTTCTTTCCCCAAGTAGGTCTGTGACTATCCGGAGCATCCTCTGACTGGTGGACCATACTATGTTCCCCTGAAATGGGCTGTCGTATGTCAGATCTGGTCTCCTTGGCCAAAACTGTGAAGTTGTCAGGAGCCAGCGGTGAGCCACTGCCTGCTTTATCAAAAAAAAAAGCCCCTCTTCAGAGCTTTCCTGGCATTTGTCCATCTTCAATTCAGTAGTTGCCAAGAAAGACTGACTCTGTCCTTGGTTAATCCAAACATGTGAGACCACTGCAACTGGGACTGGGCCTGCCTCAGAGTGCCTGGCTTCCTGGATCCAAAGTTCAGAGTGTTACATCAACAAGAAAGTGACGTAGGTCACTTCCTCTAGAACTGAATGAGGTCACTGCCTTGGCAACCACTTTGTCCTAACAGTTGCTTCGAAGGGTCCATGAGATGGAGGCTGCCCCTACTTCCTTTGACACTTTCACAAGTTAAAATGGAATATCAACCATAGGCACCCGGGAACAGCTCTCCACACAGGCCTGGTTTGGTCCATCTTCTCTACATTAAGAAGAGAGAGACTGCTTCAGACACATCCCTTCATCCTTACCTGGTTGTTTGTCATGGAAGATTACTTTTGCTCTCTCAGGTCCTTCATAGCTGCCTATATCTTCTCCAGGGATAATTTTTGCATGGACCTTTGAGGTTCTCTGCAGGTTGAAGATCTCCTACATTCCTGTATTGTAAGACCAACTCTGTCCCTGCTCTTCTATAAAGGTAGATTGAGGGAATCGTGTATGTTTAGGGTTAATAACATGTTTGATTTGGGTTAGGATCATTCTGCTGGATGAATAATGGTATTGGAAACCTGCGATATTTATAAGATTATAGAGGTGGAATATATGTATGAAAACAGAAATCTCAGTAAGATTTAAAGCCCAGAAAGTCATTGGGTCCTTGATTGGGATAGTTAGCTTTGAATTATGTTCTGTGCAGATGTCTCAGATAAATCTATACACAATGGCATAGGATCTTGTACCTTAGATGATTGAATGTTGAGGAGAACATTCATTCAAAAAGGGAGAGTTGGTAAGATTACGAAGAGAGTTGGTAAGATTAGAAAAAAGTGTGAGTATAGGATTTGGACAAAAAGTTCTTTAGCAATAGGGTTTTGGGTAGAGAGAAAATGTAAATGTCAGCACATGTGAAGAGTCAGTTACAATGATGAACTGGGGAAAATATGTAGGAAAGCAGATATCAATAGAGACATAAGGAAATCAGGCAAAGTATAAAATGAGTGATACCAATAGACATTTTCAACAGGCTTGAGATTGAATATATAATCTTAGGAAGAAACAAATATGTAGTCACCAATAGGATTGACATTTGAGAGCATTAGGCAACCTGGACATGGGTGATTTTCATAATCCATACTCACATTCCATTTAGGCTTTGGTACAATCGTAAGTGTGACTTTGCATTTTGTGGCCAGAATATTACTGTGATAAAATGTATATGTAGATCAGGTGACATGAGTATTTCTACCACCATTTCTTGGAGCAATATTTTGAAGAGGTGTAAATTAGTATTGGGGGTACATAGAGGTGTACCATGTGTGTATGAATATAGACATAATGCATGAATAGTCCATACTGCGAATAAATAATACAACTGGTTCAAACTTTAGAAATTGGAATAAATTGATATCTGAAAATACACAGGGAATCATATATTGATATACATACATTCATTCCAACCATTTATACATCCAATGGTAATATTACGGTTGTGGTTCATCATAAAGAGTGTGTGAATTTTGCTTCAAAATTGATAATGGAAATCGACAGTAATGTGTGTGGAAAGAAGTCTCATGAAATGACCAGTCAAAAACAAAGAGGAATACATATGTTCTGAAGCAGGAAGTGATAGAATGTGTTACAAATTTCTTTAAATTTATGAAGTTGTGGCTGAAATGTATATTCTATGATGTACAAAAACTGAAGAAATAGTAATGTACCAGTGTTGTATAAAAATGAACGCCAAAATACACATCATGTCCCATAGGAATCTACTTGCATTGATGTTAAAGTGGATCAGTTACTGTAAAAATATAAGGATTTGTTTGCACCATTTACTGAAGTGAGTTTTCAATACTATAAAACAAATATGTATTTCAGATGGATGAATATTTCTGAAAATAATCTTATGAAAAGTTGAATATAAAACCACATACATGAACATGAATGAATTTAGGGAGTGTATAATAAGATACATATATTTCATATTTTGACAAATCTAGAGTGTATATATATATATATATATATATATATATATATATATATACACAAAATACACACAGAGACATTAAAAAGTAGCAATATATATGCCAATTAAAATTCATCGTGAAATATATATCATCCACAGATCCAAAAATATTAATTTTACTGAACATGGATTTATGTATAATGTTTTTTAACTAAGAAGCTCACTCATAATTTGAATTATCAGTTCCAAAAGCGTTTAGGAGGAGTGATTTCTTCTCACACTTTGTATCTGCCAAGTTAGCCACCTCTCAAGAATACAGGTGTGATACCAGGTAGGATTCTATATGTTCATATAAAAATACATGTGCTGAATTGGCTACAGAAAAAGGGAGACAGGAATTCACATATGTGTTAACTTTAAAAACACATGCAGAACTCTTTCAACAAAAAATTGACAAGATTTACAACTCCAACCCTATATCATGCAAATAGGAAGACCAACTATACACCATGCCTCCTATGAAGTGCTAGTATTTCTATTCTGTTTGGGTTATTTTTCTCCATTATATTAGAATTAGTAGTCAGAATCTAGTAGGGTATGGGTTAGTGTCAAGGATTCAGTATTTCGAATGGAAAATTGAAAAATGAATCCAATGTGTATGTAAATATGTGCTACACAAAAATCTTCCCACTCTCATTCAGAACAATGCCTTGACAATACCTTCGCCCCAAGTAAGACACAATTAGAGGAGAAGATTTAGAAAACCTGTGAACAAATATCTGGAATGGAATATGCTCAGGAGCCCACAACCTTGGAAGTGGCAGAGGAGTTTTCAAAGGTAAGGGAAAGGGTAAACACTCCACAAACATGGAGGTCTGCTGGCATAGAGACTTCTTGAGAAACTGCCTGTGAGATTGGGCACTTGACAAATATGTTGTTGTCAGGAGCTTTAGCTTCCTTTCTAGTGAGACCATAAAAGCTTGGTCTGCATCTATGAGAGCTGGAGGACATGCTTTCTTATTTCCCAATGAACATGAGGCAGCAGTGCTAAATTCTCTTTTTAGGTAAACTGGGGCCACTGGGGGCTAAAGGTCTCCCCATGTGCACTGTGAAGCCATATGGTCATCCTCCATTTTCATGGTGTTTCTTCCTGCTGCACTGGGAGTTTGGTATTTGCTTCACGAAATAAAAGGAGTTCAATTGGGTGACAGTGCAAGAGGGAGTTCTGTCATGTGTGGTGGGTCAGGTTCTGCAGGAGGATACAAGAACCAGGATTCTATCCCACATAGCTTGCCCCCTTGACCATAGCAACCTGATTCTGAACAATGTCCTGAAAACTCTCCATGTAACAAGTTGCCTTTACATGGAAGGTTCTGCTGGCTGCACCATGTCAGTCACAAGCCATTTGGATGCCAATGGAAGATCCACATGGCCCCACCACAGATGTTTTATCACATACCTGCCCACCACTGCTCTAGGCCAACTACTCAACAGAGTCCAACTTACTGGCATCTCTGTTCTACACCATTTACATGAAACCCAGTCAATCAAGGCACTGTCTGGTATATTCATGATCAGTAACAGGACATCCAAATGTTCTCCAGTGCCACCTGGTGATGGGAATTTCAAAAATTTTATGGTATTTTTCTACCCATTTTTCAAGGATGAAGTTGGAGGCACTGTGAGTTTCAATTCTTTCAGGAACCATTAAATTTTTAGGAAGCTAATTTCAATGAAAGCTCTGGAGAACACTCACAGGTAAGGCTTCCCAAAGAGTGGCCAAAAGATCACATGATATTATTCCCATTGAGGTCTACAATGTGAGGTCCATATGAGTTTTGACTCTCAACTCTGGGTGCCAAATCTTTCAGAATAAAATCATGTGGTATCCTGGCTGAGAGGCCTAGTGCTCTGTGGAAAGCCATCCTGGGCCTAGAACTTAGTTTCCAAGGGCGACACTCATGCCTGGCTTCCTTAAATCTCAACGCTATTCATAGCAATACTTCTCTGAGGTCAGTTTGAGAACTCAGATTCTAAGGGAATCACACCAGAGTTCAAGAACATGTGGACCAAGTCATCTCTTCCAACCGCCACCCAAATGACCACAATTTAAAACAAAACACTCCAACGTGGCGCTCATCTTTTTCCATATAGACACTCATAATGACCTCTGGCAAAAGTTTTCCATGAGGGGCACAGCCCAAGACCGTGTCCAAAATAAGCTCTCTTGCACCTAATTTGCCTAAAGTCAGGGTGGCCTGGACACCCTTCTTGTGAACAGGGAGAGATCAAATAGGCCTCCCATTAATACTGCTTCGCTTCTTCAATTTGAGGCCAACTGACTGTGGGGTTTGGATTCCTTATGTGAATTGGAGTCTTGAGAAAACCCAAGCAACTATGGGCTAGCCTCTGCAGGGCTTTGAAGAACTCATTTGAACCAAAGGATCCCTATTCTGACTTGATGGAGGTCAGGAAAGTTACAGAAGAGGCGAGAGACTTCATCCACAAGGACTGCTTTTTTGGCCATTTTGGTTTTGGATGTACACCTGGGATCTTTCTTTAGATCCATCAGGAGCTGAGAATCTAAGCCACACCCTCACACAAGGCAAATAGGCTGATTCAGACACATCCATTCCAAAGCAATTAAGCAAAGAGCCACAGGTAATGCCCATTCATTTCCATTTGGAAACTGTTTTCTTCAGGCTTCAAAAAGTGGTGGACTGAGGAAAAGACCTTCCTGACATTCAGGGCAACAGAAGAATTGGTAAACAAAAGGCCCCAAGCAGGGTTTCTTCACTGAGACTTTCCTGGTCACACTGATATCTGAGTTTTCTTAGATGCTCCCCATTCCCTTCAGCTATTCAGTACATGGTCATGTCACAGAGCTTCAAGGTTGTACATATCTTAAACACAAAACCATGAGCCTATTCTGGAGAGTTGCGAGAATTCAGGAAGAAAACAGGACCTTAGGTAGATAGCAGGTGTTGCACATCAATAAGGCAAGCTGCAGTCCATACATAAATAGGGCAGGATGAATGCTGGGAAGCTTTCTACTAGATAGGACATATTCATTGATGCATTCTCCTTTCTAATGTCTACAACCACGGACATAGTGGGATACACAGACATAGAAACACTCACCTTGTCAAACGACTTAGTAGAAACAGTTCACTCCAAACAAAACAAACCACCTTTCATACCTATTCTCAGAACATGAGACAAAACCACAAACCCACACCCACACCACAAAGGCACCTCCTTCCCCCATGTACGTCTGTGACTATCCGGAGTGTCCTCTGACTGGTGGGCCATACTATGTTCTCTGGAAATGGCCTGTTCTGTCTCAAATCTGGTCTTTTGGCCAACTCTGTGAAGTTGTCAGGGGCCAGCGGTGAGCCACTGCCTGCTTTCTCAGGAAATGCCCCTATTCATAGCTTTCCTTGCATTTGGCCATCCTCACATCAGTAGGTTCCAAGAAAGACTGAGTCTGTCCTTGGTAAATCAAAATAAGTTTGACCACTGGGGCTTGGACTGGGACTGGCTCTTTGTGCCTGGCTTCCTGGATTCCAAGTTCAGAGAGTTCCATCACCAAGGAAGTTAGGTGAGGTCACTTCATTTAGGAACGGAATGAGGTCACTGCCTTGGCAACAACTTTGTCCTAACAGTTGCTTCCAAGGTTCCCATGAGAAGGAGGCTGCCCCTACTTACTGTGACACTTTCACAAGTTACAGTGGTATGTCAACCATAGGCATGCAGGAGCAGCTCAACAAATGCCTGCTTTGGTCCATCTTCTATACATTAAGAAGAGAGTGCCTGATTCAGACACATCCCTTCATCCTGAGCAGGTTGTTTGCCATGGAAGACTTTTGCTGTCTCAGATCCTTCATAGTTGCCTACATCTTCTCCAGGGATCATTTCTGCATGGACCTTTGAGTTTCTCAGCAGGTGGAAGATCCTCTATATTCCTGTATTTTAAGACCAACTCTGTCCCCACTTTTCTGTAAAATTAGATTGAGAGAACAGTGTATGGTTAGGTTTAATAACATGTTCAATTTGGTTTAGAAAGGAAACTACACGGTTGAGCAAACAGGGTCCTACCGTTAGCAATAATATGAGGATTATAAATGGACCGGCCATGGCAGATAAAAGCATAGTTAACCAGGTTGACTATGTGAACAAAGAATCAAACCTCCCTTCTGGGGCCTCTGTCTCTCTTTGACGCTCTTCAAGTCGTTTTCTTAATTTACTCATAGATTCTTTTACAACTCCAGTATTGTCGGCATAAAAACAACATTCTTCCCTCAATGCAAGCAAAAAGGCAACTTTCTCTCATGAAGAGGAGGTCCAACACTCGCCTGCTCTGTAAAACAACTTCAGAGAGAGAGAGGTTAAAATTCCTGTAAAGCTGTGATGTCGGTTTTTAATGTCTTTAAGCTTTGGTCTATTTCTGCTTCTAATTGTGTCTTTGTTGTGTCTCATGGACTAGGGCAGTTGTTCCTATGCCCACCCCTTCAGCAATTATTATTCCTCATAGGATGGCCAAAGTGAGGGATACAGGTTCCCGGTGGAACCGGGTTATATGCCCCCCTATTTGAACTTTAAATGAACCTACGTCATGATAGAGCACTCTGAAAAACATCTGCATGATTACATAATTAATCACATCTATTGACCATTTTATGTAAACATAAAAAATGTTAAAGTGTATAGAATTATACTGTTTTAGGAATGGACAAGAAAATGCACCTAAGATAGCACCAAAGTGAGGAAAACATTCTTATTTGGTTGCATCCGGATTTAGAGGGCATTGCTTCTGTTGTAATCAATTAATCCCCTGAACCCCAAGTTTTGGTAGTTTTAGAATTTGTACCCAACATGTAAGGGAAGGGGCTCAGAAGTTCACAGTCTGCAGAAATTCACAAAAATTAGTTTTTGTTTCTGTTTTTTTTTTTTTCCTCTGTTCTGGGCAAGTTAACTTTTCAAGGACACCTTGGAAGGGGAGAGCTTTTTTGTCTCTTTTTTTCTCCCTGCCAGCTGTCACCATGGAGACCAGTTGCTAACTTTTTTATCTTAGAAATGTAGGCATCTAGGTGAAGCCCCAGCTCAAGGCCAGAGGCCTTGTTCACATATTTTGTGAAAAACTGGAAAGGCAGTGTCTAGCTTAGGGGTGGTGATTTTTCCAGCCAGTGGCCAAGTAGAACAGGGCAACACGAAAAGTGGAAGTTTATGTACATTGAACTCTTTCAGAGGGACTCTTTTGCTGAAAGACCTAAAGTAAGCCTTGGTGAAGACTTCTGGAGAAGGTCATTTAAGACATTTCTGTGGACCTGGTACAGAGGGGGAAGACGGGGTAGTCGAGGCTGAGAGCAGCTCCGTGGATCTAAGAATGAGAAAAGAGAGATGTAAAAGAAAAATGGTAAAGGGGTTTGGGATTTTCCTAGAACAAAACTTGAGCATTAGAACAGGTATAGCAGAGGGGAAGATGGGAGTAAATATTCCAAAAAGCCTTTGAGGGACTTTAAATTCTTAGAAACCTCTTTTCAGTGATGACAAAGCAACTTTAAATGCCATTTTCATTACATCGTGGATAGGGGTCTGAGGGCTCTTCTCAGCTGGTTTGAGCTTTGGGTTAGCTTGCTAGAGGAC